>NC_091118.1:111134240-111509240 GCF_040183065.1 Periplaneta americana | reverse complement strand
CAAAAGCAATAATAAAAGAAATTTCTGCCTTCAAGAAACATGAGAATCTAAACATTTCAGGAAACAGTAGGCCTATATTTGATGCACCCATTAAATTAAGTACATTAATACAATAAATATTACAACTGAAAAATAAGAAGTCACCGGGAGAAGATGGAATACACGCAGAGTTTCTAAAACATACGGAAACAAATTAATGCCAAAATAACAACAATTCTTAAATAGCTTCAAGCAGTGTGGAAAACTAGTACAGTACCAACACAATGGAAAAAAGTCAAAATTGTACCATTGCTAAGAAAGGGTGAAGACCCTAAAACATTTAAAATTATAGACCTATATCACTAACTAGCATTTTGACAAAAACAATGGAAACAATTATTAAGAAAGGCTCGTTTAGTTCTTCGAAGCTCCCAATATTGTTAGAAAGAATAGATCCACCAGCCGGCAGCTCACCAAACTTAGCCAATGTATCAAAGATGCTCAAGGCGCTGTGACAAGTTGCATCTTATTCAAACTATACATAAACGATGTGCTAAAAGAACTCTCCAAATATCTGGAATCCAATGCCTATTCTATGCACATGATTTAGTGATATGGACTGAAACAGAAAAGAGAAGAACTGAAGTTAAAACTGAACTCACTCTGAACAATGCATTACAAGTTCTGGAACAGTGGTGTGAAAGAAATAACATGACAGTGAACATATCAGAGACAGCTTTTCATTCATTCTCTGTTTACCAGTGAATTGAACCCAACCTAAGCTATGAAAATGTATCTATCTCAGATTCATATACCTACTTAGGGGTCGTTTTTGATAGTAAACTAAACTGGAAAAAACAAGTTGAAAACATTATCTCTCGGGCATCAAAAACACCTCGGTATACTAAAGTGCCTAGCTGGATATAAATGGGGATGTGTCCGCTCCACACTAAATCACACGTACATCAAGTACGTACTCCAAGTCCTAACACACTGCACATCAGCAAACTATTAAAAAATTAGAACAGACACATCACGCGTTACGGCACATAACTGGCGCTGTGGAAACTACCTCTACCGATGCAATGAATATAATCATAAATGGCATGACTATACAAAAACTAATAAAGAAAAATCCATTTCGCTACATGAAAAACTGCTTAGAATACCAGGTGGTCAGTTATGGAGCACTTACAAGTAGAAGCCAAGGAACTTGAAAACATAGGATAGGTCCATTCAGAAAACATTAAAACTGAAGATTAAATATGTCTGAAGGCTCTCGAACAGTTCAGAAACCCATTAGAGAGTAACAAGATTTTAATATAAATTTGCTGGAAACCATTGCCAAAAGTGAAACAAAGAAGGAAATCCTTCGATTCCTAGCTCTAGAAACCATCCATGAGAGATTTTCAAAAGAAAATTGACTAAGAGTCTACACGGACGGTTCCAAAATAGATGAATGTTTTAACGCAGGAGCAGGAGTATGCAGTGACCGATTTGAATTTTATGCATCCATTGGATCACAGAGGACACCTTTCGATGGGGAGATTGAAGCATCCGTATTGCACTGAAGCAGATAACGTATCAATACAACACATTTGGAAATTCCGTCATTCTGTCTAATTCAAAGGCCGCAATTCAACATATATGCTCCTTCAATCCTTCATTATCTTCAGAAATCAGAGACTGTCAGATAATATTACAACAACTTAAGACAATGAATAAAATAATATAATAGTACAGGTAATTCTGGGACACTGTCAAATCTACGCCAACGAACAGACACATCTTATTTAAAAAGACTGTCAAGAACCTACAAGCGAGTGCCCAGAAGATCTCATAGGCTACACTCCAACCTCCACACAGGAACTGACGGAACGAGCTTCCATCAAGCATTGGTATAGTGAACTTCCCAGTGTACCCGACCAGAATAGGAAAAATGCTGTCTAACTATTGGTCATGAACTCATGATTGTTTGACATAGCACGTCAATCGGATCGGCATCTTGTCCGAATCCTAGTGCACACTGTGTGATCAACAGGAGGAAATGGACAGAAATCACCTTAGTCGTTCCCCGTTGTTATCTAGCACTTCTGAATGGGACCGATATTGGGAAGCCAAAAGACAAATGGATCAATTGAGATTTTTTAAAAGTACCCAGCCATTTGGGAGGGGAAGTATTTTCTGAGATTTTTCATTCAGTCATTCATTCATTGTGTTCTACTAAAGGGCGGTCTTTCACTGCAAACCTAGCATTCTCCAGCCTTTTCTATTTTCTCCCTTCCTTTCACTCTCCGCATAGATCCATATATCTTAATGATGCCTGTCATCTGATGTCTTCTTCTGTCCCGAACTTTTCTTCCGTTCACTATCCCCTCCAGTAGGCAGTTTATTCTTAGCCAGTGAACCAGCCAATTCCTTTTTCTCTTCCTGATCAGTTTCAGCATTATTCTTTCTTTATGCGCTCTTTATAGCACAGCTTCGTTTCTTATTCTGTTTGTCTACTTCACACGCTCCATTCTTCTCCATATCCACATTTCAAATGCTTCTAGCCTTTCCCTTTACTTCGTCGTAAGTCCATGTTTCTGCCTCATAAAATGCGACACCTCACACAAAGAACTCCACTAGCCTCTTCCTTACTTCTTTTTCAAAGTTCTGTAGGTGACGCTCTTCTTTATATTAAAAGCTCCCTTTGCCATTGCTATCCTCCCTTTGACTTCCCGGCAGCAACTCGTGTGAGAAGCTCATTTCTGAAAGGTAGCTACTCCAAAAAGTACAACTTTACAGGAAATTCTATCAGATCTGAATTTAACTTGAGTCAATATGTTAAGATCATTAATTGGGTTGATTCTACAAAGTATTTCTGTTATCGATTGTGCTGTTCAGATTTTATTGCATATTTAAAAATGGAGGTGTTACTTTCTGACATTAAAGTGATGGATATTAGAACTTAGGTGATAAAATATAGCAATTTATGTTATGAATAAATTATAAAGTAGTCAAACATTATTATTAAATTAATTGTACTTAGGTTCTACAATATTCTCAAGTTACATTTATATCTCTATTGTAACATCCTCCTCAGCTATTTCATTATCGCTTGTCATTGCTCTTTCAAGTGATCTTCCATTTACAGTTTCACTGTAGTAAGTCAACTGATGCAATGTGTATCATTAGCTTCATGAATATGATTTTGACATGACACTTGTTTAAGTATGTCTAAAATATTCTCATATTTCTTCCCCCTTTTAATTGCTTATGTTCACTGAAGTGTCCCCCATATGAAAAGGATGTACTATACAGTTATCCTTTGCCCTCACTTATTTTCAGTGTTTTTGAAAATGTTACAGAAACTTGTGTGATCTCCTACCAATTTACCCACTGAAAATCGACATTTAACCTCTTCCCTTAGACTACTATTTATTTTACCAGTTTTGTGACAAAAAGTGTCATATTTTTTATGTTCGTAAAGAGGTCATTTAATATTGCAGAATCACTGTACATCACTAATTTTCTTACATACTTAAAAAAATCACTATGAAGTAGACAATGGGACTCAAACGAGTTAACTCGGGTTAATAAATTTTGACACATGTTAGCAACCCGAGTTAACTCGGGATAATAAGGGAAGTGGTTAAGACGTTTTTTTTTCCGTATTTCTTCTTGCCCAACAAAAAAGCCATTTCTGCGTGCATATATGAGTGCCCCTTTGCCAAGGAAGAAATTATTCCACTCTTGAACCGAAGTGGTGCGAAATTGTACGTGACATAAAACGATTATAGTACTTATTATTTTGCGATGGGCAGTAGTCAGAGAATGAACGTATTGTATCAATATTAGTTATTTCATTACACGATGGTTACAAAATCTTTAGAAAAATCGAAATGGAATTAACTTATTTCATTCGAACTTCTATGCCCTTCATTGTCTTATCATCGATAAATATGGGTGGTATTCCGGGAAATATTTTTTATTAATCGTAACAAGCACTATTCCAAAAATATAATAATATATCTGCCTAGAGCAAATGCCAGTCCAATAGCTACTTGTTTTGGGTAATTGTTGGTACTGCATTAGATTATAGCCGTTTACAGTGACTGTAAAACTACCGGCATTACAAAAAGCATTATCATATAGTCCTAAGCAAGTTTCATTTGAATGAACATTGGATTTTTTACTATATATATATATATATATATATATATATATATATATATATATATTTCATTTTCGCAACATTTTTTCTTCCACGCACCTGGCTTCAAACGCTCTCTTTCTTGATCCATTATTTTCTTCATGATAGTCACAGTATTCATCAGATATATTGGAATCCCTTTATTGCTAGTTTTTGCATATAATATACAAGAAACATCATTATGTCGCAAAATTAACCTTGTAAATAGCTATCTTGTCCTACACTAACCGCAATCATGCATCATGTGACTTCAGAAGCAGATAATTGGCTGAACGGATGTGGTATCTTTTGGCAGAGAAATCAGCGGGGATTTGGTGCTTATTGCCATGAAAGGAAGATTTTAAAATATGATTTAATATGAATAAGATAACTTTTGACAACTTTTGTTTTCCTCATATTATAGAATGTGGTTCCGAGAAGTGATGGTACCTGTTTTCTCATTTTTGAATGTTTTGGAGTTGGTACCGTTTGCAAATGAGCTTCTCGTGTTACCATTTTTAGTATTTGAATAGATGTCTACTTGTCCCACTACATCTTTTCGAATTCGTAAGTTTATCTTCTTTAGTTTTCTTCCGATAACCATGGTTTTAGTTCTGTTTTGTTCTGAGATTATCTGAAATTATTTCTACTTACATTTATTCCATTTAAAGTGACAGTCAATGATCCACAACTAAACGTGAGAATCTTCATTTTTAATAATTGAATCGGTTATTGTTGAAAGGAATGAAGTCCACTTTTTAAAGTTTTGAGATAATCTAAAAAAAACTGTTTTGTGAATAATCTATCGAAGATTAAACCACAATATATTGTACATATATATTTTATTAAACCACAATATATTGTACATATATATTTTATGTGTGCAATATATTGTGGTTTAATCTTCGATAGTTTATTCACAAAAAAAGTTTTTTCGATTATCTCAAAACTTTAAAAAGTGGACTTGGTTCCTTTCAACAATAACCGATTCAATTATAATAGTAATATACGTTACAAGAGCGGTATGTTGACGTTTTCATGGTCGAGGAAAAGATTGAAAAAGCGAAACGTAGTTGAGCTTTTTTAATTTCCGAGAACATGAAAACAAACATACCGCTCGTGTATCGTACATTATTTTCTGCGAAGATCGTTTATTACATACCTGAAAGACGAATTTCTAATTAGTTGCAATGAAATCTCCATCTTGGTTTCTGTTTAATGACGGCAACTTCGGAAAACCAAAATATCTTTCTTCAACATTGTTGCTATAAAATGTTTCCTGTGTTTACTATACTCCAGCAGGCCGTGATATACGTCTGTCTTTTTTTCCCCCAGTCTATAAATGCGAACTTAAAACAAACGGTAAGGTTATGTAATGATTTATTTTTCATTTTAATATTTTAACAATATTATTTATATAACATATTGCAGTAATAACATCGGGATCTGGAATGTTGTTGATTTTTTCACGGCTTCCTTAATGTTACTTGTATCAGGAATGCAATAAGTTTCGTGGAGTAGTAGACTTTACTTAATTTTTGCAAATATTTAAAAACAATATTAACATTGCAATTTAGGTGAAATTGCAGTGGTAAGTTTCCAATTTATAATTATTACTATGTTAAACGTCTCTAAAAATAATATGTTAAAAGCCTAAAGTAGTAAAATGAATGTCGCGCTTAAGCGGTAAGAAGAGGGAAATTGTTATGTGTGTTACGTTGGGAATACTGAATGTGGTATTTCACACTTACCGCGTATTGGTTCTGTGCGGAAAACAAGCAAATACGCACGATCTCGCACAAAACAACAATTTTGTATGTGGTTTACATTAAGATGTAGCTTACGACAACATAGGGCATGCACAAGACTCTAGGTAAAGAGCATAAATTAAAATAATATATGACTGACTCGAAACGGGATCAAGGACATAGCTTAAAGTAACATGCCATAGACTCCCTGGTCAAATAATTAACATAGATGAAATGTTTTGTTTAAGATAACGCATGGCAGACAAAGGACAAGGCATAAAGAACATTCCTTATGGGAAGACAGGACAAAAGCAATAAAAAGGAAATAATATTAGGCTGTGTATAAGAGAGTGATGTGTGAAATCTCCTTTTGGAAACCAAACCCATTTCTGTCGAATATTGAGCTGAAGTCAAGGCGCAGGGCGTATACCTATTGTCTAATTATATATTTTCTATTACGCGTTATCTGTTAAATAGTGTAAGTACTTTTTTTTAATAATGACTGGTACATGAATGTTCGTCATTCACCCATATGGTTGGCCTGGGTAGCGTATTCGGTATAGCGCTGACCTTCTGTGCTCGAGGTTGCGGGTTCGAATCCGGCCCAGGTAGATGACATTTAAGTGTGCTTAAATTCCGGCACACCGGCGACACTGATATAACCTCTGCAGTTACGAGCGTCGTTAAATAAACCATAATATATATTTCTTATCTATAGGAAAACCAATTTACCTATAGAGTCGTTGTCCAGGATGCGCTATAAAAGGCTGGTCTACGCTAAACCCGCGATGAGATGATGATTTCTTGCGATTCACTGGGAACCGGAGCTACCGGATAAAACCTCTGTGTTACCTGGATCATGGGCTTGCCCAAGACAAGTTATAAATCGGGGGTACGCCGGAGATCGAACCCGGGTGCACAGGATTATAAGTCCAGCGCTCTAGCCACTAGGCAACCGTGTCGGCATGTGTAAATACTTATTTGGTGCATTTGAAAAAGAACTGTTCTTATAATCTGAATTCTACTTTTGTTAAATATACGAATAACAGCTTGCCGACTGTGGAGAAAGTCACTCTTGACTGTCATCTGTTAATGTTTCCCCGTCGCAAATCCAATATAAAGCGAAGACGTTGTCATTATCTTAAAGATGGAGCTCCCGCAGTTCCAATAACGGCCACTTGGATTATGCAGCGCCAGAGTGCTTGTTCTGAGAGTCGCAATTAGCTTCTCCTCCATAATAATGTTGAGACTGAAGAACAGCGCAGACCGCACGTGTTCACATAAATATACAATGCAGTATCACTGTGCATTCTCTTTTATTGTTGATACAGGGCGTTGCAAAAGGCCATATTCAAACTTCTAGGGATGGTAGAGGAGCCAAAAACAAAGATTGTTTCGTTAAATAAACATAGGTCATTTGATTGGGCCGGTCATGCTGCCCTTGCGTCTCAACGCTGCCCAAAATCTACAGTTCCTGCGGTACACATTGCCTTAGTTGCTCCAAGATGTTCCCCTTCACATCCGGCGTCGCATGTGATACGTACTTGCTTGATGGCGCAACCTCTCATTTTTCTCTTAAAGTTCGAGAGCATTTACGTAGCACATTCGGTGAACATTGGATTGGCGGGGCGGATCCATTGCACGACCTACTCGTTCTCTTACCCACTCGATTTTTTTTGTGTATGGGGACATTTAAAGAGTTTAGTGTATGAAACGCCAATTGTGTCAGAGGAGGACCTCGCTGCTCGGATTCTTGTAGCTGCCGATCACTTACATCAACATAGATTATTTCAACGTATGAGAGACGCATTATCACGCCGTTGTACATCATGTATTGAAGCAGGAGGCCGCACGTTTGAACAATACCTGTAAAGAAAATGTCACCAAAACCATTTTAAATAGTTACCACACTCACAATGTCTGCCAGTAATGTCTGCGTTCGAAGGTGACGACTGACGTAACTATTGCTTTCCGACCTATGGTTATGTAACAAAAAATCTTTGTTTCGGGCTCCTTTACCATCCCTAGAAGTTAGAGTGTAGAGTTTTGCAACACCGTGTAAAAGGGCAGATCATTCCATGCTGAAATATATTATGTAATTGCAAGAGATCTCTCGAAATGTAACTACAGCCTTTTCTTCCGCTTTTCACTAAATCAACTTCGCTTTTCAGGAAGATTTTTCCTTATACATTCTAGGCAGGCAATGGTGATACCCTTATGACAAAGATTCAACACGATTCCAGACCTCCATGTAAGATATCAGTGTCACACTGATACGGAATAAATAATTGAGGAGTTAGCTATAAGAGGGGGGTATAGCAGAATATGCTGTTTGTGAGAAATTTAATTTTAAAGTTTTGAAGAGGTGTAATAGTATGCAAAATAAGCTAGATAACATAGTTCATCTTCCATAACACATAACATTGTTCTCCTCTTCATTTACTACTGTACTTCTTTTTGCAACAAATATCTATAACTACGAAATTGTATGAACATATTTGTTGCTGTGTTATACGTCCTTCTTTTACCTAACAGTTTCAAAAACCATGTTATTGAGAAATGTGGAGTAATCGGTAAGAATATGTGAAAGAAGCTAGTAACAGTTTTTATACAGGAAATTCAGACAAAGTAAATTACGTTTTATAATATAAATGGCTAATTTCTCTTTGATATAACAACAAATGTTAAGAGAAGTATTCAAGTATCCTGTCTTAAGGAGAGAAAAATAATATATATTCTGTTGTTTCCAACTTATTGTCCACACACTAAGCGACCACACTGATTGCAATAAAAATAACAGATAATCAAATAAAATAATCCTTCTCTTTGGGTTTAAATGTTAAGCAAAACTGTATTTCCAATCTGTTTCTCTTTTCGAAGTGAAAACTTTGTTCAGTCTTCATCACTCTTTACTTCTTCGGTTCGTTCTACTCGCTCATAATGATTCTGATGGAGCTCATATTGTGGTGAAGACATAAATGCAAAGTGGCGGGAGAAAACGAATACAGAACCACCGGCGTAGCCTAGTCGGCTAAGGTTCTTGCTTGCCGATCCGATTTGCGCTCGGGCGCGAGTTCGATACTCGCTGGGCTGATTACCTGGTTGGGTTTTTTCCGAGGTTTGTCCCAACTTTAAGGCAAATGTCAGGTAATCTATGGCGAATCCGCGGCCTCATCTCGCTATCATCAATCCCATCGACGCTAAATAACCTCGTAGTTGATACAGCGTCGTTAAATAACCAAGTAAAAAACGAATACAGAAAGAAAATTATATCTTTCTCTCGTGGTACGTACTACCTAGCCGCTATACCGTCATGGGTGGCGAGTTCAGAAACGAATTACCTATGTCACACAGCATAAACAACAGCCCAAGCCGTCAAGTAAGGTAGTAGATATATGCGATGGGTAGTAATTGCTTGGATTATAAGTTTCTAACCGTTCCGCCAACATTAATATTTGAGGAAGAGAAATGAAACATAGAGGGAAGGTCAAGGAGCTTCATAATATTATTTTTGAGTGATGTCCATAATAAGGACGTATACGCTCATATGACTTTATTTTAGCTAACTTCCCAATTGTGACTCAAGCGAGACTTGAACCCATGGACGTAGATTTTACAGTTGTGAACAACACGGAAAGCTATGCTTTAATGTCTTGTTGAGAAATCCTTACCAAACCTACATGGATGTAGAATTTCTGTTTTTTCTCATTATACTAAGTATAGACGAAGTATTGCAACTAGAAGAAAGACACAGTGTAATATATACGAGTAAAATGGTGAAAACTGTTTCATTTTGTATATCACTAAACAATTACACATAACATAGTCATATCATGTTCATTCTTTTCTAAATATAGTTATTTATATATTTATATTTATTAATATATTTATTTATATCATTGTTTCATCTATGTCTTTCTACATCTTTATTTATTTTTTTTTCTATTCTCTCATGTATTGTCTGTGTTCTCCTCTCTTTGTTTCGGTAAATTTTCTGTCTTTTACTGTATATTAGATTAATTCTATCTTGTTTCTTTTCCTCCTAGTACTTTCTTCGTTCTCAGTTTATCTTTTCCCACTTTTTTGTTTATTTTTCCTCTGTGTTCTTCTTTCTTTTTTCTTCTTACTCTGTTTCCTTCTTCATTTCTCTCTGTTTCCTTCTTTCTCTCTGTTTCCTTCTTTCTCTCTGTTTCCTTCTTTCTCTCTGTTTCCTTCTTTCTCTCTGTTTCCTTCTTTCTCTCTGTTTCCTTCTTTCTCTCTGTTTCCTTCTTTCTCTCTGTTTCATTCTTCCTCTCTGTTTCCTTCTTCCTCTCTCTCTCTGTTCCTTCTTCCTCTCTCTGTTTCCTTCTTCCTCTCTCTCTCTGTTTCGTTCTTCCCCCCTCTCTCTCTCTCTCTCTGTTTCGTGCTTCCTCTCTATCTGTTTCCTTCTTCCTCTCTCTCTGTTTCGTTCTTCCTCTCTTTCTGTTTCGTGCTTCCTCTCTCTCTGTTTCGTTCTTCCTCTCTCTCTCTCTGTTTCGTTCTTCCTCTCTCTCTGTTTCGTGCTTCCTCTCTCTCTGTTTCGTGCTTCCTCTCTCTCTGTTTCGTTCTTCCTCTCTCTCTGTTTAGTTCTTCCTCTCTCTGTTTCCTTCTTCCTCTCTCTCTGTTTCCTTCTTCCTCTCTCTCTCTGTTTCCTTCTTCCTCTCTCTCTCTGTTTCCTTCTTCCTCTCTCTCTGTTTCGTGCTTCCTCTCTCTCTCTGTTTCGTTCTTCCTCTCTCTGTTTCCTTCCTCCTCTCTCTGTTTCCTTCTTCCTCTCTCTGTGTTCCTTCTTCCTCTCTCTCTCTGTTTCCTTCTTCCTCTCCCTCTGTTTCCTTCTTCCTCTCTCTCTCTGTTTCCTTCTTCCTCTCTCTGTTTCCTTCTTCCTCTCTCTCTCTGTTTCGTGCTTCCTCTCTCTGTTTCCTTCCTCCTCTTTCTGTTTCCTTCCTCCTCTCTCTGTTTCCTTCTTCCTCTCTCTGTGTTCCTTCTTCCTCTCTCTCTCTGTTTCCTTCTTCCTCTCTCTCTGTTTCCTTCTTCCTCTCTCTCTGTTTCCTTCTTCCTCTCTCTCTGTTTCCTTCTTCCTCTCTCTCTCTGTTTCCTTCTTCCTCTCTCTCTCTGTTTCGTGCTTCCTCTCTCTCTGTTTCCTTCCTCCTCTCTCTGTTTCCTTCTTCCTCTCTCTGTGTTCCTTCTTCCTCTCTCTCTCTCTGTTTCCTTCTTCCTCTCTTTCTCTCTGTTTCCTTCTTCCTCTCTTTCTCTCTGTTTCCTTCTTACTCTCTCTCTCTGTTTCCTTCTTCCTCTCTCTCTCTCTGTTTCTTTCTTCCTCTCTCTGTTTCCTTCTTCCTTTTTCTCTCTCTGTTTCCATCTTCCTCTCTTAGCTTTATTCTTCCTCTCTCTTTGTTTCCTTTTTCCTTTTCCTATTTATTGTCTTCTTTTTCTCTTCTTGGTTGTCAATTTGTTCTATTTCATACACTCTCTCTCTCATTTTTTTTGTAATCCTATTTCTGTACTTACAGTATTACGTTTAATATTCTTTTCGTTCTTTTCTCATTTAAGTTATTTTTGTTTGTAATTCTCCCGCTTTTTCCCTTCATTTTTGACACAGTTTTCTTTTCATATCTCATTTATTTCCTTTTTGTCTCTCTCTCTCTCTCTCTCTCTCTCTCGCTCTCACTCATAATTTCAGCTTTTTATAATGTTTTGTTCCTATATTTTTTTTCCGTCACGTACTCAGATTCGATGCGACGACCTCTAAAGCACTGTCTCTTCTCTTATTGATCTGTAGAGGACATTCGCTTCAGCAGTTGTAGACATGGCGGCGTGTTACCAGGGAGTCGGCTGAACAAACAGTTGAATGAAGACATCGATACTTCAAGATCTCGCTCCACAAATTTACGTTTCGGATGGGTTGCATTATATCCGACAAGATTCATCTGGATGAAAAAGTGACGTGACTTCTGCTAGTGATAATCGAGTAGGCAACATCAGGCAGCAATATTACCGACGAGCATACCGCGTATAGAAAATCAGTGCAGACAAAAGTTTGTCCTTTGGATATGAATCAGGTCTTGTGCATCCTAGTTGTTTGTTTGTATACCACAACGGTGAGGTACTTTGCTTTATCATTGCTTAAACATATGAATGAGAGAGTAAATGTAGACTGTGATTTACTATTACGTTACCGTTACGTGAATTGTTCTGACCACAGTCTAATATATATACAGTCACGAAGCTCAATATGTAGGAAATATGCGACCATAGATAGTTGCTAATCACTAGGATCGCTAATATCGCCTCATTACATACAATGCGAAATAGTATCGGCACAATCTATTGTTCCTAGCACCCTCGCAACTCAAGCTAGTAAAAAATCTTAATAAAGTCGTGGTATGGGCTTTGACAAAAGTTCTTGGAGTTTTTTAACTACCACTGAAAGGAAGAAAGAAGAAAGAAAGTAAGAAAGAAACGGAACAATGGAAAGAGAAAGAAAAATAGAGATAAATAGAAAACTAAGAAAGGGAAAAACAATGTAACTGAGGAAAGAAGAAACGAAGATTAAATGAATAGAAAAGAGAAAAGAAGAAGAAATGGAGGGAATGGGAAGATAGATAAAAGAAAAGGTAAAGGCAGAGAATGAATAAAGGAAATGTAATTAGCAAGGGACTGCCAGTCTTTTACGAGGTACAGTAGTATGTGATAATGTTAGTGGTTAGTTGAAGGGATATCTAAGTGACGTGAGGCCGAGGATATTAAATCATTGAAATCTTTTTCACATATTCCTCAGCCTCACGTCACTTAGATATCCTCTCAACTAACCCACTAACCTTGTCACATATCTTGTAAAAGGCCGGCGATCCCTTGCTAATAACTAAAGAAAAATATAAACAAGGAAAAAAAATTAGAAAATGAAATTAATACGAGAAGAAAGACGAAAACTTTTCTTAACACCTCTGTATCAATTGATGAGTTATTTTGCGTCGATGGAGTTGGTGATAGTTTGAGGCCGAGGTTTCGTCGTAGATAACCTAATACCCGCGTCACAGTTGGGGAAAACCTAGGAAAAAACTCAGCGAAACAGGAACAGAACTCACAACCGATCGGAACTTCGGATCAGCAGGCAAATGCGCCTGCTGTTTGAGCTACGCCGCACCGGGGGCCGAAGAGAAACTAATGAAAGGAAAAAGAATAGAAGGAAAATAAGAGAAAGGATAAAAGAAAATGAGAAAGGGAACGTAGGAAATGGAAGAGAGAGAAAGGAAAGAAAGAACTGTAGAAAGAAAAGGGATTAGAAAGGAATAAAATATCCAGCAGAAAGAAAAACAAACAAAGGGTGGAAAGAAGTAAGGCAGAGTGAAAGAGGAAGGAATATATTAAAGGAATAAAGGAAAAGAAAAGAAAAGGGAAATAATAGGAATGCTGAAAATACGTAATAAGAGAAATAACAACGGAAATGAGAGAAAGGTAGAAACGAAGGAAAATTTAATTGAAGTAGGTAAAAATAAAGAAACTGAAAACAATAAAATGGAACGAAGAGTGTGAAACGAAGAAAGAAGGAAAGAAGAATACCGAAAGTATATTGAATTTTTTTATACAGAGGCTTTCCAAAGACAGTGGTGAAAGCGGCGATGATAGAAACGGAAATGACAGAGGAAACTGAATTAGTTAGACACAACCAACCTCCCTCGCAGCCGCCTTTTTATAGAAACTGTTACAGTATCTTCCTGGGATCGAATATTAGCTCCGTCACGACCGGACCTCACTACGTTGGGTCACTACAGAATTGTGACACGTGCGAAATGTGTCGCAGGGTATCAAGTTATTCCCAACACAGCCTAACTTCTTCTTGCGCACTAATTTAATGAACACTTCGTCGTCACGGAAACAGACAGCCGAGTTCCTGCTGTTTGCAAAACATTGTTAGAGGCACGGGTGTTCGTGCATGCAGCATACGAAGAATATCTAATATCTTAGACATACTCATGAAAAGGCACTGCGCCCGTGGTGGATAAAAATATACGGTAGTAGGTAGGATCCAGGGGTGGATTGTGCACGAGAGCTGCAGCAATACAATCCAGCAAGTTATTTTGAAACTTCTTAAAAAAAAAAACACACACACGTTATACATTTTAATTAAGGGAAAAGTATGCTATTTAAATTCTTCGCTCTGATCTCTCGTGTCATAAAGGAAAGCTAGAGGCCTGTGTCCTACTTGGAAGTTGCATAGAGGCATAAGTGCAGGTGTAAGTGTGGTGAGAGGGATAGCATACCAGATTATAGCCACGGGCTTCATTTCTCGGAGCTTATTGAGACTAAGAGCGTTTAATATTGAAGAATGTTATGTGATTGTTTAAATATCCTAATTCGACGCTAAATAACCTGGTAGTTGATGTAGCTTCGTTAAATAACCAAGTAAAAAGTCATAATGCTTGATAATGGTTTCTATTTACAGAGCTTTTAAAAACTAATACATAATTTTAATTAAAATTGAATGAGAAGAGTTTGGACCTCAGACACATCAAACCTTATATTCAGAAAGGAATATTTTTATGGAAACAAATGATTTTTGCGACTTTTGTTATGCTACTTATGAAGTCATTGATAACATATTTTTTAAATGAGGCGTTCCGTAAGAGAAGGACGAGCACGCCAAGGGTCGAATTTTGTGTTTTTTACTCCTCCGAATATTTAAGACACATATCTACAACTGACGTCTGGCAGACGTTGGCGAGCTCTCCTTTACTACATCGAAATTATCATTGTTTTTAAGGTTGGAGAAACTGCGTAGTCTGTGACAGGTTCATAATATTCATATTACTCCGTACGAGAAGGGCGAATACGCCACTCTGCCTGAAGACGCGCGGCATTCATTGTCTCATTATTGTTGTAACCACGCAGACGAGTACAACCGTAGTGAGGAATTACGTGTATTTATGGACATTGTAATAGCCTAGTATGAGTAATAGTGACAGTGATAATCAACCAGGCATATCTGGTTATTGTAGGAAACGTCAGAGACATGTCGAAAAATGGATAAACGTAAAAGCAAAGATTAAAAGGAACAAAGATGAATCGTACTTTTAGTACGAAAACATCTCGACACGTGTAAGCTCGCGGTATAGGCCCGCCATGTACTTGTGGGTGCTTCAACGCTTTAGGTATGGAGAAAATACAACTTGCATTTCGTAATTTCTGGGAGTTAGGTGATTATGACCTCCAGAATGCCTATATTTCTAAGCTCATAACCAGTGTTGATGTGAACAGATGTCGTATTAAGAACAGGCCGATCTCTCTCAGCTGGTTTTGCCAAAGAGGTACTATGCCACGCCAATAAAGCTCACTTCTGATAAAGTAAAGGATCTGAAAACTCTTCTTATCTATGTGCCACAGAACGTTTCTGGATCACGTGATCAGCAAACAAAACGTGCAACTAGCAGTGACCGACTCAGAGGAACATCTTCATGAAGATGATGTAATGGATTTTTAGCACCTCTGTTCCCAGAACAAGTGAGACCACTTTTGATAGCAAGGGTAATAACATGACAGGCATCTACTTATTTTTGTTTATTAATAATTTCAGACACTTTGTAAATGTATTAGTATTAGTATTTATTTATTTAACCTAGTAGAGATAAGGCCGTCAGGCCTTCTCTGCCCCTCTACCAGAGGATTACAACTATAATATGAACAATAAAATTACAATTAATATTAAATTTACAATTACAATAAAAATTAAAGTACGACAAGATTACCTGATTAATGAAAGCTAGACATTTTGTCATAGAAGTTAAGAACAAAGAATATTTTTGTATTTACTGACTTACAAATTAAACCTACAATAACAAAAATCTATAGTGATGAAATTACCGGATATTGAAATATTTTGTGATAGATTAAGAGAGCTATTTACAAGAAACCATGTCTGAACGAGTCTCAATTACTGACCAACTGCCTAGTAAGTTTGCGTTTGAATTCAATTTTATTTCGACAGTCCCTGATGCTAGCAGGTAACGAATTTCAGAGTCTTGGCAGGGCTATTGTGAAAGAGGATGAGTATGAGGAGATGTGATGGGATGGTATTGTTAGTATTGTTTCATGGCGAGAGCGTGTGTTCAGATTGTGGTGGGAAGAAAGGTAAGTGAAGCGAGACGACAGGTACGAAGGAATAGAAGAGTTAAAGATTTCGAAGAGAAGGAGAAGTGAATGTAAATTTCTTTTCTTATCTAGTTTAAGCCAACCTATTGTTTCCAGGGATGGGGTAATATGGTCATATTTACGAACATTGCTAAAAAAAAGGTACACACAAATTATGAGCACGTTGAAGTTTCGTTTTGTTGTCGCTGAAAAGGTCAGTCAGTAAAATGTCAGCATAGTCAAAATAGGGAAATACAAGAGTCTGCACAAGGGACTTCTTTAAGCAAGAGGGAAGATGAACATTTATCCTTTTTAGCAGATGGATAATAGAATATACTTTTCTGCAGGTTTCTGTGAATGTCGCATCACAGTGCGATTAAGTATTATTATTATTATTATTATTATTATTATTATTATTATTATTATTATTATTATTATTATTATTATTATTATTATTATTATTAAGGTCTGCCACTCTTAAGTTCATTCTACGGCCTTTGCCTTTTCTGATATACTGTTTTCAAATTATTCCCATAATATTGATGAATTCATAATGTCATCTATGATCACTATTAAGTTGGAATATTAAATTGGGCATTTAATTGCAATTTTCAATAAAGGTATTTGATTTTCAGTGTGAAAAGTAGTTATTTACCAGACGTGTCCTTGACGGCTTCGCCCTTATCTCGTTTACAGGTAAAATACTTTGAACGTCGATTATCTCTACAGGTACATTTGGCAGGTTCGACCTTCTCTTACGGAACGCCTCAAATGATACCCTATAGCAGCCATTTTCAACCGGGATGCCACGAGTGATCTGGTATTGTGCCCCGAGAAAATAAAAATAGTTACGGTTGTCGTAGGAAGACGTGGAAAAGTAGAAGTGAAATAGTTTTTGGCCTTAGCAAAGCAAATTAACTGTGAAGTAATATTTGCACATTGTTTTCCCATAGAAAAGCAGTTTCAAAGCCACTAGTTCTTGACTTTGCAGAAGTATTGCAGCAAGTGGTGAAAATAGTTAATTATATAAAAATAAGGCCACTAAAACCATTATTTTCATATCTTCACTCAGCAATGGATTCTAAATACATTCGGCTGTTTATTTACACAGGAGTTGGGTGGTTATCACATGGTCACGTACTATCAAGGTTTAATGAAATGAAAGGTGAACTTTATTATTATTATTATTATTATTATTATTATTATTATTATTATTATTTTTGGCTGAAGAATCTGAATATGCCGATTTACTCAGTGATGATAAATGATAGATTTATGTGACTTTATTTGAATCTTATGACCCACATTTCCTTCTAAAAAAAATCCCCCTGCGGGGTAATTCACTCCTGTTGGGAATTCACCCCTGCTTTGAAAACATATGTTTAAATTATATGAGTATGTCACGGGATTTTAAATTACACCTTTAGTGTGTCACTTGGAAAAGTTTGAAAAAAAAAACCCTATAGTTTTTAAAAATATATTCTCAAAGAGAATGTTTTAATGCAATAAGTACTTCATTAGTTTTGTACAGAAGCAATATGATCAATCTAGTATATACAGTCGCGAAACTTGGGATGATTTTTTGCATTTCTCGCGATAGTTGCTAGCCGCTTGGAGCGCTGTGTGTACTAGGAACAATAGACTGTGTCACTGGCGTCGTGATCTAATACAGGCCGTAAGGCAGACCATGCGACTCGCTTAACCCGATCACGAAGGGCGGCGTTTCAACCATATAAATTAATTGGAATGCATAAAAAGTAACATATATTTCTCTAAAATGTAGTGTAATTGCATTAATAAAATTTAAAACAATGATTATGAGACACTTCAGATATAATTCCTTGCGAGTTAAGGTGTAATATTATTTTTGGTGTGAATATTACGTTGTTCGTATGTGTAATAGACCTACCTGCCTTTATTTCGATTAAATATTGCGAAATTATAGTACATTCATTTATGCACGATTCAATAATTTTCAGTTGCACCGCACGAATATTTAGATATGTTGAAATTATAGGTTATGTTTACTGTCCCAGTTGCCCCTTTCTGTCTAATTTTAGTGGTCTCCAATGCCCTGCCATTCATATGGAAATATTATAGGTTATGCAAATGTAATCTTTCAGGTAAAGCTTCTTGTAAAGCAGATTTGAATAATTTCAAGGGAAAAATTGTTCCGGGGCCGGGTATCGATCCCGGGACCTCTAGTTGAACGTACCAGCGCTCTGCCAACTGAGCTACCCGGGAACTCTACCCGACACCGTCTCAACTCTTCCCTTTATATCCACACAGCTCGCGTGGGCTGACGAAATGCCAGAGACCCACATCGAGTGCACACACACTCTGTGTGACTTGAAATTGTGGTTTTCTGTTAACGTACACAGTGACGTACAGTATATATTATGCAAATCTAATATTTCAGGTAAAGCTTCCTGTAAAGCAGATTTGAATAATTTCAAGGGAAAAATTGTTCCGGGGCCGGGTATCGATCCCGGGACCTCTGGTTGAACGTACCAGCGCTCTGCCAACTGAGCTACCCGGGAACTCTACCCGACACCGTCTCAACTCTTCCCTTGAAATTATTCATTATAGGTTATGTTTACTATATCTTATATTCCTAAATTCGCAATTATACATTATAATTAAGCATAATGTCATGTATGATACTTCGCACATTCAATTTGTGTGTATTTTAATACTACAATTGAATATTGAATTATTGTATTTATCTACTACCTAAGAGACGAAGTAACAATCGTACGTACACTAATTTCATAAGAGTGGTATGGTAAATTTTCTGTCTTTATCAAGGAAGGTAGATGTGCTATATTAAAATCACAATATAAATTCTTTTTTATTAAACCTCAAAATAGCTTTCATTCTAAACTTAAAATGTTGATGCGAAAAGATTATGTTAACATGTAAAATTCTCTTCACATTAAAATAACACAGTTTTGTAATTATTTCTGCAACATATTATGCAACAAGATGTAGTCTAAACGGAACTTATGGACACATTACACTAAATAAAACTTAGCTATAATACGCAATAAAGTTATCTATACTAATAATAAATCTGTAGCGGAAATTTTTCTGGTAATTTTCGATTTTCCAAAAATAATTGGTCCTAACATATATAATTAACCACCCTGAAACCGAAAATCGCATTTTTGAAATTTTTGTTTGTATGTCTGTCTGTATGTTTGTTACCTTTTCACGCGATAATGGCTGAACCGATTTATATGAAAGTTGGAATTTAAATTAAGTTCGTTGTAACTTAGATTTTAGGCTAAATGGCATTCAAAATACTTTATTTAAAAGGGAGGTTATAAGGGGGCCTGAATTAAATAAATCGAAATATCTCGCTTATTATTGATTTTTGTGACAAATGTTACATAACAAACGTTTCTTTAAAAATGATTTTCGATAAGTTTTATTCTTTACAAAATTTTGATAGGACTGATATTTAATGAGATAAATGAGTTTTAAAATTAAAATAACGCCATCTAAGATGGTGCACTAAAATAACAAATGACTTCGTCTATAAGGGCCCTTGGACAACAACAATCGAAAAAGGGGCTTTGGACAGCAACAATCGAAAGCTATTAAACTTAGCCTACAGATAATGTTTCTGTGTTTGTATGAAGTAATATCGGAAGCTAAATTAACCGATTTGTATAATTAATTATTATTTCACCATTGGAAAGTGTAGTTTCTCTAGATGGACATACTGCTATAATGTTATTTCAGTAACTTCTTAGTAAATCGAGGACAGGTACGATTAAAATAGCTTCTTATGCACAGAAAATTTGTTAGGCTATTTTGTACATTCGTTTTCTGTATTTCTTAAAATAATATTTATGTACACACTCATTTTAATCTCAGAGAATTAACGAACAACGAGAGTGTATTGATTTAGTATGCAGTACTATTACGTTAGCTTAGGAATCCATTATTTTATAATTCAAATTTTAACAATGCTCAATCGAATCGTGTTAAAATACATAAAATAGACTATATATGCAATAAATGCAATGCAAAAAAAATTGGGTAATGAGCCAAGCAGATTATGTTGCGCTGTTGTAAAAGTTGTTGCTTCTGAGATTCAAGAGCCCCCACAATAAATTAAAACTTTCTTATCGGAGTACATCCGTTATCAACGCACTTTTTGTATAATATAATATAATATAATATAATATAATATAATATAATATAATATAATATAATATAATATAATATAATATAATATAATATAATATATACTAATAATAAATATGTAACCGAAAATTTTCTGGTAATTTTCGCTTTTCCAAAATAATTGGTATTAACATGTATAATTATTCATCCTGAGACCGAAAAACGCTTTTTTGAAATTTTTGTTTGTATGTCTGTCTGTCTGGATGTTTGTTACCTTTTCACGCGATAATGGCTGAACGGATTTCGATGAAAATTGAAATATAAATTAAATTCGTTGTAATTTAGATTTTAGGCTATATGGCATTCAAAATACTTCATTTAACGGGGCCTGAATTAAATCGAAATATCTCGCTTATTATTGCTTTTTTTTTTTTGTGAAAAATGTTACATAACAAAATTTTCTTTAAAAATGATTTCCGATAAGTTTTATTCTATGCAAAATTTGGTAGGTCTGATAGACTTTTAAAATAACAATACAATACGTTTTCACCGCCGCCTCAGATTGTAGCGTTGTTGTTCCTGCAGTAATTCCCATGTGCAAAATATAAAATTTTTGAGTACGAAGAAAAAACATATTTATTCATTCCATGGCAATGGTACATAGGAGATCGTGAATTCTTACATTTTCGAAAGAAAAAAATATAATTACATATCACTGTTTATGCTGTATCACTATTTAAGTTATTTGAATGGTTCAGAACCATTAGTGGGCCAAGCGCCATTTACTGAAGACGTAGAAAACAATGGTTAAATTAAGTTATTACCATAATTCAATGGAACCATATAGCAAGTAATATAAAGTTTACACATTAAAACTAAATGATATGCTAATATTCATTAAACTACAGTTGCATGTAATAACAAATAAGAAACATGTTAAAGTTATTGTCATTGCACCAAATGAGTGCTCTCTGGACCAAAATGATCGCAATTTAATTATTTAAATACAATTTCAATTAAGTGACATATTAAACGATTTATCCTTCTAACAAACACAAATGTTCCCTGGATCAAACGTCCTATTTCAATTATGTAATTACTTTATATTTATTTCTAACAGGTGCAGCGGAGTGCACGGGTACGGCTAGTAATATAATAATTCACTGAGCTCCATACACTGAAATAGAAAACCCAAACATATATTACAGCCTGGTCTAGATCGAAAAGGCATTGACTGTGCCGTATTTCGCATGGTTGTGAAAAGTTGTGTAAACTGTGAAATGTTCGTTATCGGTTGTAATAACTGTAAATGGCTGAAATACAATAATTTGAGTAATAATATGGGACATGGAGACGTTTGTTGCACTATAAATTCTAAGAAAAAGAGGTCGGAGTTATCCTTCCGAAAGATCCAGGAAGGTGAGTTTATAAAATATAATATATACTTTATGAAAATAATATATAAACCTTATGTATTTCGTATTTCAATAGTGGAAGCAAGGTGTTAATTTTTCAAAAGAACACGATATGAAACGTACAATACATTTTATCGTCTGGTAGGGAAAGAGTCTGTGCTGAGGCGATAGTAGCGATCCTGGTGGTGAGCAACTATCTATGGATGCATATTTGAACTGTCTATGTTTGCATATTTAGTAAGTATTGAGCTTTGCAACTGTATATATTAAACTGTGATATGGTTATGACTACTTTATTTTTTTTGTTTCTCTTTTTCTGTTTTTATACTTTTTCTTAAACTTGTACATACACAACACCCATGCCTAAGGCGGGACTCGAACCCACAACCTTTGGGACCAAGCGATAGAGACATGCCGTGCCCCTACCGCTTGAGCCATCCAGGTCGGCGCTACTAAAATACATATTTTATTATTGATACAATTCGTTAGTCCTTGTGTTATGAAAACAATTTTATTGATGACATCAGCATACTTGTAGAACAAGATGTTAACAGAAAATAGAGAATAGCGATAATAATGATGATAAGATTTTGTGTCAAAGACGTGAACAGAAAGATGCGCCATTTTAAAATAGGCCTAAATTCGCCAAATTGGCAACATGTATTGTATTGCATTTATTAACATTCTATGTATTCGTACATTGCTTCATAGCTAGAATATGGAACAAGTAAAAAAACTTAATACTATTATAAAGTCTTAATTTATAGTCACAGTCTAGTTGAAATATATACAGAAGAGGTTACAATGCAGTCTACTAGTACAACACAAAGTTTTAGTATCAATTTCATGATGGTTGTTGAATGGCATGAATTCACCTACAGAATAGAGGGCATGAGAAATTAGGTACTTCTTTAATTTGGCCCTAAATAATTTTATGTTCTAAGTTTCATTTTTCATATCGATGGGGAGGCTATTAAACATTTTTACTGCCATATAACGCATTCCTTTTTGATAGCATGATAGACTTGCCGATGGAGTATGAAAGTCATTTTTTTCCTCGTATTTATGCTATGAACTGTTGAATTAGTTACAAAGTTTTCACGATTACATATGAGGAAGATTATCAATGAAAAAATATGCTGCTAAACCATGGGTAGGCCTATTATTTGTAGATTATTGAAAATAGTCCTACAAGATTCCCTAGATTTGGCACCTACTATTATTCTAATTATTCTTTTTTGTAATAGGAATATACTGTTACTATCTGTGAAATTTCCCCAGAATATTATTCCATAACTCATTACCGAGTGGAAGTATGCAAAGTATATTGTTTTTAAGGTATTGATATTTGCTATCTTTTGCATAGATCGAATAGTAAAACATACTGATTTTAGTTTGGGGGTAATTTCTTTAATATATATTTTTTTAATTTAACACATTATCGTTTTTTAAGCCAAGAAATTTGGTTGTTGTTTCTAATAGGGATGTATTGTTAATTATTGCGCTTGAAATATGCGAGGTTGAATTTGGACAGATTTTAAATTGAATTATGTTAGTTTTGTTACAATTACAGGGCTTTTGTTACGTTACTTTAAGTTGTATCACGTTAAATGACGCTAATTTTATTCCGAATTAGTCATATATTATATTATATTACACTATAGTACCACCACCAACACTACTACTGTTATACATAATGCTGCTACTACCAACTACAAACACCGCCGCGTCTGTGGCTCAAGGACTACCGCGCTGATCTTCCGTCTATAATTCTGGACTGCTCGGATTCGATTCCCGGCTAAGTCGTGATGGAAATTGTGGAGGACAAATCAGATATTACACAGGCTTTTCTCGAAGTACTCCCATTTCCCATCATCATTCCACCTACACAATCCAGCTTCCTATAATTTCATATATCATCTGCAATAATTTAAATTAGGATGAGGTGAAGTCATGACTGTAGTACGGGTTTCCAATGCTGACGAAAAAAAGGCTTGGGCTCCGAGTAATGAGGATTATGATATAGTCCCGTCCTAGGATGGGATCTGTTCGGACTGAGTCTGAATGGGATGGCTTATCTGTCAGAATCGGATTCATGAATGTCATTTCGTCAATCATCACATATGGAGGGTGATTCAGAAGAACAAGGTTATACTTTGAGGGTCGATAGTATTGGTGACATTAAATTAAAAACATAAGCACATGTCTTATTCGAAACAATGAGGAACGGGGAGAGTGCAGGTGATAGTAAATTAATAGTCATTTTACGTATATGTTGTGTTTAACTGTCCATATCTCTTTACATATTATGTTTAAAAATGTCACCGTCAACCACAATGCCGATCAACTATTATGTCGACAAAAAAAAAGTCCCTTATTGCAACAGTTATAAACATATTTCACTATTTCATATAATGTGTTTGTGTTCACATAAATCATTGTGAAAGTAAACTGAAAAGGAAATTGTTAAACATATGGAATTCTCAGCAGGTACGAATAAAAGTACAATTATATTACTTCGATCAATTTAATTAGATAAATTTGAAAATTATGGCATGCTTTCAACACAGTTATCTTCATAAAAGAGCAATCCACTTGGCGAATTCCACTATAACCTTTATAACACCGATAATATTATATTTAAGTTATTATAATCTATTTAATCTAATAATATTGCACCGTTTTTTTACAATAAAACTATAAAACTGAAGGATAAACATCAATATGTAGTTCATCCTCGAACAGCTGATTGCGATGTTGGTTTCAGGCGTAAGCCAGAGCTTCAGGCTCATGACGTCATGTAGGCTTATTTGTACTTATTATTCCTGCCACCAGGTAGCTCATCATGGCAGCCATTCTAGAGTTCCTCGATAATAATAAATTGAACTCAATTTATTTTTATTTGTATACATATCTGTACATATAGATTTATTAATTGTATGTTAATGGAAGTTATGGTTAGATCGAACCAATCAGAAAAGTATGCTCATTGTCTCAACTCTTACATTCAATTATTATCGAGGAACTCTAAGCCATTCCAGGCATGATCCGGTTGTGAGAGATGAAAAAAAATGAAAATGTCAGAAAAAACTTCAGTAATCGGAGAAATGCGGACTCACAGTTGCTTTGTAACATGAAAAGTCTGACAGACTTTGCAGGGGACTGAACTCAGATTCCTTTTAGTGAGAAGCCATCAACTGTATACGGCTGGGTTTGTAATTATTCCGCTGGGTTTGAAAACCTGCCGTTTGCACAGTCCTGATGTGGAGCAGCCAGCTGAAATCTTGTACGCTGCAGTACTTTCATTTGTTTGGCCGCTGATATATGATCTGCGCCACATGAGAGCGCTGGCGTAATCCGAAGCACTGCCCCGTTGATCCGCTTACAACGTCCGAGTTCTTACGTCCCACGCTCGATGATGGCGGACCGCGCTGCCTGACGTCACGACGATGACGGAGTGGGTGATAGATTAGGGAACCAGGCTTCCAGCAACGACCAGCTGATAGCTTATCTCAGAGATTCGATGACCCAGTAGTTTGTGATTTCTTGTTTCGATGCGGGACGGCCCAGTATGCTGAAGGTTTCTTGTCAAGTGGACGAAGGTTCGATCTCGGTGAAGTCCTGAGAGGATAGGGGGAAAAAATCCTGCGTATAAAAATTCTTTTCTTGTTCTTTTTTCTAAGCTTTTACACGCCTATTACTGCTTACCATTAGTTAGGTTGCGGGGTGTCTTTAAGGAGTCTTAAAAGCCTTCTGCACGTACGCCTAAAAGGCTTATTGTGCATCCCCATTGGAATGGACACGAGCATTGTCTTCCAAAATCTGTTCCTTGGACTAGCAACAATATTTTGGCTCCAACATTAGTGCCCATTTCTAAATCTTTCCTTGTTATGGAAAGGGAAAATCTTTTCCTTTCTAGGAGTGGACAGTCAAGCAGGATATGTTGAGGCAGTCTCTTCCTCCTGTTTGCACATTCGACAGATGGGTTCCTTTGTATAGAGTGTCACTGTGCGTAGATGTTTCCTGAAGTGACCATGCCCATAATTAATGCAACTACACTTTCATTCCTCTTCTGTTCAATTTCAGCAGAGGTGAGGAGAGAGAGAGAGAGAGTTGTTTGAACCTAAGACCATTGTCCTAGCCAGTTTTGTCCAGGATAGTATTGCCACCTAATTTGTGTCTTTCCTTAATCCATGTCTTAACCGAGGTTTTGGGAGTGAGAGAACTGATTCTAACCACTGATTCAGGTCCAACAAAGGGTATCTACTGCTTCTGTGATAATTTAAAACTAACACCAGACACGTGGCGTAAAAATTCAGGTTTTGGTTACATAGCATCAAAGTGTACAATTTTAGACAACATTCTTAGAAAAGTATCTTCGGATCTACTTCCGAGATGTTGGTTGTGATCTGAAGTGGTTATTCGATAACAATCCTCAAATTATTTTTGTGGTCGAGAATAACGAAAGATGAGAGATATCAGGTATTACTTCCGCTATCCCCTTTCTGGACTCTTCGGGGCTATTAGTCCAGCTGTATAGAAAGCCGTTTCACTGTCCAAAGCTGTTCGACGGGTTTTAGTCATGTGACTCGCAAGTTAGTCGCAAAATAATCTCTTGGGATAGTCACTCATAACTAGACTTCGAAATTGAGGTCCCAGTAGGAGAGATACAGGTTAACTGATAGCGGAGCATTGAACGGAGATGGGGGGAACAGGCTAGAGCTTGTTTACTTTTTACATCTATATTCTTCGGATCTATCATTTCGCTGTCTATCTAGGTCTGGCTGGTAGTTTTGTACGTACTAGCACAGAAGCTGGGTGAACTGGAAGAACATGAAGTCCTTGCGATGTCGGAAACGAAATTCAATTGGAACACATTTTTAAATATACGTTATTAACTTATAATAATAATAATAATAATAATAATAATAATAATAATAATAATATAGTATTAAAAAGGATTTGAGGGAGTTCGGATATGATGATAGAGACTGGATTAATCTTGCACAGGATAGGGACCGATGGCGGGCTTATATAAGGGCGGCAACGACCCTTTGGGTTCCTTAAAAGTCATTTGTAAGTTATTAACCCAGATGTTCCTGACGTCCTTCCAGAAGGACGGAATGCATGGCTTAAGAAATAATGACGTAAAAATTGATATTAGGCTCCAAATGTTACTATTGTTAGTCACGCGCCTTTTCAATGTCCATTGTTGACTGCACAGGAGCTGCAAGTTAATCGCCAGTTGTGAGCGAGAAATTTAGACCTGAATGTTGGACTTCAGCAGCGATGGTTGATTTGACTGACCTTGTTATAAATGGGTAATTATATTTACCGTAATTTACGGATTATTTTTTTGAAATTTATGCTGCAATATCTCAAAGGTTAGGGCTTTCAATACACTTATGTGAAATTTGCATGAACGTACATTCATAACTAGTAATAACGTTGTATTTTTTAGCGTCCTTCTGGAAGGACGTCAGGATAATATGGTATTTTCTTTGTCTTTCCCGGAGAAAAATTATACTGCATGAACTTTTGGAAATCATGGACAGTAGTGAAACTATTCCAAACAGTGGTGTAGATGTCGCACTTTTGCCACCTCTAAATGCAAATGATGATTGACTGATGAGGATTAGGGTACAGAAGACAACCCATGTATAGGTAATTTGCCTGCAAGTCAGTTGAGTGCCGATGTGTTTGTAACTGGCATGGCTATCAACAATGTTTGTGAGGAATCATCGTATGACATAGGATTGCCGTCTGTTACCTGGTCCATTTCCGCTATCTAGAAAGTGTAGAAGGAGAAGATCTACAACGCCCTCTACAGCCCTGGAGACAAACAAGGAAAACGTTACTGGGACAAACGTTACCAAGAAAGAAGATAGAGAGGAACCTGTAAAAGCAGGCTCAACACTCCCAAGCACCAGTTCTACAATGGCCCCTCCAACTCTGCAGACAAACAAGGAAGGTATTACTGGGACACAGGCTGCCGAGAGAGAAACTACAGGGGAACCTGAAAATGAAGACTCAACTCTTCCAAGCACGGAATGGCCTCTGATGTGTGAAGTACCACTCAAACCCGGTAGAAGTCCATTAGAATACTTCACACAATTTTTCGATGACGAAATTCTGGACATGATGGTCACTTATACCAATCAGTATGCGGCAAAGAAGAACAGAGTAGGAGACTGCTCTGAAAATGAAATGATGGTGTTTCTAGCTGTAGTCCTGCTTAGTGGTT
This sequence comes from Periplaneta americana, assembly GCF_040183065.1. Lineage (NCBI taxonomy): Eukaryota > Metazoa > Arthropoda > Insecta > Blattodea > Blattidae > Periplaneta > Periplaneta americana. The sequence goes on along the minus strand of NC_091118.1, from coordinate 111,481,406 downwards.
ATGTAGTAGTTCCCAGAAGAAGAATGTACTGGCAAGGGGAACAAGACAGTCACAATGAACTTGTGTCGAATGCAATATCGAGAGACAGATTCGACTTCATCATGATGAACTGGCATGTGTGTGATAACGATGACCTAGAGAAATTTTTCCTCTGAGACAAGTTGGGCACTTTTCAAGAGTGAAGAAACTAAGGATAGCTGTGCCTCAACCTCGTCTTTTTGAGTCATACAACAATCATATGGGAGGCATTGATCGCGGGGACCAGAACGTGTCTCTCTATCGGACGTCCATCAGAGGGAAGAAATGGTACTTCCCAATCATTGCTCATCTCATAGATGTCGCTGAACAGAACGCCTGGCTTTTGTACAGGTGTAATGAAGAGAATATAGATCATCTATCTTTTCAGAGACGAGTTGCTACAGCTATTCTGGAATCAAACAAACGGGTTCTCACCAGCAAAGGTAGGCCTTCCAAGGTATCGAAAATTGAATCCTGGTATGATGGACGGGACCACTACGTTTATGATCTGCATGTTTACATTCATACGCATAAGAAGCAACTGAAATGCAGGATATTCCAGAAAAGAGCAACCACAATGTGCCTCAAGTGTGATCTGCCCCTCCATGTCAGCTGTTTTGTGTCTTTTCACATCAAGTGAAATGATTGGTGAAAGAACATTATTACTGGATTAGTAAAAAAACATAGTCACTGGATTAGTGATAAGCATGAGTGACTGGATATCCACAGATAATTCATGCTATACTTTGCGATATTTATTTATGTCTGCATGTTCTCAATTGTTTTGTGGTATTCCAACATATTATAATTCCTAAATAAATATCAATGTGCGCAATGGTATCTATAATTTTAACATGATTAGGCCCTTAAATGTTATTTTTAGTATTTCTTATGTTTTTGGAGGGCCACGAGTATAATCTCCTGGTACGCACAGCTGAAATTCGCTTGTCTATTACGAAAAATCGTTCTTCACATTTCTTATGAAATTGTAGTCATATTATCCTGACGTCCTTCCAAAAGGACGCACTTTTCTGCAAAACCTAGGAAGGTTATTACTTAAAAAACATACTTGTCCATTACTAAGGATCACTATGAACAATATACACACTATCTTTCGAAATTTTAAACAAAAAATAATAATTCAGGAACATCTGGGTTAACTTTATTCAACGCAAAAGAAAACCTTACAAGAATATATATATATATATATATATATATATATATATATATATATATATATATATATATATATATATATATATATAATATTTTTATTAAGAGACAAAATGCGTCACAATTGCTGGCAAAAATACTGCAGCCTTAATTTTATTATGGATAAAAAATTTATAATATGATTTCGAAGTACCTATAATAAAATAAATATTATGTATTTAAATTTATATACTATTTTTTTTTACTTTTATACGTATTTTAATTATCTTATGATTTGGTGATATTTAATTTTAATTCATTTTATTCTCAGTTTACTATTTTATTATCAACTTAACATAGAAAATTTTCATTCTGGCTTCTTACTAATATTAAATTCTTACTAAATACAATACTCCGGTTATTTTCATTTTAATTATAAAATTACCTTCCTTTTTTGGAAATTATATATTAAGATAATTTATGTTCAATTTCCCTCCTCTCCGAACACGAATTTTACTCGTACGGGGGTTAGGTTTATGTTAAATAAACATATTTTTATCTAAAAGTTTTTCTTTTAATATTAATCTTATTAAGGCAAGTTTTCGCCTCAATCTATTAGGAATTAGGAGCAAATACTGGGTAACTTTCGGCGCTGAACCCTGGACTCATTTCGTTGGCATTATCACCTTCATCCCGTTAGACGCTAAATAACCATCGCAGTGGATAAAGCGTCGTAAAATAGCCCAATTAAAAACAAAAGTTTATTTCTGTAACTTATATTTCATAAGTACTGTATTTATGTCGCTTCCTTTCCTTGTACTGTAATTCATGTACTTTTACAAATGCAGGTTTTGATATTCTGAAGAAAATTATTATTATTATTATTATTATTATTATTATTATTATTATTATTATTATTATTACTACTACTACTACTACTACTACTACTACCACCACTACCACTATCACTATCACTATCACTATCACTATCACTATCACTATCACTATCACTACCACTACCACCACTACCTACCGGTACTACTACAAAGTACCTCTGTAAATAGTATGCTCTAAATAACTATTTATAGACCTAAGAAAAATGCCATTTTTTCTACACCTGAGAAACGATAATACTGTATATTATATTCCATCCAACATAACATTTACGTTTGTACTTCAAGCGGAGGTTACCCCCCCCCCCCTTGCTGGGACTGTATTACGTATGATAACGGCTTCATTCGACTGACATGGTAAGTGTATGAGGGCAGAGGACTACCTTGCAAGCTACTTTGTAAACACGTTCTATCCTGTGTGCTCATAACTTAAGAGATAACGTACCTCAACTTCGAACTCTACTCATAACTACCAATAATCGTTATTGCGTTAAAGTAAGAACAAAACGCATAGATTTACTTAAAATCATTTATGTAATTTAGGGTTTCGTATGTCAAAATATATAGCCTCCATTTGCCTTGTGTTCACCTCTCTCTCTCTCTCTCTCTCTCTCTCTCTCTCTCTCTCTCTCCCTACCTTTCCCACTCTCTCTCTCCCCCACCCCCACCCCCACCTCCACCCCTTTCTGTCTCTATTCCTTTTCCTCTCACTCTTCCTCTCTTCACTCCTATCTTTCTCTTTCTCCCTCCCTCTCTCCCAGTTCATCTGGAAGGGAGTTGCCTACCCTGCTATGTATGGCAATTATTAAGAGCGAGAATTTATTTTATGGTGATCGTGTTATTGGAGAGAATGTTTCTCGAATTACTATACAACCGCGAGCGTTAAATATATCTTATGTACTCACTAACTCTGCCCTCCAAGTGCAGTCATGGAACTGTGAGACAATGGACTGTTTTCATGACAGACTAGGACATTGTGAATGGTTCTCATTTTAAGCATCCCTTGTAAAGTTTGGTTAGTCATAGTGTTTTGTTTAGTTTTATGGCCTACTCAACATGATTTTACATACTTACTTGTCACAAGTTTGAAATCCACGAAACAAGCTTCATAAATAGTTAGAATACATGAAACGGGTGAATTCATACGTAAAATTTAATAGAGATTTGGAACATCTAAATTTTAATATAGAATGCCATTTAAAAAATAAAGTTTACTATCGCAACTCTCTATGCCTGAATAATATTTCTAGAACACTGGTATATTGTATGGTTTATCTTCAATAGGTTTTATATAAAACTTTTCTTTTAATTAAAATTTAAGAAGTTAAGAGTAATTTTCCATACTATTTAAACACTGTTTATAAAACGTATCAATAAACACGTTAATTTTCGCAGGTGATCAGACATTAAAAAAACTACGTATTTTCCGTAAATCACCAAATTAATTATATTGTGTGGTTAGGTAATGCAATCTGTAAATTTCCAAGAAAATACACGAATTCTGTAAAGTCTAAAATTGTATTCGATAATAAAACTTTCATATGAACATTGTGCCACTGTCATACATCTATTACGCAGTGCATGAGGGTAGGCCACTAGAGGGAACCAAAGAAGTGGAACTTAAACTGAGAGGATTCAATCCTACATCGGGATGGGAATCCAGTGAGGCTTAATGGATAGAGCGTCAGCACGTAGAGCTGATAACCCAGGTTCAAATCCCGGTGTCTGAGAGAATTTTTCTCTGTTCCACTCATCCATCATATAATGACGCAGAATTTCTGCACGGAAATATCATATATACTTCGGTACATCATAATAATATATAATATATTTCGAATGGTTGTCACATTATAACAATAAAGGATGGAATATTATCATATTGGTCTAATAGCGACAAAGATTTGATACAAAATTACAAAACAAAACTTTACTCGTGGCAGAGTTTTTATCTACTGAAAGGGTACACGAAAGTAGTTCAACACCAGTTTTCATATTGATAAGGAATAACTAGAGTGTTGAGATAGATTGGAGAGTGTCAGTGGAATGAAATATATAAAGTTTAGGGAAGGGAAACAAACTCTATTATTAGATATTGTTCTCACAAATACCATGTCATTAAACATAGGGGATACAACTCTAGTCAGTGAATGTTAAGTCAGCACTGCAGAATTGAGGTACCGGAGAGATTGTGTGATGCTATTACAAAAACTTTGAAAAATACCACGGAACTGAAATTTTACGAAGTACTATCTGTTCGTTCGTCGTTGTAAAACGGAGAGATTCATAGACTCGTTGAAGCAAGAATATGTGTAAAATATGAACTTCAAATATGAGATTCATAAGAGCTGTTCTAGAATGTACAGTATATAATAATCTTGTTTGTACACCTCATATAAAAATATATTATGTTTTATTTAACGACGCTCGCAACTGCAGAGGTTATATCTGCGTCGCCGGATGTGCCGGAATTTTGTCCCGCAGGAGTTCTTTTACATGCCAGTAAATCTCCTGACATGAGCCTATCGCATTTAAGCACACTTGAATGCCATCGACCTGGCCCGGCATCGAACCCGCAACCTTCGGCATAGAAGGCCAGCGCTATACCTACTCGCCAACCAGGTCGAATACACCTCATATATTAACCCATTAAAGCCCAAATTATTTGTATTTTTATAAAACGAAAAAAATTGGTCCATTTCATAAATTTAGTCCATAAGACTCCAAGAAGATGTTTTGCTTCTTTCGTCATGCACAAAATAGCTGAAAATCACCCGGTCTATAAATAGATCGCTGGGCACTTATGATATCTGCATATCCGTTTGGAATACAGTAAATATATTTTTTGTGTATTTAATGTATTATAGCAGAAACGTTTACGTTTGTGACAGCTTTAGTCTTTACCGAGTATGGTAAGGCTCAAAGCATCTTTAACAGGAAATTACCTCGCACTTCTTGCAGAATGTTATTGGTCTGCCTTTACGCCCTTCCATCCGGCAGTGTCTCTGAGAGACGTTTTGCCATGAAATGACCTCTACATCAAATCTCGTATCAAATTGCACTCGAATTGATGAAAACATTCTCTTGCAGTTCGAAAACATCTTGAGATATTGGACAGCCAAGCATCTTCGGAATTCAAGTAGGTTCAGGGAGTCTCGTCCTTGTATTTGTCTGTAGATAATCCAACCATTTAATATAGCCATATCCAGCATTCTAACAAAGGAAGCCCAGTACCACTTTTTTCCACGGATTGAAGTGTCATATTTCCCTGCTAACCAATCATGATGGTCAACTCCACCCATGTATATACTGTAGTTCTTTATGATCTCTGCTCGCTGCACTTATCTTCTGTCTTGCATTTCTGTTCTACCTGCTTGCAGAAGTCACTGGCTCCACTATATCAAAGTTTGATCCCACAGGTACACATCTGTTGTCATTTCACTTCAACAGAATTTCACCATTAGTGTCAATTGTATAATCGTACCGATTTCTAAGTAATTTTATATTCTGAAGAGGACAGCCGTCCATTCTGTTTTCTCTCACAGTCCTTGAAGCCCGGAAACCAAGATCCTGTAGGTGGAGCGAAAGATCTTTACTTCTAAAAAAAATTATCATCAAATTATATGTCATGAGCCCGAGGATGTACACTTAGCGGCAAAAAGAATGGGCCGGCCGACAATTTCTAAGTTCCAGAGACATAACATTGCGCATGCTCGTCTCGTCAAAGCCATAGTTCACTAGGTAACACATAATTAAACCATTTAAATTTGCTGTATTTTGTTTAAGAGTCTAAAATATGTAATAAAATCGAATGACGGGTTGATTCTAGATACATCAGGGCCCTTGAAGAGTGAAATAATAATAAAATTGATAAATACAAAATCAACCGGAGCGAATATGAACAGGAAAACCACGTATTATGCCGAACAGATATCAACAGTCACAGTAGCGTAAGTCGTTACGGCATTGTTCTATTGAACAAGTTGGTAGTAGTAGCTCAAGGTTCGAATCTCCCCCTATCTTATTTTTTTATTACAAATTTGCCATCATATGTTTCTCGCAAAGCTATAATTATGTGGCGATATCTCTTAGAATATGCCCAAACTCTAATAAATAATAAACCTCTCTCTCTCTTTCAAGCAATACTGCTGTTAATATAACGTTCTGTCTCGTCATTACGCTTGAAGATGGCACAGAAACAATAACTCATTGCCCTGGTTCGCATAGGATATTCTGCGTATGCTACTCTCCGACAGGACTTCGATTGGAGAAATGTCATTTTCTCCGACCAGGTAATTGTCTCTAGTAGCATTCTGCGTATGCTACTCTCCGACAGAACTTCGATTGGAGAAATGTCATTTTCTCCGACCAGGTAATTTTCTCCAGTAGCATTCTGCGTTTGCTACTCTCCGACAGGACTTCGATTGGAGAAATGCCATTTTCTTCGACGAGGTAATTGTCTCCAATAGCAACGATAGTACTGCCTTAGTTTATTGTATGAATGGCCACCGATACGATGAACGCTTCATGAGACGAATTAACAAGTCGGGTTGCGTGAGGGTCGCGTTTTGGGGGTGGATGTCATACGATGGGGCAAGACTTCTGGAACGCATCCACGGGCGGTTTACGGCAAAAGTCTACGAACACATTTTGGCAAATGTAATGATCCTTTCCGCCCGAAAACGATATCCAGAAGGAACACTTTTCTTCCAGCAGGATAATCATCCGATACACACCGCCAACCGGATTAAAAGATGGTTTACGAGGAGGCGTGATGTCGACCCAGTCGATAGCCTCCAAATTAACCAGATATGAATCCGATTCAAAATTTGTGGGCTGCAGTCAAAAGGATCCTACGCTCTAATTGGGCACAACAACCACCCGTTCGGACACCTGAGGAATTGTGGGACAGAGTTCAAGATGCGTGGGAGGAGATGGCCAAGAATTTAGACCTGTTCCTTAATCTTGTGGACTCCATGCCGCGCAGAATGAGGGCAGTTGTTGACGCAGGTGGTTTGTGGACGAGATACTAGTCCCCACCACAGGCCTTGTTTTGTTAATATATTAAAAATTGTTTGTTTTTGTTAATTTAATTATTTATTTGTGTTTGATATGCGTTCGGTTTTTCAGTATGTGAAACAAGTATTTTTGTTTATACAGGCCAGGTCTCACGTATTAATAGTCCACAGATGATGGGCAATAATATTTTTACAAGGCAGGCATAACGACGTTTGTTAACAAATGCCATTTCACAATTAAACTAATAAATTAAGTAAAAGTTAAAACAAAAAAAGAATAATTTTATCGTACCTGGAGGCGAACTCACATTCTCTGGTACGGATGTCAGACTTCTTACCACTGGGCCACACACTGCTCGTAAGGTTTACTACACTAGTTGTCAAAAGTTAAGCATAATTCGTAAAACAGAGAAATGAAAGGGAAAACGGTGAGCAATCGCTATAAAACTTTATCACAGTGTGTGCCGCATCGTATTTGTGCGCTGTGCATAGGGAGGGGGTACCTCAACCTCCGCCCCCCTCCGAGTAAACACGTGTTTCGAAGATAAGCAAACACCCAGTGCGACTCATTCGTTCTTGTTCTCTCATTGTGAACAGAGGGTAGTTTCTTAACACAGTGTATACAGGACAGCAGCAACATGCCACAGAGACGCCAACTGGACCCTGTTTTGAAAGGTAGAATAATCGGACGTCTGGAAGCAGATCAGACACAGACCGAAGTCTCTCGAGCCCTGAATGTGGCACAAAATGTAATTTCCAGGCTTGGGCGACGGTTCGAAGACACAGGAGGTGTTCGTCGTATACCTGTACAAGGTCGCCCGTGGGTCACAACTCCGCGAGAGGACCGATATTTGACCTTCACAGCACGACGTAATCGGACGATGCCTGCAAGACAACTGTCTTCTGAACTTTCAGCCTCCTCAGGCGTTCGAGTTTCCAGGCAGGCAGTTTCTGTGCCAGACGACCAGCAGTGTGTGTCCAGCTCACTCGAGTACACATAAGGAACCGTTTACAGTGGAGTCGTCAACATCAACATTGGACCTTAGATGAATGGAGGAACGTGCTGTTTACAGACGAATCCAGATTCAGTTTGACCAATGGTTCCCGTCGCACAATAATCTGGAGGGAACGTGGAAGCAGGTTTCATCCCACAAAAATCGTGGAAAAAACGCCCATTTTGCTGTGGTGGCGTACTCGTGCGGGCAGGCATAATGTTCAATGGACGTACAGATCTGCACATCTTCGCAGCTGGTACTGTGACTGCCCAGAGGTACAGAGACGAGGTATTGGAACGACATGTGCAACTTTTCAGAGGTGCAGTTGGTCCACACTTCATCTTTATGGACGACAATGCACGTCCGCATAGGGCCAACCTGGTGGACGAGTATCATAAGGGGAAAGATATCCGGCGCATGGACTGGCCAGCGATGTCCCCTGATCTGAACTCTATAGAGCATGTCTGGGATACATTAGGAAGAAGAGTTGCAGCCCACGAGCCTCTATCGAGGAAACTTTCAACCCTCCGCAATGCTCTTCGTCAGGAATGGAAACAGCTGTCTGCAGAGCTCTTGAACCACCTGATAGAGGGCTTGCCACGGCGCTGTGACGCCTATTTAGCCGTGAGAGGTAACCACATCCCATATTAACCGCTCAGCACCATCATTGTTGTTGAAGTGATGGTCAGATTTTGTACCGTAATTGTGTAAAATGTGTCCCTACGCCACAATAAAACAAAATTTGCTGATATGGGTTACTCTGTTGCATACCAGATCATTTGTGATTCATTTGTACAAGTTTGATGCCATTCTGATAGGTTGGGAACAAAATATTGAACTATGCTTAACTTTTGGACACTAGTGTACATTATAGGCGGACGACTTTCAATGAAGAGACACCACAGTGGAATGTGCAAGAGTTTATAAATAGACCACTGGGCGTTAATGGGTGATCTTTGAAATGACCTTAAAATTCAAAATACATCAATAAAACCAAATTCATTAGTTAAACACGAACACAGTGACAAGAATAAAATTAATTTACATACACCTGTTACTTACATAAAAGTTTAAAGCTACATATTCCGTGAAATTCATGTAACACTGCTGTTTGTGCACTTACCTCACGGACAGAGGGTAGTTACGTTTAGATGCGTAGTAAACAAGCATGCAGTGCGCACAGAGTTGTCTTTCAGAGGAGGTCACTTACTGTTAGTCTGTTATTCAGAATTGTGTGCAATGGAGCGTCGTAAGGAGCTCAGTTCCGATTTAAAGAAAGTTATTGTTCGTCAGGCTCTGAAAGGCTATTCCTATAGAAAAATAGGTAAAGTAGATATATGGATTTATTCAGCAATATTATACATACAGATGCACTACTCCAGCCGTGGCGAAAATGTGATCGAGCGCCGAGCCTACTGTGTAACCTGCAAGTTGCATAGTACCTATGGAGGGAGATGGACACCCGAAGGGGAAGTGAAGCAACTGTCTGACTTATTAACGGATTTTCATTTTCCTTACGTCAAGCATTTAAATATAATTTTATAGAGTATAAGGTTACAAACTAATGTTTAGTACGTGTAACGAAGAAAGAAATGAATAAGAAAACATAGAACACATTATCACAACCTAAAATCACTGTCTTCAGAATGTCTCTGCGACAGAATTTCAAAATCAGGAATTATGTCACTTACTCCCAGTCGTAGTTGGTCACAAAGGTATTTGTGAGTCGTGATCTGAATTTGGTTTTTACTAGTTTCATTGTTGAAAATAATTTTTCACAAAAGTAAGTTGTAGCGAACATGGCTTCAACAGAGCAAGCGAAAGAAGGAAGTTTTGGATATTTATTTTTTGACAAAGATTTGAAAAGTTCAACGTTTGTCAAGTCCTTACATTTAGCTTTCATTTAACATCACATTGTAAATCTGTGAGTTTAAATTGAAGATCTAACCGCATTATTCGTACATCTGCTGAAAAATGATCGATTTTCAGAGATAATAATAATAATAATAATAATAATAATAATACTTAACCATTTAATGTTTCATGAGTGACATGTAGTATAATGCCGTTTTATGCTATATAACAGTTTCCTCGTAATACTCGTGAACAAATCATACATTTAATATTCTCATAATATTGGCAGCAAAAAATGCGTCCTCCCATCCTACTTGAAACTTTTTGGTTTTTGTAGAGGTATATGGTTTCGAGAGAGACATTGCGTTGATACGCCATTCGCAGGTCAGAGACAAATTCAAATGGAACGGAGTTTGACTCCAGTGAGTGAGAGGGTGTTGGTTGGGGGAGGTAGAAAGCAAGAGAAATGCATAGCTATCTTTGCGAGCCACAATGTACTCGCGAGTCCCATTTTCGCCACGGCTGCACTACCCTGTCATAATTTTCTCTTAAATCCAATGCACGGGTCTTTTGACCGTAGTGCTGTTAGGTAAAGTAGTCCATTCTACAGTACAACTCATTGTAGAAAAATGTCGAAATCATGGAACTTGGAATAACTTAGCAAAAAAAATCAAGCAAAAATTACTAAATACACGTGACGTGAGATTTATAGTTAATAAAGTTGTCAAAAAACCAAGAATAAGTGTTTCACAAATTCGAGTCACGATTGAAGAGTCTTCAACACGAAGATCAGTAATCAAACTATCCGGTATGCTGTGGGAAAATGGTTACCTGGCAGAAGACTCGAAAGAGGCCGTACATTAGTGAGACAAATCAAGCTCGATGATTGGACTTCGATAAAAAACATGTTGGTAAGGATGATAAATTTTGGAACAGGGTAATTTGGTCAGATGAGACGGAAATAGATCTTTATGGTTCCGATGGCATTCATAAGATATGGAGAAAGTCCAACACAGATAACGACATAAACAACACATTACCTACAGCGAAATAAGGGTGTGGATGCATACTATTGTGGGGATGTACGTCTGCAAATGGTGTGGAGAATATTTAGTTCAAAGATGGGATTATGGATAAGTATGTGTACAATAACACTTTAAGGTCAAATATTAGGCAGAGTCCACAAAAAATCGGGATGCCACTTGTGTATATGTTCCAACAAGACAATGACGGTAAACATACTGATCAAATTAATAAGGATTGGCTCATATGGAACATATCCCAGCAACTGCGAACACCTCCTCATTCACCAGACTTAAACCCCATCGAACATTGGTTGGAAATTTTGAAAAAGACTGGTTGGAGAGTTGGTATAGCGCTGGCCTTGTATGCCCAAGGTTGCGAGTTCGATCCCGGGCCAGGTCGATGGCATTTAAGTGTGCTTAAATGCGACAGGCTCATGTCAGTAGATTTACTGGCATGTAAAAGAACTCCTGCGGGACAAAATTCCGGCACATCCGGCGACGCTGATATAACCTCTGCAGTTGCGAGCGTCGTTAAATAAACCATAACATTTAACATTTTTAAAAAGATTGTGAGAGAGCAAAAGTGTACGATCATAGGGGATTTCAAACATGTAATGAGAGAAAAATGAGCTAAAATCAAACCATAACAGTGTAAAAACTTGTTAAAATAAAAGAGAAGGTGATGCCAAGCAGTTATAAAGTCGAAAGGTTATGCTACAAGATATTAATTGTTACTCGAAAGTGTAAATAATCAAAGTGTACAAACAAGACTGTTACATAAAAATTGGACATGTTTTTGTTTATTTTGTTTAATGTATTCGGAAGTTTATATTTTATTATTTTTTTTACTTTAATATATTCCAGAGACCATTGTAATTGTTCTCTCGTTTGAAAAGAAATTAAAGTATATATTTTCATACGATAAATTAGCGTTTTATTTGGAAAAAAGAACTATACAAACAACACTATTATACTGTATATTAATGATTAACGGGCAGAATTAAATGTAAGAACAATCGATTTTAATTTTTCATAATCGAACGTCTAGAACATGGATGTCCAAACGCCTATAGAATCAGGAGATAATGCACGTCAAGAATTCTCTGCTAAGGTCAATAACTTTCCATATAAAATAGGAAAAAGGACCTTAAAGAATATGCGCTGCGGGTTGCCTATACCAGGGGTTACCTCGTACGAGTTACAATTGAACATCAAGGGTGCTATTCATAGACATTTCGCTAGCCCGGGCTACGAGCGTGCTAAACAGGATTCATATCATATCATATCATATCATATCATATCATATCATATCATATCATATATCATATATCATATATCATATATCATATCATATCGCTAACACTGGTTTATGAATACGAAAAACGTTAGTTCGCTGATCATCCACCGCAAGCCCGCGCTAAGAATGTCTATGAATAGGGCCCCCATGGTCTAGAAGACAAACAGATAATTGGAAAACTATGTTATTGTAGAAAGCAAGGATTATGCATGTATTCCAAGCCAAGTTTTGAATTATAAATGTTAATGTTATGTTTTATTTAACGACGTCCGCAACTGCAGAGGTTATATCAGCGTCGCCGGATGTGCCGGAATTTTGTCCCGCAGGAGTTCTTTTACATGCCAGTAAATCTACTGACATGGGCCGTCGCATTTAAGCACACTTAAATGCCATCGACCTGGCCCGGGATCGAACCCGCAACCTTGGTCATAGAAGGCCAGCGCTATACCAACTCGCCAACCAGGTCGACTTGAATTATAAATCAACAGGACGAATAGAACATGTAGGCCTAATTCATGGAAAACGTGACAAAACTTAGGAATTCCAAAGAAGAGAAAATCAGATAGTGTCAAAATCTATGGTTAGCATTGTGAATACAATAATATGTAATTATGAGATGATAATAATAAGTATTATAGTAATGATAACAATAAAAATCAAAGTAATTGCCGTCATATTAGGGCCTACTCCAATTTTGATGTTGATCAGATTTGCAGGCATTGATAATTAATTGGTAAAGAAACCAAGAATCATGGAGATATGTGAATAGCTGAACGTCGGGAAATTTATAGCCTAAGTTTGACATCTGTGCAGGATCCTTGCAACACCGGACGGTATTAGTTCGGAGAGAGAAGTGGCTGGCAGCATTTCCATAAAGGAATATGTCTTAGCATGACAATGCCTCCTAATTGATGAACTGGGCAGGGAACGGCTCCCTTAGAACAGCAGTATGGGGCTTTGTCTGCCCTCTCCATCCAACGGCTCAATATCTCAGACACGTTCGCAAAGGGTGGCCAAGATGTGTTTTGTTCAATGTTGTATCAACACATTACTAAAAATAATAATAATAATAATAATGATAATGATGATAATAATAATGATAATGATAATGATAATAATAATAATTGTAAAGGTATCCCCGTAACATGCCTTGAAGGCACTTGGGGGGCATGGAGGTAGAGCCCCATGCTTTCCATAACCTTGGTACTAGAATGAGGTGGTGTGGTCGGCACCACGCTCTGACCGCCTTTTACCCCCGGGAAAGACCGGGTACTCAATTTTATAGGAGGCTGAGTGAACCTCGGGATCGTTCTGAAAGTTTGGCAACGAGAAAAAAATCCTATCACCACCAGGGATCGAACCCCGGACCTTCCAGTCCGTAGCCAGCTGCTCTACCAACTGAGCTACCCGGCCGCCAATAATAATAATAATAATAATAATAATAATAATAATAATAATAATAATAATAATAATAATAATAATTCCTTCAGAAAGAATAATATACAATTTATATGCCCAAAAATACACACGAAAGTTCAAAGGATTCACTTTATGTTAATATTTCTTTTCTTTTCCCTTTTACTCATGAGATTTTTCACAACAATGCCACATGCTTATATTTTCACAACTTCTTGTTGTGTGATGTACACTTCTGAATTTATATAGTTTTAATGGAGGTTTTGATAAAGTATAATGTATTGCGAAACCACTTCTCAATGTTAGAGCTATAATAACTTCCTTTTGGTGCCACATATATTTACTTTCGATGGCTAAGAATTGATACCTCGTATCTGCAAAGAATGGCCATTAGTTTAGTTACATTAGACTAACTACGTTATTATTGTTATTATTATTATTGTTATTATTATTATTATTATTTTCACAAAATTGAACAGTTAACTAATATTTTGTCCTCGAGTAGATCATCTTGCAAAGCAGAAACATACATAAAAGTTTGTCTATGAGTATTTTAGAAAAAATTAATAATTATTTCAAACATTTACTTTATTCGCCTGCAGATTTGCAGATACGAGGCATCACTTCTTAGCCGCCGATTTACTGCTTGTAAATAATTCTTGTGTTAATACTATACCGGATTTTCTAAGTGCAATATTTTTGTCAGCAATGAGGTGTAGTACATACAGGTTGTAATAGACGCAATTTAAGTTCCTTCTTATTCTCCATAATTACTATTTATCTCTTGTATATTGTAGATCCACTCAGTATTATATAAACAGTTCCCTTAAGGGTAGATCCGAGCAATGTAACTTTCTTCAATAAATTTCGAAGAATGTGAGCAGTTGAAAATAATACAATGACTTGTATTACTACTAGGTACTTAACATTATGAAGCTGTAACATAAGGGTTTACAATGTTTTGGGACAGGTTAGGTTGGATTAGGGTTTAAGCCAGTATTTGTCCTAAGCCATTCATTGAGGCTATAATTCCTTATATTTTTCAAACATACGAGTGGAAAGAAATAAGACAAACACTGATATAATCTCAATGCTTCTTTCACTTAAAGTTACACAAGTATAAGAATCACAATAAATAATGTAAATTGAGTACTGTGCAGATTCTTACGTCACTTCGCCTCACCTAATCTAATGTAGAGTAGCCTAAATTTAACTACAAACTGAAATACTCTAACCTAATCTAACCTAACCTAACCTTAGTTACTTACAAATGGCTTTTAAGGAACCCGGAGGTTCATTGCCGCCCTCACATAAGCCCGCCAGCGGTCCCTATCCTGTGCAAGATTAATCCAGTCTCTATCATCATACCCCACCTCCCTCAAATCCATTTTAATATTATCCTCCCATCTACGTCTCGGCCTCCCTAAAGGTCTTTTTCCCTCCGGTCTCCCAACTGACACTCTATATGCATTTCTGGATTCGCCCATACGTGCTACATGCCCTGCCCATCTCAAACGTCTGGATTTAATGTTCCTAATTATGTCAGGTGAAGAATACAATGCGTGCAGTTCTGTGTTGTGTAACTTTCTCCATTCTCCTGTAACTTCATCCCGCTTAGCCCCAAATATTTTCCTAAGCACCTTATTCTCAAACACCCTTAATCTCTGTTCCTCTCTCAAAGTGAGAGTCCAAGTTTCACAACCATACAGAAGAACCGGTAATATAACTGTTTTATAAATTCTAACTTCCAGATTTTTGGACAGCAGACTGGATGATAAGAGCTTCTCAACCGAATAATAACACGCATTTCCCATATTTATTCTGCGTTTAATTTCCTCCAGAGTGTCATTTATATTTCTTACTGTTGCTCCAAGATATTTGAATTTTTCCACCTCTTCGAAGGATAAATCTCCAATTTTTATATTTCCATTTCGTACAATATTCTGGTCACGAGACATAATCATATACTTTGTCTTTTCGGGATTTACTTCCAACCCTATCGCTTTACTTGCTTCAAGTAGAATTTCCGTGTTTTCCCTAATCGTTTGTGGATTTTCTCCTAACATATTCACGTCATCCGCATAGACAAGAAGCTGATGTAACCCGTACAATTCCAAACCCTCTGTGTTATCCTGAACTTTCCTAATGGCATATTCTAGAGCGAAGTTAAAAAGTAAAGGTGATAGTGCATCTCCCTGCTTTAGCCCGCAGTGAATTGGAAAAGCATCAGATAGAAACTGACCTATCATAATCCAACCTCACCTAACCGAATTTACAACGCTAATAATGTACCTATATTTTATTTATTTATTTATTTATTTAATAATAACATATACATAAAAACGTTACATTAAAATACCCCGAAAGAGCAAAGCTCGTGTTCGGGGACAGTTCCGTTACATAGATACACATACTTTGTAGACAAAATACTTAAGAAAAAAGCTCACATAAAGATTGTAATAAAATTAGTAAATAATAATACTAATAATAACTGAGTGAAAAAAGAGACGATGTTTAGATTGATGGATTAATATTAAATTATTATTAGTAGTATAATTAGTGCAGGTCATGTTGACATAGTAACCAAGATAAAATAGAAAAATACACTTAGGATAGAAATAAACTTGTTTTACAATACATGGTACATAATATATATACAGGGAAGTCTGTCATATAAATTTTTTAATTCTGGATCTGAAAATTTCATTGCTTAAAGTAGTCAATTCTGGATGAAATTTTATTATCGAATTATATAGCCGTGGACCATAATTTGTACTGTGTAGTAAAGCAGCAGATGTGAAATATTTAGGTTCAACTAATTTAAGAATTTCATTTCGTCTCGTATTATGAGCATGTGGCTGAGCTACAAATTTCGTTCTATTTTTATGATAGAATTTCATTAAAGAGTATTCATAAATTTGGTCAATTCTAAAAACATTCAATTCAGAATGGATCAAATTTGTTGGATAATCCAGTCGCCTTTTCAAACAAATTTTGATTATACGTTTTTGCAACATAATTAGAGGAAAAAGAGCAGTTTTTGTAATGCCTCCCCATCCAATTATACCATATTGGATAACAGATTCAACTAGAGCCAAATAAACCAAACGTAATACGTGAGTAGGCAAGTAATGGCGAAGGTTTACAAATTTGTAAATTGTTTTACGTATTCTGTTACATAAAAAGGTGATTTGTCTATCCCATTTCAAGTGCTGATCAACAATAATTCCCAGGTATTTCACATCTACAGATTCTTTCAGGCAAGGGCATTTACAGGTTGTAGAGAGTTTACAAAATGAGTTGTGGATTATTAATTTTAAATGAGAAAGTGATTTCAATTTGTTCAATCCAGAGACTGTTAAAGAAAATGGCACCAAAGTAGTTTTAGTTATATTTAGAGATAGCAAATTTGCATCAAGCCAGTTTTTGATAAAATTTATACCTACATTGGCATGTTTATAAGTGTCCTCCCAAGTTAAACCACTGAAAATCACCACCGTATCATCAGCGTAAGAATAACAGGAGCCATTATGTACTTTCAAATCAATGTTTAATAAATCATTAATATATATTAAAAATAGAATAGGACCTAAAATTGTTCCCTGAGGGACACCTATATCAATATTTACATTTTCACTGATATTATCATCAATTTTGGTTACCTGAGTTCTTTTGTTTAAGTATGATTGAAATAACTTATGCGCAATACCCCTGACTCCTATATCAAATAATTTGTCCAGAAGTAAACGATGGTTCACCGTGTCAAAAGCTTTCCTTAAATCTAAGAAAATCCCTAAACATTTAGAACCGTTATCCAACTCCTGCATAATTTTACCAGTGACTTCAATAATTGCGTCATCCGTAGATAATTTATTTCTGAAGCCATACTGATGTTTGGAGAGAATTTCATTTTTCTCTAAGTAATTTACTAATCTGTTTTAGGTATTCACTTAATTCCCCATTCTTACACCATAGCCAGCTACAAGATTTTGAAAGAATAGTGTAAATATAAGTAACGTAATTTGATAACTGGCTTACGATCACTCGTATATTTCTATTGATCAAATTTTCCAGAGTGCTTAAATTGTAACATTATTTAATTATAAACTTTAACTAAATGTCCATGTAAGTTCTTAATAAATTAGCTCTGTCATCACTTATTGATTAGTGTTGCTGAAGCAGTTCAAATTTTTGGTGTTAATTTTCTATTTGTCAAACAGCATCTGAGGAACGTTTTCTAAAAACCAACCGACATACGAGTGACAATCTTGTGAGTTTTCTTTCCTCTCTGAAAGCATCCACTAAACAAAGCAGAGAGACGTGTACATTGGTGTGAATTATCTCATCTTGTGGGTGAAACGAAGCAATCGATGCTTTATAAAGAGGAGTGTAAGGTGTGAAGGAATGTGCGGGATTGTCTCCTATTTCCTGTGACTTTGAGGTGCTGCATGCCTTTCCTTTACTTCTAGTCAGCAAACACCCAAACTCAATTTTCCTTGATGGTGTTGTGACTTAAGGTTCTTACTGCTAAAAGAAAGTGTAAACTGAATCGTGGAAGTGACACAGCCATTATCACTACACGCGACGCGCATTAACTAAAATAACAATTATTGTGTCTTTATTCTATCCGCAGGAAAAATTATTAAATTTACTCAATAACATTTCTTTATGACCGAAAGCGACTGATTACGCTTTAAGATGCTTTTTAGTGGTGTCTTTTTTATATACGAGTTAATTGCACAAGTATACTAATATGTTGTATTGTTGGGGACCGATTACAAATGTTGACTGCAGCATGGTACATAGGCCGGGGACGTGAGCTAGTACGTGGACAATGACTTGGTTCTTCGATCGATTACGGGAATAACAAGGTGAACATAAACGAATCTGGACAGCTCTAAAATTAAATATGAGCTACACAGCATTCCAAAGATATATTTTACGTACCTTTCGTTGTGTGCAGAAAAATTATTATACAATTATTCGTGGGTTTGAGTTTCCTTCTCTCCTTCAGGATCCGTACAATTACAATGCACAACTCACATCTTCAGTGCCTCACCAAATTCCGCTGCAAAAATATGCGCCTGAGAACCTTTAACTTCGACATTATTATTCAGCAGGTACACTGTTTACACATGCTACGGTTGTGACTGGTGAACGTATAGTAAACTTGAAACCACCGTAACTCACCCTATCGGTCCCCATCATTACAAGTCTACTAATAGGTATAGGCCCGTAGCCACGGTATAGGCTTATGTGACATCATAAATGTAATAATGTAAATGCAAAAGTTGTGGACTTAAAAGAAATATATGAAACCAAGTCACCTGTATTTCAGGGAAAGGATATCTAACGAGTTAAAATAGTGGTAAAAGTATATTATTGAATAACTTTCAACATTAAACTATCTCGGAAACATTATTTTCAAATTTAAATATTTATGATATCGCAGAAAATAAATAAATAAAATTTATAATAAATATTTGGAAATGGATTATAGAAGAGATCCAAATTAAACTATATTAAACTATATGATATCAAAACAAATAAATTATAAGATTCGGAAGCTAACATTGATATTTTAAGATGAGAAAATCAAGACTAAGTACAGTCCAAATTAACATTTTGCGGACATATTGAAATTAACAAGATTAGATCGTTAAAGAAATTAAGTTACAAGATCAGAATTAAAAATTAACAATATAGTTTCAGAAATCTATGATTATAGACAATCAAAATGACATGGAAAATGGATGAGAAATTGTTGATTTCCAAAAAATGGTAATATCATACAAACCAAGATGAAGCAGAATAGACCAAGGAAATACATCCAAAAGATGGATGGGTCTTTGAAAATTGCGACATTCAATTAGACTAAAGTAAGAAGAAGAAATGTCAAATGCTGGCACTAAAAAGTACAAAGATTATTGTTCTAGAGATTACGGGTGCTATTCATAGACATTTCGCTAGCCCGCGCTAAGAGCGTGCTAAATTAGCCCCGGCTATCGACTGGTTACTTGTACAGGATTCATATCATATCATATCGCTAACACTGGTTTATGAATACAAAAAACGTTAGTTCGCTGATCACCCACCCGAAGCCCGCGCTAAGAATGCCTATGGATACGGCCCTACGCTTCTAAGTTACTAAATCCTAAATCTTTCAAGTTCATAGAAGTTTATTTAAAACAGGCCTGTTCAGCGCGGACATTTCTAGCCTTTAAACGAAGTGCAAGAGTGACTCAGAATATCTTCTAAGCATGTGCCTACATGCGATTCTGAGATTCCACGTCACTGTTGCAATATGTTTAAAAGCTAGATATTCCCGCCCTGAATAAGCCTGCTTTGAAAACGTAATACTGAATTGTTATGTTTATATACATAGACTGTACAGTATAAGACTTAGTGTAATAGAATATTAGAATAAATAAACAAAATTTTCTGTAATATTTAGCCTAAATGTGTCTAATAAACAGAATTTAATAAGGTATGAATGATAGTTAATCCTCCAGTAATAATAATAGAAATAATAATAGAAATAATAATAATAAGTTAATAATAATAATAATAATAATAATAATAATAATAATAATAATAATAATAATGTATTAAAACAGAATCTACTATTAAGAGAACAAGTAAATAACTGTTTTTATCTACAGATATTTAATAATTAACTGGTATACTACCTATTTAATACCAAAATGAGAATATTCCGTAATCTTATAGTTGTTTGTTCATCTTTAAGTAAGGTCAACCTTGTTTTAACTCTCAATAGTTATGCATACGCATGTATTGTGCACGTGTCTTGTTTCGCATCTATGTCGAAGCACAGCTGAATGATGTTATTTATTCTTTATATACTGTTTTGCAAGTCCTAATGGACCATAATAAAATATTCCAAGTAAATTGTATAGGCGAAAGATTTTTGCGTTTTGAAGGGAAATCAATGCAGAATATACGCAAACTCCCTTTGTGTACATAAGAATGAACTCGTTCACATCTTCGTTGAATTTATTACATCTAAATTAAGCATTTCCGCTTTCAGATAGGCAGCGATCTTGCGGTTAGAGTAGCGGTCAGCTACAGCTTGCCGAGTTCGATCGTTGCCCGCGGCACTGTGTGGATGAATGATTGAAATGAATGGTTGGATGGATGAATGGAAAAATGAATGAATTTATGAAAGTGTAAATGGAAAGAGGGACATTTAAATATAAGAAAACGCGACCTTGCAAGAAAAAATAGGACTGAGAAGAAGAATCTATGTGAGCTCCAAGTCTGTTGGTCATTAGTCTCACTGCGGATTTCGCAGTTCCATTTGAAGGAATATGAAATAATTTTGAAAGAAGAAAGTCCAGTTGAACGTAACCTAATAGCTACCACGTGAATGGGGATATCGAAAGCAAGACAGAACAGCAACAGGGCAGGATCGCGCCGCGGTCCCCGCAGGAGAAGGGGTCCGAGTTCTTGCGCTTTGCAAGTGACACTCGAGTAAGCTCGGCTTAGAGTACCGAAAACGACACGCGAAAGCCCAAGGAATCGGTTTTCAGAATGCGCTAATTTGGAAAATGCCAACATTTAAGTGGGAGGAGGTGTGGGTCCGTAGCCCTGGGGCTCGTTCCAATTTCTGTCTTAGTGCCTTAGGAAAACCACAGGCTTCATGAGTTGTCTTAATTTAGGAGATTAGCCAATTGGCTGTGAAATGATTCCTATAAATTATTGCTCCATCGACCCAGAGGGCATAATGGGGGAAGGGTGGATATTTTTATCAAGGGGGGGGGGAAAGGAATGTCTATCCCAGGCTTAGAGATTTGTTGGGGTAGGGCGGTGATTCTGGCTTCCAGACTAGATAATCGATGCATCGTTTACAAACTTTTCTTCAACTGTCTGCCATCGTGTCCGCCATCGAGTCAGTGTGAGAAGACTTGATCGCCGTCGTGCCCACCACCGCAACCATGTCCGTGCTCACTTGTGTGTGATTGCCTTAAAAACATATTGATTCATTATGAAAATAAAATTAATGGCTGGAATTGAAACTATTGAAACTTTTAAACAATTGATCACAGATGACCTCAGTGTGTTTACTCCAAGTATATTATTAGTTTTAGTGTTTAATTAATAGTTCATAGTATTTTGTTGTTTAATTCGTAAATAACTCTTGTATATATGTAACTCTCATCTAAATCAAATTGCTGAATTCTTTGTAAGTTCATGCATATGTATATACTCTTTTTGCTGGTTGAGTGGAAGAGAAGGCCTTACGGCCTTAACTCTGCCAGCTAAAATAAATTATTATTATTACTATTATGAGCCTATACAGAGTGTTAAAGAAAAAGTATCCAATATTTTAGGAGGTGATAGTATGCATCAAAACAAGAAAATAATGTCTAATAAACATGGGTCCTACAACACGTACCCCTACTTTCTGAGATTTGAACACTTGTTCATAGGAGGTGCTCAATGTGACGTCCATTCATAGCAATGCATTTCTCTGTCCTCGAATACAGCAAACTACCAGATAATGTTACTGTAGTTGACATCCCTGGCATGGAATAATAATACGTCGCAAGGAATATTGAAAACAAAAGTCTGGTTGCGGATGTGAGCAGGGTTCAGCAGAGATGGTGTTGTGAATTTTCGTAATCAGCATGTGTAGGATGATGAAAATCCCCATGCAGTTAAAGAAACAAGGCATCGGCACCAATTTTCAATCAACGTATGGGTAGGCGTTCTTGGCGATAGATTAATAGGGCCAAACGTGCTACCATAGTGATTAAAGGCTGGTTCACAATAAACCGGAAACGAGAATCGGAACGAAAACGAAAACGATAAAATTGTTAAAATGTGTACATTTAAATGTGAGCATTCACAATTAACGAAAAGCTTCCCGGAGCCCGAGATCGGGAACGGAGTGTTGGCCAAGTTTCAACTTTGGCGTTCACGTTTCCGATCACAGCCCACTAGATTCATTCTATTACCATCTAAAAGCTATTTTGTCGTTGTATGTTTTGTAGCAAGAAGACCGTGACATAACCTATGCATTATTTTGTTCTGTGCTGTACATCATGGAGCAAGTTTTATTTCATGAGATTCTAATATTAAAATCCTCATGTTTACGATAAGCGGCGCGCCTCGTATAAAGATGAGAAAATGAAGGAGAATACGTGGCTTTCAATAGCTGCGTCTTTGAACACGATTGGAAGCGAATCATGTTTTGTTACTGTATTGGTTGTATTACACACTACATATTCACGCTTCAATTCAATAACTACTGTTGTGTTCATTTTTGTTCTATTGCAAATGTTTCTTCTCTAATTATTTTAAGTTATGGTAGATTTAAAATAGGTTGTGATAATAAAAATGCATGGGCACATTTATAGTATCGTACCTAATGAAATGTTTCAGTTGAAATTTCGAAGTTGGTTAACCTATGTTTATGTAGGCTGCCTTGTACTCATGAGAGAACGCCATTGGTCAATTATACACAGATAACATCAGAATGCGTAATATCGACTTCACATATCGTTACTGACATACATATCGATATGCATAGTCGTCTACGTTCTCGGTTTATTGTGAATCAAAAATTTTCATATTCACGTCCTCTGCTTCTCGTTTTCATTCTGGTTCTCGTTCCCGGTTTATTGTGAACCAGCCTTAACTGGGGATCGTTATCAGGACTTTATTAACGTATGAAGACAAATTTCAAAGAATGCGTGATTCCTTACGCGGAAGAGCAGAGGAATGCATTGTCATGAATGGACGTCACATTGAGCACCTCCTATGAACAAGGGTTCAGATCTCAGAAAGTATGTGTTATAGGACCCATGTTTATTAGACATTATTTTCTTGTTTTGATTCATATTAGCACGTTCTAAAATATTGGATACTTTTTTAACACTCTGTATTTTTCGACTGTGCAAATGGAAACTTCGCAGTCTTCGTCTGATAGGCCTATATGTTTTTAGTTTATTCAAAACTGGTGCATGCGTGTTGAAGCAGAAGCATACGTACAATCTTACCGCGTAAAGTTTTTCTTTTTCGGATAGTAGTAAGATGAAACTTAACAACTTTTATTCATAGTCAAGGCCATGTCAGAAATTTATAACCACGTGTGGAGGGAATGCGTATATTTATACTATAGCGTATCAAGATAATCCAGCTCTATTGAAGTATTTGAAGGTACACTCTACATTTTGTCTTCTGTTTTCGGGTCAGGCATTGATCAATGTTCTCGGCAACAGTAAGATCAAACACAGACAGCGCAAAGTCGCCCCTTCTCAGTGTAATGGGTTTCCTGGGGCTTGTCGTCCCTGTGTCTTCGTTAATGGGGAAATATAGTCGGTGGAGGAGAATGATGGGCTCACACAATCGATATGTCGGATTGTGTGTTCAAAGCTTCGAGATTGTGTACCGTCTTCATCCGTACTTCTAACTTGGATGTAAAAGGTACAATGTAAAGTATCTATATACATGCAATTTAGGCGTACAAGAAGCGAGGAGGTAGAATTTCCATGTTTTCTAGATCTCTTCACTAGAGGAAGGTACAATAATAAGCATCATGAACAGATCTCCTTTTATCCCGTGAAAGATCCGGTAGAATATTCTATAGGAGGCCGACTTCGCCTCAGAGACATTCTAGGAGTTATGGCGAACTGAAAAGTCTACCTTTGCTACTGAACTCTTTTCTTCTAGTCCTCACCTGTCGCTCTATCGACATTTAACTATAGTCTATTGATCTCTGTCCTAATATGTTGTGGTGTTTTTGCTTTCCCTATACCAATGTATAAAGATAAGACGAAATGTAGTCCACACCTGTGCGTCTGGCGCGAAACCAAGTGGCCCGGGTTCGATTCCCGGTCGGGGCAAGTTACCTGGTTGAGGTTTTTTCCGCGGTTTTTCCTCAACCCAATGTGAGCAAATGCTGGGTAACTTTCGGTGCTGAACCCCTGACTCATTTCACCGGCATTATCACCTCCATCTCATTCAGACGCTAAATAACCTAAGATGTTCATAAAGCGTCGTAAACTAACCTACTAAAATAAAAAAAAAATAAATGAAGAAATATATTGTATTAAGGAATAATTTTAGAAGTACATAGTTAGCCTTGGACCTTCGTTGTAAACAGAAGCAAACGCGGTTACAGTGGACAAGAGTAGGCCTACGTTATTTGATAAATAGTTATGCCTTGTTCGGTGATAAAAAGTTTAATCGATGTATAGGTTGTGTATTTTTAAAGAAATTATATCAGATAAAAAATCAATTTCAATAAAATTGAATGTCGGTCGTTAATAGAGTACCTATTTTTGAATGGATTCTCCAGCAAAGATTTTTAATTGAACAGAGAACCTTTCTTTTAATTTTTGATTTGCAATAATGAAATAATACGTTCTCGCTGATGTTTCATTTCCGCATAGATGTTCAGCGTAAAATAGGGCACGACGTATTCGAGTTTCTACCATGCAAGTATTTATTGTTGTTAGCCACCGGCGTCGGTTAAGGCGGTTGCTTGCCGGTCTGAAGTTGCGTTCGGGAGCGGGTTCGATCCTGGCTTGGGCCGATTACCTGGTTGGGTTTTTCCGAGGTTTTCTCCAACCGTAATGTGAATGCAAGGTAATCTATGGCGAATCCTCGGCCTGATCTCGCCAAATAGCATCTCGCTATCCCCAATTTCGCTAAATAACCTAGTAGTTGATACAGCGTCGTTAAATAACCAACTAAAATAATAAAAAAAATTGCTTTTCCTCGGCACTGCTCTTGAGCTTCTTGAAGACTAACTGAAAGATAGGAAGGAATAGTAACGATCACTGATAAAAAATATGTTAATAAATTGTTAATGGAAAATATTTAAATGGATTATAATTTAAAAATAAATGAACATATTTAAACAAACATGAAATTACAGCCCATTCGCTTCCGGAATGCTGATGAATATGTCGATGCTGTTACTTTTATTGGAGTTGGGATATGTAGTTGGGACAAGAGACGAAGTAACAGCCGTATCACATATATACTGAATCTCAACTGAGTTAGCTTTGAATACTATGGGAAATTAAAAAAAGAACTGTGTAGGATAAAGGTTGGTAACATTATGATACTAATAATATTATATTTCTTTTTGAG
Source organism: Periplaneta americana (assembly GCF_040183065.1). Lineage (NCBI taxonomy): Eukaryota > Metazoa > Arthropoda > Insecta > Blattodea > Blattidae > Periplaneta > Periplaneta americana. The sequence goes on along the minus strand of NC_091118.1, from coordinate 111,455,618 downwards.
AATTTTTTATAATTTTACTGAGCGAGGGAAAGATCGTTTTTTTTTTTTTGCGTCAACGTATTAAGGGAATGTTCATGGACAAGGTTCAGCGCAAAACCGGTCCTTCTCTCGCTCAGTAAAATTGTAAAAATTCTCAAAAGTACTATCACAATATTATTAGTATCACAATATTACCAACCTTTATCCCATATAAAGAAATATATACGTATACATACATTTTATTACTGTTAACACCGTTCCTCTGTTTCCAGTTTCAATTCAGTTCTAATATATGTCCTCTTCTAGCAACCTAGCCTTCATTGCATCTTCCACCTCGTCTCTCTATCATTATCTCGGTCGTTTCTTTCTTACCGCAAGTAGTATCCATTCTACAACAGAATTGTCGCAGGCCATGTAACCTCATTCGTCCTTTTGTGTGTTTGGACCATCTAAGCATCTTTATTTCCATTTACTATTAATAAAATTGTGTCTTTGAAATTAGTTACCTTCCTGACTCCCTTATTTCTTATTTTCCCTAATTTTTGTTTTCTACAACTTCTCCTTAGGCCAGCGATACACAACTGACGAGAGAGGGGTGGAAAGCATGGGGAAAGAGTTGGTCTGTCCACAGTCCACCGGCGTTGAATGGCGTATCTGTGGCCCGTATGCAATTACATATGACAGACACTGAATATAAATCCCCTACCAAGGCAATGACGCGGAGGTGGAAGGAAGGGGTGAATGACGTATTCCGATGAGTGACGTAACGCCACAATTGTCGCCCAGTTCTGCATACCTGCCTTAGGTAATACGTATATGTAGCAAGAAGCTTGCCCCTAATTCTATGATTAGTATCCCACATCTCAGATTCATATAATAAAATGCTGTGAATAATAGTCGTATACACATATCATCTTTGTTGTAATTGCGATTTTTCTGTCCCACTATATCCCATTTATTTTTTATATAAAGAAATAATACACCAATAATTAATGAGTACCTAAGAAATACAATATTCAAGATGTACGGGCATTTGGTGACTTCATGTACAAGGCTGATAGAAATATGAATTTAAATAAAGATGTCTTGTGTTATTTACTTAGTGAATTGTTTGCTGGAAGTTCATGTTTTTAAAACATAAATATTTTCATTTCAGGTACTATTCTCGTATATCTTGAGGACAGCAATCGCTTACTCTGTCGTACTTAGCTGCTGTCATGTGTAATCCAGACTCAACCCCACCTACCCCCTGCTGGAGAAGGTACGTCCTAGTAACTAATAGCTTAAAGTTCAGTTAATTTTAATCGGTTACTCTCTTCACTTGATAGGATCAAATGAGTGGAGTTACAAATAATTTATTTAGAAGTGTACTAACACGCTCCTAGATTCTCAGCTACCCTCTTTGTTCCGTTGACATCTGTGCTAGTGTTTAAACACTGGTGTCTTCTACCTAATCTACCTTAACAGTAACTACGATATTCCACTTGAGTGAACACTCTGAGCTTTAAATTTTTGCAATTAGATGTTAAAATAGACACCTATTTTCTTCCAAACACCGTTCTGTACACCACATTCAATATCTTTATATCTCTATAGTTCTGTACTACAGGGTTCAGCATTTGGTTCTGACGATGTTCAACATGCTGTTGTTAAGGGACTATAAGGTTTAAAAATTAAAAGAAATAACACAGTAGGCCTATGTAGTTTTAATAATGCAATTTATTGGAATGTCTTCATGTTTTGAAAATTACATATTTAAAGTGATCCCCTTGGTATCTTATGACCTGTTGTAATCTTACACGAAAATTGTTCATGACACTTTGCAATAAACCTGGGGTTTCGTTGATTTCTTGCAGTTCAGCCTGTATCCTGTTCTTCATATTATGGACAGAGTGTGATCTGGATTGAAACACTCTTGCTTTGAGGTGTCCCCACAAAAAGAAGTCAGGAGCTGTTAGACCTGGGAATCGAGCCGGGAGAAATTATGCGTCCTAGGAAGAAATTTCTCAACAATCGCAGTGTGTCTCTGGCAGTATGGGCCGTAGCCTATCTTGTTGAAACCACATGTCATCCCTGTTTAGTGTCGGCCTGGTTGGCAACTTTGTATAGCGCTGGCCTTCTATGCCCGAGGTTGCGGGTTCGATCCCGGGCCAGGACGATGGCATTTAAGTGTGCTTAAATGCGACAGGCTCATGTCAGTAAAAGAACTCCTGCGGAACAAAATTCCGGCATCACCTGCGACGCTGATATAATCTCGACAATTGCGAGCGTCGTTAAATAAAACATAACATTTAACATTTTCCTGTTTAGTGCACCTTTAAATGTCTGTAACATCTGTCGATACCGTTCACACCATAACAGCTCTTTCATTTCCGTCTTCGAAAAATAGGGACCAATTATGACTGCAGCAGAAACAGCACACCATACGGGCAGGCATGTCAACTGATGCTCATACGGGCAAGCGCACGCTTCAGAACTCAGGAGAACCTGAGCGCTTTACAGCGGGAAGGAAAGAGACGGACGAGAGAGGTAGAATATACCGCTTGGTAGAGCTATATATAGGGATGGCCAGCACTGATTCAATGAATAATGAGAACAGAACTTATTAAAATTATATCCATGTTAATTTTTAGACTTCTCTGAGAAGTATAAGTGCATTAAAGAATTCAAGTTTCAATTTTAATGCTCTTTTTCACGAGTTTCCTTTTTATTCAAAAGCAGTATTTTCTCAACTTTTTACAGAAAGGTGAACTTTTCAAATAAGTATATTTATTTAGTAGCCTTATAGGTACTCAAACAATGTTTTCGTAAATCTAATATATCGTAAATATGTATTACTGAAGATACGTATTGAAATTTTTGAAAATATTCGCTTGGAAAATTTTTGTAAGAAAATGAATTAACAAAGGAACTACTGTTACATCATAGACTAAGATACGTGACCATGTATTGTAAAAACGTCAGCTCTGTAGCTTCAGCAGATTTCGAGAAAATAATTTAATATTCTGATGATAGGAAGTTGCGCACCAATATCACCTTAAAAGCATAATGCGATGAGGGTTTTGTTATGTAATATTAGTTACGGTTGAAACATATACCCAGGTAACTTTGCTTTGTACTGTAATATTGTTTTGATTAGTTTATTGATTAATTTTATAGGACTAAAGATATCATCAATATCAATTCCAACTTACCATGTCATGCTTAATCTCTTTCTTTGGGATATCACTGTCTTTATGAATGATGTTTCATTCACTTAATATAGTATAACTTTACTACTATGAAATTTATGTGAATATTCCTTCTTACTCTTTATTATGTTACTAACTGCATTATTAAGAAACTGGTGTTAGAATTTTGTTTTACAGACAATATAGATAATAAAAAACAGCAAATAGCCATATAAAATAACGACATAAAATTTTACGTTCTATTTGAATTTTGTGCACCACTGTTTTCTTAATCCAACAGACTCCTTATTCATATACACAATCCTTCTTCCTTCCATGCCTAGCGGTTGTTGCCCGCGCACGACGTCAAGGTCAGAAAAATGCGCTTGCTTTGACATCACTGCCATACGGTCACCCTCAAAGCAAGAGTGTTTCAAACCAGACCACCCTCTAGCCATGATCTGAAGAATAGGATACAGGCTGAAGTGCAAGGAATCAACGAAACCCCAGGTTTATTGCAAAGTGTCATGAACAATTTTGGTGTAAGATTACAACAGGTCATAAGATACCAAGGGGATCACTTGAAATGTGTAATTAAAAAAAAAATAAAGACACTCTAATAAATTGCATTATTCAAGCTACATACTATGCTATTTTTTAATTTTTAAACCTTTTAGTCCCTTTAAAACAGCATTTCGAAACTCGTCAGAACCAAATGCCGGACTCTATATAAGAACCTATAGGCAGAAAAAAACAAATAAATAAGTAAATGAGAAAATACTAAAGGAAAAAAGTATCATATAAATGTGATGTAGCCAGCACCCTTGAGAAATTTTTAAATCTTGATTTGTAATTTGGCAGTCGCAAAGTGTATCGAATGCAACGCTTAGTCTTCCACTTTCATTTCACAAGAAGAATATTTGTGGATATAATTATGGTGATTACATATAAAACATGAATCGAAATGGTGCGTGAATCCCTGAACGCATAATTCCCCGGTAGGCAAACACTAACAACTTGTCATGTGCCTTAGAAGTGGAAACAAATGACGGCACTGTTTCTGTCATCATCTGCGAGATTTGTCATCGTTAGGGGAGGAGCGGGCAATGTGAGACGCTTTATTTCAATGCGTGTGTTGTTTCACTGCAACAGAAGTGACAAATTGGCCAGGCTAATTCCCGCTGGAAAATAAAAGTTTTTTAGGATCAAAGCTAACACAACAGGATATTAGCTTCAGTAATCTCGGCATGTATTATAGAGTGAATCAAATTGTGGCTAGGCCTATTGCCGAAATATTAATGGAAAAAATATAGGCCTACCAGTCGCCTATACTATGATACTGGTGGTGTTTTGTGACTGCTTGGTTGCCGACGGTATGGATTCGAATTTCTTTTATGCAGTAAATTTATTACTTGTCCGTTTACAATACTATACAATACGGAGAGTTGTCACATAGATGATACAGACTTGGTTGGGGAATTCATTGGTAAAAAGTACATGAAAAGTAAGAAGACAAATGTCCCGTTTTCCTTTCTCAGAGCGTCTAGTCCTTGAAATAAAATAAATGTAGATAATATTTTTAGCATGCCTAGTGTAGCATTTCCTTTGATCCAGGACCTTGGAACTTTTTGAGTAGTAGTTTACAAAAATAATGAATGAAACACTGATTCGTAACTTTCACTAATACAGTTTAAGTTGAACAAAAATTGTGTTCACAAGTAATAACATAGTCTCTTGTGTGAAAGTCTCAAGTTTTACTCTAATATATATAAATATATGAATATACAAATATAAACATATATATATATATATATAAAGCAATATCCTCCAGAGGTCGAGCGTCGTACAATTGGATTATGTGCCATAATACGGTAGTTTGAGTAGTTTTTTATTCAATGCAGATAATTATAATGAACTTGGTTATAATAATTTTAATAGGTTGAAGTTTTTAAGATCTTATTTTAATGTTGGAACTTTTGACTAATTTAATTAAATTACTGAATTGATATCTGAAAGAAATAACATTTGTGACTAGTTGCAGGAAATGGGACCTAAAGTCGGATTTACCATTTTTTTGTGGTTTCAAAATGAGGATGAAATACTGAGCATTTAAAAAAAAATTCATGGTTCTAGGTGCTATAGTTTTTAATACAGTACTTATTGAATGTTGATGTTATATTATGCACTTTTCGAGAAAAATGCAATTAAAGTCTTCATTTGTTTTCTTAGCAACTATAAGAATTGTTTAGGTATTTACGAAGTACTGTGTAAAACTACGTCCTAGTTTAGTATGAAAAAAGCCTACAGGTAGCACTTGATGTCAAAACATAGAAGTGCAGCTTTTACACAGTAAATTCGTTATTTGGTCTCCTGTAAAATTTCCTTTCACGACTTTATGCCCCTTTTCGCGCAACGGGTCACATTTATATCTGTAGTAATTAGTATTACTAAATGCATATTTGTGTTAAGAGAAAGGTTTCCCCCAACCGTAAGGCAATTGTCAGGTAATCTATGGCGAATCCTCGGCCTCATCTCGCCAAATATCATTAGCTATCACCAATTTCATCGACGCTAAATAACCTTGTAGTTGATGCAGTATCGTTAAATAATCAAGTAAAACAAAGTATGACCACTAAAACTAAGACGTTAATTTCAAGATATATTATAAGCAGTAATGTCTTCTTACATTGAATATACTGCACACCTCCATTTCGCTCTTGTTCGAACGTCTGCCATTGATTAGTACCACCGTTATCATGTTACAAGTAAAATGTGGACTTAACGGAAAATCTGTTGGTCGCCCAGCGATGACTGATGCGAGACTAACAGACCACTTGGTCTATTACGTATTTGAAGGATGATGATTGTGTTGCTGCTTGCAGCTAATGATGATAATGAATCAGTAATATATCTCCATATCAAGAATTTAATATTCTTGATAAATGGACGCAATGTTCTTCTAGCCAAGAATATCATATTACTGACGCAGATCTGTGTATACTGTCATGGAGGCAAAATATTTATACCAATGATACCGTATTAAGACATCATCTCATCATAGCCTATAGATTTCAGTTACCGTAAAAAAGAAAATAAATTGTATCAGTGAGACTATATGAAGAGACCGTCTCATGATATAGGTCTCTGAGTGTGTGTAGCCCTTTCAGATCATACCGTGATGTCCTTAGAGAGTATGTTACAGTGCTGGCAGCCAAGGCCGAAAATTTTCTCATTGGTGAGTACCGATATTTCAATTTAATACGTCAGCATGGAATACCGACACTAATAGCACTGTTTACTTAAATTGTCTTTGCATACAATAATTCGCAATAAGAAATTTACTGAAATGTGAATTTTGTTACTCATACGACTTCGTACTTGCTTTTTTTGAACTCCGTTGCGTCTTAGAGGTCCCAATAGTTTTCCGACAGTCTTCGCATCTGTGCTTGAGCGGGGTGAGAAGGTAGTGAACGGGAATCAGTTTCGTTCCTCCTCTTTTTTCCATTGTTAATATGTTTTTGCTGAGACTTCCCTCCGCCATTTCTCTTCCTTGACACCTGGATTTCGATTTCAATCTGTCATTTTAGATAGCTGCAGAGAATCTCATAGTTGTTCCATGTCTGGATGACATCACTGGCGATGCTTCTGACAGAATCTGAAAGGGACACATCTTTCCTCTCACTTCATTAGATTCAGTGACGCTCTTTTTGCCTCGAGAGGCCTTAGCACCAACATCATTTCCTTCTTTGTTTCTGACAAAAGGTCACGAAGTCACTAGTAGGCGATAGTTTTTTTTTAATATACAGACAGAGAAAACGAAACGAGTTGAAATGTGTAGCAATTATTGATCGAGTTTCTATTTTCTTGTTAGAATTTTACTTAATATTTCTTAATATTGCAATATTTACTGCCTTTTAACCAATTTTAAACTTAAGAAATTAACTTTATGAAAAAATTAACGAAAACAGAATTTGCAAAGAAATATATTTTGAGTTCTGCTAAAAGTAGTCTGTGTGTATGGTGATACGATTTTACAGCGATCTGGCTCTTCATTCAGATGGTCCTGGTTCGATCTTTTACCAGATCGTGACCGAAATTGTTGTTGAAAAAGGACGGTTTTTCTCGAGGTACAGTAGTTTTCCTCTTTTATTCAGCCAGCACACTCAATCTCCTCACCGTTTCATTCATCTATCATCTGCAGTAATTGAAAATAGGCTAGGGTGAAGCCTCCAAAGTAGAGCAGATTTCCGATGTTGGTATAGGAAAGGCTTGGGACTCCGAACCCTGGGTCTTAGCGGATACTGTCTACGGATGGGATCTGGCTCTGTGAGGTCTAAGGTAGGATGACCCACTTGTCATCATCGTATTCACGAATGCTACCCACGTAACCTATCTGACTTGGGCAGTCATCGCATACGTAGGATCCGTAATGGACCAATGTAAGCCTTAGGGCATGGATCCGTCCCGGGTTCGGAACTCTAAAATTCAGGCGAAGGTATGGTTTTATTGTATACACATGGGTAGCAAAGTTAAATACGTTTCATTACATTGTACTTTGAGACACGAAATTGTGCTTTCAAAGAGGGAGGTGAGCTACTTACTTAATGCCTACTTCAATAATGTAAGCTCTATTTATAGAGTACGTACACAAAATATTTTGTACGTGTGTATGTATATATATATATATATGTATATGTATAATATAGTCCTCATATATTACATTACATGTATACAGAATCTAAATACATAATATAAGTACATGCATATGTACGTACATACATACATACATACATACATACATTACATATGATTCACATAAACACATACACTCTAGCCGGCACATACATATAAACTCGTTCGTATTGACCTACTTCTAAAGCTGTTTTGGAGTAATTTGTCCTTAAAGTACTTTGGTTTGGAATGTAAATAATGACTTCGCTAGTGTAACTGTCAGGAATAGAACTGATAAAAGAGAGTACACACAATACGCAAGATGTGTTCGCTTCCTAGAAAGAATTACAATCGATTTCTTGTTGAAAATCGCTGTGATTCCGAAAGACACAGCCATATGACAATCTCCAATGCTCGCGACATCTGCTGCCAATATATTGCTGCCACAAATGTATTCAGGAACAGTGTGTTCGTTTCCATCGGAATTAATATCCGAGCCTTGTGACATATCTTTTACCTTTCGGCGTTACTATTGCAGTGGAATATATTTCACAGTTGGAACTGATGTGGATGCGACATTTAAATAATATTTGAGAGTGTGAATTTAGTTATCTAATCATTAATCGACTAGAGAAGAAATTAGCCCAAAATAACTTCTGTACTGTGTCAAACGTTGGTGTGTTCAATGTTTCCTACATTTAAGACAGTGATGTTCGAGGCATTGTCAAAATGTGTGATGAGAAAGGTATAATTTTGAAAATAAATTAGCACGATCTGTATTGAAATGATTAAGGATTGGTCGAGTTTTCAGAAGTATATTTTACTGTATACTGCATATTCACGTAGTATATTTTATTATACATTTATATTTTCGAATTGGCTTTAATAAATGCTGAAGATGTGTAGGAATAACAAACAATCATATACGACTGTAATAGACCATATATTGTTACACCTGAAGGCTCTGTGTATGTTGCATTTTACATCTCTGCCTTAGTTTTATATAACGTAACTTTCCATGTTAATTTTAGAATTTTGATACATTTTATATACTCATATGAATATCAGATACATAAAATATACATTTTTCTTCCCCTTGAAGTTGCAATCCAGACTATTCATCTTCCATATTCCTTTTCTGCGTGTGTCCCTTATTACATCCTTCCTAGTAAGTACGGCCTTTTTCGTTTCCTTTTCTTGGGTGATATTCAGTGAAGGGTCCTATGCCGTAGCTACGTGGTTTAAACTACCATTAGGGAATGGTTTAAGTCTTTATGAGGGAAAGAAATTTTATAATGAAATTTCGGCCAGTATATGAGGAGCTACAATGAATAGTGAAATCCGATTTCGCCAGCCAGTTTAGTGTCTGAGGGAATCATCATGTTAATCACACGCTACCTCTGTACTGGTTAGTTAATCATTCACCTCAGCTGAGGCATGTAGTCATAAGGCCGGAAATAGGCTAGTAGGCCTATGCCTTAGCCCTCCATCGGCTGTAGCGCAAGGAAATTGTTCCTTTTTATCCAGTGGAGGACTTCATTTTATCCTTTATTCCTGAGTGAGCGGAACGAACCTAGAAGGTCCAACCCGTGTAAATGATGATGTATTTTTCTATGCTGTTTTTTTCTTAGTCATTATTTTACGTTAAATGAGGATGAACTGTGGTAAATATATAATATCCTTCACTGATAAAGAACTGATTTAATCATAACTACTGAACTGTATTAGGAACCACTTTCCGTATATTATAATATAAAGTCGAGGAGATTAACCCACTTAATTGATGTTCCCCGAGCATTGATCTACGTCTAACCAGGACAGACAACGTTAACATAATCGCTTCTTTCTCTATGTAGCTATTGCTAATAAAGCTAAATATTTTCCAATGTTTATTGGAAGTCATGCAAGGGTTGATAGATACTAGTATTATTATCTATTAAATACTGTATTAAAATTTAAGGCAGTCACGCCTTAGTAACTTAAATTTTAATAATTATACAACGATCTAAAGATTGAAACATTTTCAACATCACAAGCACTATCAACATAATAATATGTCATGAATGTTAGGCCGCAGCCAACTAGAATATACCCAACCCAACTTGTCATTGCAGATTTGGCTATAATCTGCGTAGCGCTAGTCACTTCTCGGGTACAACTGAAAACCGAATTGTCATATACGTCGGTTGTATTTTGCCAATGAATGTTTTTTCATATCCGTCGTACCTTGATTTCAGAAACAACGCCAATGTTTTACCAATTTACCGTATGGGATGTAGAATATGTCAAGGTATTGCTTGCGTCACTGTCTAACAATAAAAATCAACAATCTTAAAAGTATAAGAATGTAAACTCTAAATTCTGACCTTGTACGTATTAAAAAACAAAGATGTTAATCTCTGCACTATGTAACTACTAATTTATTTCGAATAAGATTATTTATGTGTATTTATTCGGAAAGTTTTGCTGAAAATATCTTTTCTTGACGGATAAACTTCTTTCAAGCACTTGAGACTTGTAGAATGGAACTTTCGAAATATTTAAGCGGACTAGTTATTCTAAACCTATCGAGATAATCGAGATACATGTATAATCGCATATCTCGAACAATTTTCCTCTATTTTTAACCGATGAATCAAAGTTTAAACTTCCGCTGCACAGAGTCCGTGCCGCTACATGGTTAGTACCGTCGTTGTGGAAAAATGTTCTTAAGCGAAAACGTCGTTTAACGGAATTTCGAATATAAATTAGGAAATGTTGTAGTGGGTGACGTCGTAAGATTATGTGAAATTGTTGAGAGTAAAAACATATTGAAAATATTTGTACAAGTTTCTTCCACTAGAACATTCGAATATTACGCTGTGTAGTATATGTGATAATGTTAATGAAAGTAAACAATTGTTTCCTGTTTCCGCAGTATCAATCTTGTTACGACTTTGAAACAAAGAGTTTTTGTTATCTTTCGGTATAATGAATAGAAGAGATTCTGCGGTAGCAAACATTTGAAAGTTATTAATTGGATTTGAAATCCAACCCATGACAACCAAAGCTCTCTTAACACGACACTTAATTAAAACTGAATTTGTTTACTCAAAACTTTCTGGCAAGCTCTAAGATTGCAAACAACTGTAAGGAGCAGTCAATATCCCAACTTCTTTATCTGTTACTTCTGTTTTTTAATTATTCCAACAAAATCTATTACAAAAGTCTTATAATTTCATTCTATCTCTGACACGTGAATCGCATAGAATCTGCTGTCAACATTTCTGAATTTCTAACCATCCTACACACAAAAAGTTTTATCTTCATTTAGTTGACTACTATAAGGATTATTTATTTATTGTTGAAAATAAAATGTAACCAGTCTTCACCACTCCTTTCACTCTATTCTTCAGCAGGCTTCTCCTTAGTCAGTGATTCAACTATTTTTTTTATCAGTTTATCTTGGGAAAGATAAATGCGGTAGCTTCCCGTTGCTTTCTGCACACCATTCTCTCTTTCGCATCTTAAAAGAAATCGCAGAAAGTCACAGCGTGGAGGTTATGACAGTGGATTTGACTAATTAGACCCTCTGGACTCACCGAAATAATAGTAATAATAATAATAATAATAATAATAATAATAATAATAATAATACTTTATTGTCAGAACAAAGATACCTATTGATTTTTTAAATATAACGACTCTCTAGCACCCCCAGAAAGAGTTACATACTCGTGCTCAGGGGGCATTCCACATACGTTATGTTAAGACATTTTATTGAATAACAGAGTAAAAAGTAATGAAAGAAAAAAAGAATAATAATAATTGAACTTTAAATTTTCTCTGTTAACAGCAATTTTTAATAGATTTTTAAAATAAGGAGCATTAGCAAATTGTATGTTTGGGAATTTATCTATTATCATGTTATAAAGCCTTGGACCGAAGTTGCTACTCTGATTATATGCTACAGTTGCAGTACATTTAGGAACTGTCAAGCATATGTTGTCTAATCTTTTGGTTTTATATTTATGTGAATATAAATTAAATATGTTTCAGTTTTTATGTACGAAATTCAGTAATACATTGTTATAAATTTGATGGAAGTCAAATACTTTAAATTCTGAACACAGCAGCTCTGAAGGATAATCAAGAGGCTTATTAAGGCATATTTTTATTATTATTTTCTGTAGAAGAATTATTGGCATGAGGGTGGTACTATAAGCACTACCCCATCCTATAATGCCGTATTGTAATATAGCTTGTACTAATGCGAGATAGATCAGTCGTAAAATATGGACAGTTAAGTACAAGCACCCCAAGATTTAAATATATCAGTTCTATTATGCTTTTGACCCGATCAGACACCTGAAAATCCCAGTTAGCCTTTGACCTTTTGTTGTTAATTATGTTTACTATAAAATAATATATATTAATTTTGCACAGTAATGAAAAAACTCTTCGTATTTTGCCATCTATAGGAATATTAGACCTACGTCGTTATTAATGAAAATTGACGTTCTAAATTCATAGATGCATTAAATGGTATTAGTCTCTTATAATGATATAATTTTATTGTTCACTTGTAAGAAACTAATAGCACTCTGAAAACATAGCATTCAAGTGGGAAATTGCTTCCCAAAGACTACAACAAAACGTTCAAGTGCGAATTAATTTCCCAAAGACTACGGCCGTATTCATAGACATTCTTAGCGCGGGCTTTCGGTGGATGATCAGCGAACTAACGTTTTTCGTATTCATAAACCAGTGTCAACGATATGATATGATATGATATGATATGATATGATATGATATGATATGATATGATATGATATGATATGATATGATATGATATGAATCCTGTTTAACACGCTCGTAGCCCGGGCTAGCGAAATGTCTATGAATAGCACCATACAAGATTAGTCTTTACAATTGACTGTGGGAATCAGGTAATCATCTTTTATTGCAAATAGCGGTGTTATACGGCTTCTCTATATTAGTAACGTGGAAATGTTTCTTATTATTTATAAATTGCACAGTAAAGTAAAATTCTGCAGAAAAATTAATCCGTTTCGTTTTGGTACTAGTTGAATTGTGTGCCTTTCAGAGGCGGCTACTTCATTTGCAGCATCGCTTCGCTTGTTGCCGATGTGACGCGGCGCCATATGTATGTATTGCAATTGTTTCAAGTGATTCTCCCTATCGTAATATGTTGTACGGCTGTAGTCCCAGCAAGTGTTTAAAAATTTATTGCAATATCAAAACACTAATATTTTCTTAACTGAAATTTAAATTTGTGTAAAATAGCTGAAAATATATAAACTGATTAGCAACTTTATCATTTATCGTACAGAGGTGAGCCTGCAAGGAGAGAAATAAAAATAGATGGCAGTCTCCAAATTAATCTTTAGAGAATGATAATTTACATAAATTAAGGGAAAAAAAACAGAGAAAGGACGTTAGAAAGTTTTCTGTTCTCAACCATACTATGAGCGATTAGAATGTTCTACTGCAGAGTTACAAAAGACTTTACTAATAGTAATAATCATAAATGTTTTTGAAATAGGTTTAAGGACTTCAATAATAGACGGTAATATAGTACTATGTTCGCTATTTGTTAGTTTTATAATGAAAGTGACTGAATTATAACGGGTGCTCAGAGTGTAATAGTAAAAGCTCAATGAGTTACAGTATGTTATAATAACGTTATCAGATTTTTTTTCGCAATTTTCGGGGACAGATATCAATATATAATATTATGAAGAAACTACTTTTTTGTTTGCACGATCGTGTTTTTGTTGTATTTACAGCTATTGTTATTAGGCTTTAAAAGTTAAAATTCCCACACAGAAACTTTTTGCTAGGGAAACCATTATTCATAACATAAAACTATAGTGAAACAGACCCATTACAGTGCACTTATTGTTACTTAGTTACTATTACAGTTAGTGTTGCTCAGCGGACAAATATTACTGACGGAGGAATCGAATATTAGTCTACGAATAAAACTCTCCTGTGATCTCCGGTACTATCGTAGATGGTAGAGAGAGTATACGGAGGAATGCAGAGCTCCGGAGGCAAGCGACAATCTAAAGACGGAATTCTTAAGGACGACCAGCAGGCCGACCGAATGACGAGACTGTCGATAGTTGTCAGTGGGATAAAATGGCATTGAAGCGGATATCCGACACATGAAAATTTAAGTTTAAATTAGTAGAATTTTGTCAAGGTGGTGGTTATTAAAATTGTTTACAATTTACATTATCGGTATTTCAAATTTTCTGTATTAATAATAATAATAATAATAATAATAATAATAATAATAATATTATTATTATTATTATTATTATTATATTACGCTATATTTATTAATATTGTACTATATTCTAATATAACATATTCATAAATATTATGTAAAAGTGTTTTCCAGAGTTAAAGGTAACGAAGAGTCTGAATAAATTCACTAGCCTGCGAATTTCAACTTTGTGTTTGTTGCCTAAACTAAGTAATGTGAGTTTATATAATGTCGATGTGCTGAATCTGAATTTTCAATCAGTTTGCTTCTATCACGTCAGGTGTGTTTGCAAAATCACTTTAAATGTATTTTATAATTACGTGAATTTCATGACAAACCTTTTCATTTCACTTTTTTATTTCAAATTCAAAAACAGTACTTAAAAGACACAACTTGTTGAAATTATGTGTATGGTTGTTCATACATGTCACTAGAGTGTTTTTGCTTTGTTTTTTCTTGTTTACTTCACTATTGAATGTATAAATTAGCACAATGTATCACACAATAAATTACACCACTTACTTCTTAGTTGAGAAAGTCCTCCTGTTCCTCTTTCTTTTATGTTTCTCTTCAGGTATTTTACGCTTTAACATCCAACAATAATCACCAAGCATATCGATACTCCCGGGTCCCTGGTACCTTCTGTCGAACTCCTGCAGATCCTTGTGAAATCGTTCATCTTACTCTTAGCTGAAAAATCCTAGATTTTCGGCGAAAAAATCTAGCTGAGAAAACATAAAATTTTGATACTCATCTTACAACCAAATTCCTTGTATGCTTCAAGCATGTTAGCCACAATGTTTCGGTAATTAGGATCCTTGTTGCCAAGAAATTTTAAAACAACTTCACAAATCAACATCCATGCTGATTTCTCCTTTTCATCCATACTGTTTTAAATGCTGCACCAGACATGTTTTCTTATGTCAGGACCATTAAATATATATCTTCTTTCAACTTGCTTCAGATAGTAGTGGACATTTCTCACATATGCACTTAAAACAGCCTCCTTCCTTATTTAAAGCTTTTACAAGCTGTTTCATTAGGCCAAGCTTGATGTCGAGAGATGGCAGCACAACTTTAGAAGAAATCACAAGGCTTTGGCGCACAACATTCTTACAACCGACTTCCAAATTTTGTCGAGGTGGCCAGTTTTTCATAGTCCAGTGATCAACTCGTGCCCTACTATACCACAGGCAAAGAATGCATGGAAATTTGGTAAAACCAGATTGTTGACCCAGCAATATAGAGCAATTCCACGTGTAACTGACTGACATTTATAGTACACTTTGACAGCAAAATGTCGGCCTAAATTGCATAATGGGTTGAAATTAGACTGTGTCACCGCAGGATTTGGTAGATGAAAGTGTACACTTAAGATAAATATAAAAATAAACATCTTTAATAGTAAAAGTATACTCCTTATTTACGTCCAAAGCGTGTGTAACTGACTGACATAAATGTCAACTCTCTCTTCGGGTGAACATGGTTCTCCACAGATTTCTCTGAATTGTCATTCCTTATACAATTTTGCAAAATATAGTTCGGAAAGGAAATTGTAATCTTCAGTTTAAGTTGAAAACGACCTCCAAACCACGATTAGTAATGGAGTTATGGCCGAAAAAGTGATGTGTAACTGACTGACCTCATTCTGTAACTGACTGACATCTCTGAATTTTAAAATAAAGTTGCACTTACGGAACCGCAAATAGTACAAAATAATATGAAACTTGATAAGTGCTTGCACCCCCTATCTGCTAAGAAACATCCAGTGTCATTGGTTTTCAATATAAACACCTTTGGTTTTCATATCCTAACATACTAAACCTACATATGTTAAAGTATTACAGTTTAAATAGTTACGCTATAAATTGTCGTAATATATTATAAGAAAATTAAAATAACAAAAAATAGTACGTGATAGGAACTTCTTGGTTTTGAATTTGATTTCAGCGTGCTAAAAATACCCTAAAACTTTGGAAACAGGAATTTCATCGCAGACTAGTGTTATTTTTAAAACAGTAAACCTTAACACATTACCACACGTTTCTTCGGTTCCATTATGAAATTCCATTTAATATATTTTACGTTGGACTAAATCGATTAGACCAATTGGCAGTAACTATTTGTGAATAAACGAATGTTTCTAGGAGAACTATAATTGTTAACATTAGCTACTGAAAAACTTTACTTTTGCTGAATTTAATGACATTAATTGATCAATAACATAAAACTAACATGCTCTTCCACAAATGCTATGAACTATGAATTTCAAATGTAGAAAAAAATTTGTTGGCTAAAGCTGTATTTCAAGCACAAAAAGAACTCCGGATACAACCTAATCATGCGCTGCACTAACTACATTGCAGTTTTGCGAATGCTTTGGAATAATATTGCTCTCAGTTTTCAATGCAAAATATATTGTATTTGCAATTTTGAAAATATGATCGTGCCAGAAATGTTGTAAGATACACGATTGTGAAGTGCGTTAAAACATTCTCGGAAATTGAAATACTTGCTCTGCTCGTTTTTCTAACTTTTCCTCGATTTTGTAAAAAACACTTCCAAACCTTGTATCGTAATATACTATTACATTTCCATTTGTTTATCATTCACTTTTATTGTTTTTACATATCGTAAACAATTAAAATACTCGTTCCATTTACACACAAGCATTACTTCCAGGAATTCACGAATATACAGGGTGTCTATAAAGTCTGGAATCAAAGGACATAATACACATACATACATATTAACATTAAAGAATGTGTTCCACATGTCTGCCACCATTTTCAACACACGTCCTCACACGTTTTGCGCAATTTCTTTGAATTGTCTTCAACATGCGTGGGTTAAGAGCAGCACATGCAGCAATAATTTTTCGACGGAGATGTTCCACATCCCGAATTTTTCTGCATACACCTCACCTTTCACAATCTCCCAAATGGCAAAATCCATAGGGTTTAGGTCTGGTGACCTTGGTGCTCATTCCACAGGGCCCCTTCTCCCAATCCATTGCCGATCGAAACCTGCATAATGAGGTGGGGCTCCATCTTGCATAAACCACTCTGGATAGCCGATACCATGAAGTTCTGGTACCATTTCATCGCCCAACATCCTGAGATAATGTTCTCCATTGACTGTTGAATAATAGAAGAATGGACCAACAATCTTATCGTTCCGTAAACCACATCATACCATCACTTTTGGAGAGCCTTGCCTTTTACTGTCGATGTACCAGTTTGGGTTTATTTGTGACCAATACCTCAAATTTTGTTTCTTCACCTCCCCATATACGTAAAAATTTGCCTCGTCTGAGAACATCACTGTTTCCAGAAAAGATGGATTTAGTACTGAACAAACAGAAAAAAAGTCATTCTCCTATGATTCCAGACTTTATGGACACTCTTTACTTCAATAAACTTCTGCAGTTGTGCATAGAAAATAATTTTCTCAGAAAAATAATAAAAAAAAAAAACATTCCATTTTGAGCAAAGATCGGCATTTTCTTCATTCCACTTTGCCATTTTTTCCTGTAATTCATTATTTCTTCAAGCAAGAAATTTTTATAATAGTTACTTATGCAGCGATCATAATATAATGATAGCTATTGAGACACACTGCACGAGTGTCTTAATAACCATTATATGAGAGTTACATACAACTGTTTTCCCACGACCTGTAGTAAAGTTGGACAAAAATTTATAATTCATTTATTAAAATTTAAAATTAATGTTTAGATACATACTTATTTATATTGACAGTATGGAAGTATGAATATGGTTTTAGATAGTGGCAAACAAAGCATTGACGTTTGATACAGTGGGAAACAAAATAATGCAAGTCATTCTTATTTGTAGTACCTACAGGTACGAAAATAAATGAATGAAATAGCAGTTCCTTTATTTAAGTTTTAATGTTAACTGAAATATAAAAATTATTGAATAATGTCTAAGTCAAGCAATTTTGATGAAATTTAAATAATGGAGGAAGCCGTAATAGTGAGCGTATGGACAAATTATTCGATATTGCAGTTTGATTAAAGTATTTAACATCTCGAAATAAATGGTATTTATTGAAATAAGAAATCTGTATCGAAGTGAATGTCATGTGTAGCAATACGTTAAAGAATGTACAGTAGACAGACAGATAGACAGACAGACAGACAGACAGATATGCTTTATTAAGTTTGGCTTGTGTCTACAGACAATCAAACTAAGTCAAGAAACAATCAACATAACTCAAAGCAACACATTCTTAAGCATACCATGAAAATCACTTATTCTATAATATGGATGGATAGTAAAATGTTTTTTAATACAATCTTAAAATGTCTCATATCCAAAAGTTTAACGTCATTATCCAACATTTATAAAACTTTATACTTTGTTTCATAAATGAAGAATTTGTTTTTTCAAGTCTGATCAATGGTAACTGAATATCATTACAATATCTGGTAGCGTGCTCGTGAT
The DNA here is from genome assembly GCF_040183065.1 of Periplaneta americana. Lineage (NCBI taxonomy): Eukaryota > Metazoa > Arthropoda > Insecta > Blattodea > Blattidae > Periplaneta > Periplaneta americana. The sequence continues at coordinate 111,437,055 of NC_091118.1, read as the reverse complement.
AGTCTTTACGTAAAGGAAGCTGAGTTTCATTTCTTTTAACATACAACAAACATGCATAAATATACAAAGATGGAAGTGTCATAATTTTAAATCTAATAAACAATGGTTTGCAATGTGCTACATCATTACTGCCAGATAAAATTCTAACAGCCTTCTTTTGTAACAGAAAAATGTCATTAATACGTGAACAATTTTGCCCAGAGTCTAATACCATAATTCAAGTGACGATGGATTGGAATGGAATAAGACATATAGTGCAAAGTGTATGTAGTAGTATAACATTATATCTTTACAGGCCTTTCATTATGTATTTTTTTGGTTCGTTTTCTTACTTGATATCGTTGACTTTTTTTTCTACACTCATGCTCTGTATTAGTTTTTCTGTCGGTATGTTGTCTTTATATATCTTTATTTTTCCTCTAACTACCACTGGATGAAAACCCATTTGTAGTTAATAAATATATTAATCACGAACATTTTTAATTTATGTTCTTTCTGGCCTGTTTTCTTATAGGCTCTTGAATGCATGCCTGATCTATTCGTCTTTATCGTGATCGTCCTATATATTACCCAATTTAATGTTATATCGAATGTCTCATTTTGCTTATGCTGCTGAACTAGTGTTTGTTCATCTCTTCTATTCGATACCAAACGTTTTACTCTCGTAAAGAAGAGGTGACGTAGTTTTGTTTCAGATAACATAATGTTTATCAAAACTTTTGTGATAATATTCAAAATACTGATCTGTAAATAATATTACTACAATAATAAATGTTAATACTGTATGTGATCATAAACGTCACGGTTAATACCTTCAGGTCTATTTTCTCTTCAAATCAAAGTAGTTTCGTTTTCCGTTTCAGTTTACCATTATAAAAACAGTAAGCAAAAACTAAAATGGTAATACTACGAAATTTTATTTGGAAATTTTCACTTAGTATGCTGTTTGTGTACAGAGAATTTTCTTGAATTTTTGGACACATTTTGTTCGTACATCAGAGCATTGTTTTTGTGAAATAGAACCTTTCTGCTACAATTAATGACTATTTGTTAAAATAATGACACAAAATATCCGGAATGTAACTACAAGCGACATCAAATTGATTGCAGCAGCTATCTTGGGAAGGAAGATCGCAATTAACTACACGTAAAAGTCATGCTTAGTCGGTATACAACGAAAAGACTCTGTCATTGAAGTGGCCGCCGCAGGAAGGCGTATTGCATTCACACACATAGCACAGCGCCTTGCTCAAGTGGCACTCAACGAAACGACCCAATCATCATGAAAGCCTGGAATCTCATATTCCTTTAAGATTTCATATAAAAAGGAAATGGGGTTGTAATAGCGGTAATACCGGTAGTATTTTGACATTGTTTCATAGCTACATTACCAATTTATAAGCAGTAATAAAAGACAGTGCTGTGCATTGATTATTGCATTACGTTCTAAATTATTTTCTGATAAAATTGTTTGACTTGGTGAAGAATTCTTGAGGCACAATTCAGAGGGTCTACACTTGAGTTATTTAATATACATTGATATTAAATATCAAAGGCACGTAAGAAGTAGCTTTCATCCTCGGTATATTCTTAAACACTATTTCTTTGCTCCGTAAAGAACATTCCCAGAAAGATGAATTACTCTAAGACGCTTGGCAGCGTTTTTTAACCGTCCCTATCTCTCTCTTCGTTTCTCTCTCTTCCTCCCTTCCTCACAGCGCGATAGTTTTTTGTTCTATCGATAATAAATCATAGTGGCAAGGCAGCTGAAGTGCGACTTTCCGGTGTCTGCAGAAACAGAAGAATGTAGACGAGGTGCGGACTGATTGTTTAGACTTTATGTGGCGTGCTTCCTCTACAGACTTCCGTGCCATTAGCACCGCCTTGCGCTCTGTTTCAAAACTAAATAAAAGAAATACAGATCTTGGCGCCATCTGAAAGTGACTCTCACTACTAACGTCTTTGTTAATATTCGGTAGAGAACAGGTATATGACATAATAGTAGGCCTACTAGTAGCTAACACATGCAGCGGTTATTTTACATTATGTATGTATGTATGCATGTATGTATGTATGTATGTATGTAGACTATGTATATAAGACATCTCTCATGAGGAAAATGAAGCAGGAGATAACGGGGTAGGGTGACCAGTTCCTTTCCCCCTCCATTGCATGCATAGCTGACTAGCTACATATTACACTAATCAGACAATGCATACAAACAATTGTTCTTCCTCTGACATATATCATCGAGTGAACTGTACTGTCTGATAATAGATGTATGTACAGTTACCCTTAAAAAGAATGAGACGATTCTTGGTTGTCGGAAGTTAAAGTTTTACAGCGCGGTTCACTCGATATCGACGTATAGCGATAAGTACCATGACAAATAGAACAAGAATTGTTACAAGGAACACAACAAGGACAAGGATCAGAATAAGGATCACGAAGAAGACAGTCATTTAAGGCCACGATTTCACAACATAGCTCGGGTAACAAAATATCATTGCTTCTATGTATCGAATGGCAAATGCCTGCTATCGGATCTACATTCTGGACTGCTGCTGTCACTGTCTTGTCTCGGTAGCTCATATAGCAGCGTGTCGGTTCCACCGCATAACCGAAATGTTTCGTGTTCGATCCCAGGTAAAACTCTTTTTTTTCTTGAGGTGTAATTAATTTGTTCAGAGTTCCTCGACTGTATAATTTGTCGAAAAATATGGAATAATTTATGCCCAATTTTTTTATCTACAAGTGGGCTGAATCTCGTCAAAAAGTAAATAAATCTTACTTGGAAGTTAAAAGTATTCTTCCTGAAACAAAAATCATAAAAAACAAAAGGAGACCCGTTAACTTAAAATCTTGTACACATACCATCATACATTTCACCAATCGAAATCCACTCGATTGGTAGCGAAGGCAAGATGGTTGACAGCTTGTGCTTCCCCCAATATTTCCATTTGCGCAGCCCTCCGGCTCCTAATACCGCGGTTCCTCAACCTGCTGATCACACTCTGTGAAGAACCAGGAAAGTTAGATGCTGCTCTTATTTCGTTAGCAGTCCGAAAGGGGTCCAGTCGAACTGTCTCGAATAAGAGAGCATCCTCTTCCAATGAAGAAATCCGCGGATGCCCAGGAATAGGGCGATTTTTGACCTCCCCTGAATTTTGTAACAATGAACCCCCTCGCGGCTGTACTTCCAGGAACACCGACCAAACGGCCAGCAGATCTAGCCCCATATCCAGCCTCAACTAGAGCTATAACTCGCTGTCTCATGTCACGTCGGTACGCCATTACGATGAGAAATGAGGGATGACGATAATACTTTAGTGTAGACAATGACTATTTAACGTGATATAGAATTATTGAAATAACAGGCATCTTGCATAGTAAAAGTTAATAAATCAACCCTGAATTAAATATTTCAATAACAGGATATAACAGGAAGTCCAATTATTGTTGCGAAACTAATCAAATTAAATCTAATTACATTAAGTAAACAAATCCCAAGTTATGACACCACATTGCTACAGCTAAATTCTATGTTATTAACATAAGCATTGAATAGGTCCGTGCTTATGCGTTGGACGACAAAACCAAACATCGAAAGTGCGAATGTTGCCGCGGAATGTAACTTCTTGCTTTTTATAATGTAAATCAGACTTCTAACTACAATCATTCATATTTCTTACATTATTTATTAATATTTATAGCCAACATTGAATCTGTAAAGAAAAGACTTTATAAATCTCATATGGAATTTGTGATCTGTAGAGACATAAACATAGATTAACTCTCGGAACTTTTCCGTAAAAGTAAATTAAATCCACTCCTTGAAACTGGAAACCTTAGTCGTAGAGCCATTTTCCCACCAGCATACAAGCTGAAGTAGCACAGCCATTGATAAAAGTTTTGTACACAGAATTAGACTGAATTCCTATTCGACAGAACCTATAATGGCTTGTCTGAACATGATAAACAAATCCTAAGTGTTTCCAATGTCATTGAACAATTTCAAAATATTAATTTAAAAACTAAAAAAGAGTCGTAAATGCTGTATCTAGTGACTATTTACATTTATGTCTACAAAATGAATCTTGGAAAAACGTATATGATAGTGGTACTACTGATATTAAGAGTAAATGTATTGTATTTTTCACTTTAATTTCAGAATCAATTTAGTGGATGTTCTCCACTCAATGTTGTGAAAAAATTCAGAAGTTAAAACATGTAGATAACGCAGGGACTTAAAACTCTCATGTATTAAAAAGAAGAATCTATATGTAATGAGTTGCAATGTAATGATCATCATGTTCTTAAATACTACAAGAAGTACGGTGTAATTTATCAAACATTATGAAAGAGGGAAATAGAATACATTCGAATAGAAAAGTACAACATTCAGATAATGCAATTAAAGCTACTCGGAATATTATTGAAGTTAAACTTGTAGATATTCTAAGAAAGAAAATATTTTTTTATTAAAACCATTGATTATAAACTAGAGGATCCCAAATCTATTGCGAATTCTTTTAATGTCTTATAGTATATAGTACAGAAGTATTATTGACAACTTAAACATTCAAGATTTTGCAAAAGATACTGCAATTGGTTATTTAAGAGATGCATTTAATAATTAGTATTAATGTATGTAATTAGTCAATAACTGCAACAGCGTTTTTTCATTCAATCATAGCATGAATAAAATTGAATGAACATTAAATTAAACACTATTGCAAAGACGTAGATAAAATAGTTAAAATTAACTGAAGGGGTGAGAATGAAATAATCCAAAGCCACACTTTTAACAAAAATTGTTTTGTGTGAGTGCAATTCTTACACATATGGGAAAGTTACTAATAAAATATTGTAATAACTACTCAACAAATGGCATAGCCTAAGGACTCTAAACCTTTGTAAAAGTTTGTCTGTGTGGCTTAGGAATATTTTTTAATTTCATTTTAATTGTTAGTTTTTAATATATATGCATTTACATTGTATGTGTGTTTATGTATAAATGCATTCATTAGATTATCGTTTACAATATTATAACTTGTAATTTTGTATTGTCTGTGATCATTAACACTTAATCTGAGGACTTTGTAAAACTCTATTTCAAAGTTATTTAAACAAAAAAAATCGTTGTGTATACTAGGAATCGAACTCGCACTCTTTTACACGAGACGCAGAAGTCTTAGCGTCTGAGCTATTGAAACGACACGAAAGCTTTCCTTTCTGTGCGGAGTGTCGATCTAGTCATGAAGGTCCATTGTCAATTTAACTACATGATTTATGTATATATTTATCTTTTATTTACGTAATATTATCATATTTTTTGCAGTTTTTGAAGTGAATTTCGGAACGATGCTAGTAACAAACCAAATAGCCTGAATTTAAGTAACTCAATATTCGTTATCTTGTGTATCAGTGCTCTGGTCTCCGATCATGCGCAGTGTCTTACATCTGAGACTTAGGAATATTCAATCGTCTCATCCTTTTCTAGGGAAACTGTACATATCAGCCAGAATCTCAATCAAGGTACGGTAATGTAATGTACGTAATGTATATATACATATATAATATGTGATATGTTTGTATAACCAGAAACTACTTGACAAGCCACCCTGCATAGCCAGCAGGCCCTTGCCCTTCACGGGATTTCGTGGCTAATTCTTAATGTATGTTTGTATGTATGTATGTATGTATGTATGTATGTATGTATGTATGTATGTATGTATGTATGTATGTATGTATGTATGTATGTATTTTTATTGGGTTATTTTACGACGCTGTATCAACATCTAGGTTATTTAGTGTCTGAATGAAATGAAGGTGATAATGCCGGTGAAATGAGTCCGGGGTCCACCACCGAAAGTTGCCCAGCATTTGCTCGTATTGGATTGAGGGAAAACTCCGGAAAAACCTCAACCAGGTAACTTGCCCCGACCGGGATTCGAACCCGGGCCACCTGGTTTCGCGGCCAGACGCGATGACCGTTACTCCACAGGTGTGGACTGTATATATGTATGTATGTATGTATGTATGTATGCATCGACAAAGGTGGACAAAATGATTGCCCGAACAGAATATTAATATCGAGGAGTTAATCATCGCTCATGCCCAGCGTCAAAGCGCAAGAGGGGAAAAATATGGGCATGGTGTTCCAACAGAATCGCTCATCACCTCATTGGACAAAAGAAGTTCGTGATTTTCTGAATAAACATTTCACATCAAAAAGTGTAGTCGTAGTGGAGCAATTACGTGCCCTTCAAATTCTCTAGACGAGAAGTCGATCGCTTTCTTTGTTTGGGGTTTAGTGTAAAATGTCTATGCACAGAGACCCAAGTTGTTGAGATCTCGAAACATGCCTGTAATGTTAGAACATACACGAGAGGAATTAGCCTTACGATACGAATTGTGTCCTGTACTCAGTTGCAGGCATGTTGAGGTCTAATGTCATCAAAATTCTTATCTTTCTAGAATGCATTTATAGATTATTGAAAAATAAATAGCAACAGTTCTAATGTTACAGCGTTTTTATTTTTGTCTTCCCGATCTGATAACTCTGTATATCTTTCTTATTTTCTTCTTTATATTTCCTTGTTTATTTTCATCCTTCTTCGCTATTTTCTCTTTATCTTTTACTTATTTTTTCTTCACTTCTCGTCTTGTCTTTTCTCTTCCCGTTTCATCTTTTTCATCTGTCCTTCTTTGCTCGCTCTTTTCTCTCACAATTTTTCTTTGTTCGTCTTTATTTTTATTCTATCTTTCTCTCTTTTGTTTAATTTTTATCTGTTTTATTCTTTGTTTGTTTTTCACTTAGCTTTATTCTTCTCTGTCTTTTAATTTTAATTTTCTTCATTCTTTTCCTTCCGCTTTGTTGTTATTTGGTTTCTCTTGTTCTCTTTCTATTTTACCCTCCCCTTGAATTTTACTTAATATTTATCAATTTTGAAGCATTTTTGTGTAACACCCTCTTCTGTTCTCCTTACTTTTCATATTTCATTTCCTCTTTCTTCATCTTTGTCCCTTGCTCATCTTTTCTCTTTCTTTGTCTCGCTCTTTTCCTCTTCATATGTTCACCGTTGTATTACTTTTCTTTTCTAGGCTTCCATTTCTTTCTTCTTTCTTTCTTGCTCCCTTTCAGTCTGTGCCATCCTACCTCCTTCTTCTCCGTCTGTTCCTTCTACTCTAGCCTTCACTTATCTTTCCTCTCATGCTCTCCCCCTTGTTTCTTTGGCATTGGCTCCTAGGCGCTTTTTGCTTCTCGTGGTATCAAATCTCTGAACTCTGTTTTCTGAGCTCCATAAGGTGGCGGCGGCTCGTGCACGTACCTGCCAGCGCCTCGTCAGTTATTCATACGGCAGCGCCTCGTTCAATCCGTGCGGGCTGCCTGCGTCCCAGGAAACAGAACCTCATGAAATTGTCATACCTTGGCGCAGTGCTGGAATGGAAACCGGAGTACTTAAGGTTTGTCCATTGATCTGACCTTGCGTTGCATCTCTTAATGAGAAATGTTTTGACAGATTAAGCACCTAGAATTTTTTTGTTATGGATTTCAGTGTATATATTACTTTCAAGTAACCTCAGCGGAGTCTAATATGAATACAATTTGCAAATATTACATAATTTTGAATTAGTAATACCAGAAAATTATCGTAAGTTGATAGGCATACGTGTACTTACTTCATTAATTAAAATGTGTCGTATGTTGGAGCTAAGAAAATATTTTAAGGAGCTTGAAGCAGTCATGTGGTGAAATACGAAGTGTTCAATATCTCGAAACTACTTACTATTTCTATGCATCACTATGACTAAAAATTTGTTTCGCAGAAGAGCAATGATAAGTAGTTTAGAAACGTAGGCTAAGTTGTCACACGACTGGAACATTTAAGAAATATATCAAGAAGCAATCTTCGCCGAGCTCCAGATCTTGTGTACATACAGCTTATTACAAAAGTCTATGGCAAATATTATTATTATTATTATTATTATTATTATTATTATTATTATTATTATTATTATTATTATTACTACCACCATCACCATTATCAAGCACTCTCCCTAAACAGGGATTGCCTAGAAGACAGAGTATACCATTTACAGAACAAAATTTTTAATAGTACATATTACATGGATAATTTGTTATGAATATAAAAACCAATTGATGCAAGAATGAGAAAGAAATAAATTATAGTGCAATGTCTTATCTGAAGTGAGTTCTTAGCAATGCAATCTAACTTTTCAAGGCAAGTAAACAAACATTGGTAATTACAGATGATGGCAAATGAAAAGCCTTGCAGAAATCAACAAACTGCTTCGGGATGGATCCTCTTGCTCCGACCATGAAGCCTATTACGTCTATCTGTTGTAATTGATATTTCTCTTGATAATACGGGATTGTTGGTTCATAGATGAATTGTACATATAGTGTATTGAAAAAACTGAACCAGACTGTAAAAAGAAACAGTCTAGAAGATTTAACGTTTTTTTTAAATTTCGAAGTATAAAACATTCGCCGAGTTAGATCTCACGTTGGTGAGTTTCACTGCGCTCATTATTTCCAATACATCATAAAAATCCACCGAAAATATAGTTAGAGTTTTGTGATGAAATATACGGAGTGCTCCACAAGTTATTGCCCAAAAATGCATATTGTGATAACCTAACTTATATACATATAATATACAGCTTACTTAAGTCTAGAATATGTATGTTTACTATGTATTGTATTTTTTGTTTAGCATAACTGATGAATTGTATGTACTGTAAATTGAATAGTATACTGTATAGGTCAACTGATGAATTGTTTAAGCTTATAAATTGGATAAATCTACTTCATATGAATTGTATAGCTTAACGAAAATAAGTTTGTAAATTGAACTAATTTGATTGTATATGTTTGTATAGTTTGGCTGATGAATTGTATATGTTCTTAAAATGATTACTAGTCTGTGTAGCTCTACTGATGAATTGTATATAGACCTACAGTAAATTGAATGGTAATATGTATAGCTCAACTGATGAATTGTTTATGATTATAAATTGAATTAATCTACTTGATATTAATTGCACAAATTTGTATAGCTTAATGAAAGTATGCTACTTTGTATTGCATATATTTGTATAGTTTTGGCCGATGAATTGTATATGCTTTAAATTGAATAGTAATCTATAAAGCTCTACTGATAAATTGTTTGTGTTTGTAATTTGAAGTAGTTTGCATGATATGTATTATCAATCTCTGTATATCACAACTGGTTGAATTGTTTATGCCTTAAATTTAATTAAATTGTTTTGTATTATAATATAGCTCAACTTATGAATGATCGTTTGCGTTTGTAAATTTAATAATCTGATTGGCTATGTATTGTATACTTTTAGTAGAGCCATCGATGTAGCTCAGTCGGCAGACTCGCCGGGCCGCTGATCCGGAGCTGCGTTCGGGCTTGGGTTGGATCCCCCTTTGGACTTTGGTTTCTTCGGAGGTTTTCCCCAGCCGCGGGACTGAAGCCGGATGGTCTATGGCGAGTCCTTGGCATCAACCCCTTTGATTTGATTACCCCCTTTGATTTGATTACCTGGTTGGGTTTTTCCGAGGTTTCCCCCACCGAAAAGGCAAATGCCGGGTAATATTTTGGCGAATCCTCGGACCTCATCTCATCTCACTACATCTCGCCAAAATGTAAAAAAATTGTACAAAATTGTAAAAATTGTAGAAAATTACTAAATTGTAAAACTATAAAAATTTGTAAAAATTGTAATTGTAATATTGTAAAATGTTGACATGTTCCACATCTTAAAGCTTCATTGCTCATGTAAGATCTATGGAATAAAATGAATGAATGAATGAATGAATAGCTAGTTCGAACTGCTTAAAGTATCCAACATCATCTCTACGCATTTGAAACAACGTTGATCACTGATTTGCATATCTTTCACATAGTTATGATTGTCATTGAAAAATATATTTTTAAACTGTACCTCAATCATGTTTTTCAAATATTCCAGATTTCTCGGTTTGGTAGCAAATCTTCTATCTTTTATAATCCTCCTCAGTACAAATTCGCAAGGTGTAAGGTCCGGTGACCTTGCAGGTCACTCAATAGTACCACGTCTGTCTATCCATTAAATGAAATGATCATTAAGGAAATCATATACGATCTATCCATAGTGGAATGGAGCGCCGTCTTGTTTCCAAATAAATTACTGCCTCTTGTCTAATTCAGTAGTCAACATATCTCTGTAATTTTTAATTTCACACCATTCTAAAAATACTGTTAAATCACACCAGCAGTGCATATGTCTGCTCAGACGGTAACACCAGTAACATTTAACCTCTCTTGAATTACTTAATGATGATTCCGAGCAGATCAGTAGATCTACACACAATTATCCTTCCTGTCATCGTCATCATCGAATACTTAAATGTTATGAATACGTTTTACAATTCATTCAATATATGCTCTGCAACTATGGCTAAATTTTATGTTTAAACGACAGGAACAATTTGATTCTCGCAAACAGTGAGTTTCCAATTTCAGTAAGAACTTACTGTTAAGAAGTGGGACATGCGGTATCTTCACGTTTAAGGCTGCAACCCGAAATGTCTCGGGTTTGATTCCCAATAGGTCATGGATTTTCTCCATTGGTCTATCCATTCCATCGCTACTAATTTGATATTTGTAAATGCGGCAGCTTTAACTTGCTGGTAACCTGTGGGTCTCTATGGCCTGTGATATGAATAATTTTACTTACTATTAGGTAATGAGATTGTTTCATATCTTCCACGGCATATTAAGGGACAGTCAAACAGAAAACGCAATTTAATTATAATTTCCACGTGATTAGTTTGCATTGTTTTTATATTTGATGCCAACATTTGCATCCATGTAATGTGAGCCTCACGATTTTGTATCCGGTGCCACAATTAAGCCTACATTCATTACAGATATATCTTTTGTAAACGCTCTTCTAATTTAGATTCGTACCTCTTGCTTACATTCCCTCATTATTGTATCCTCCTCTTTTCCTTACACTCATTCACTATTTACTATAATCTCTTACTTTTGTCCCCATCTAAATTGATCAGTATTCCCACCTTTAAAACCTAACGACTTAATTTATATCATTCAAAACTGACATTTTTACAACTTCTTTCTTGATTTCCAGTTCACTTACATCGGACACATTCTGTTTATAATAATACTTGTTGCTAATCCTTACTACGTCACTATCCAATCGGATCGTTATTATGTCTATTTCTTAATTGCCTTTAATATAAAATCTATGGGGATATTTCCCAAATGTACCATGTCTTATATCAGTACAAAGTTAAAAGACATTTTGCAACATTTTTTCTGGAAGATAGATGGAAATAACTTTCCTCTACGAACATGTGGAACGACAGCATTTCCGAAATTAAAACTGCTACCGAAAGTAAGTTTTCCGCACTCACTTTTTGCACGCTTCCTAATAAATACATGTATACGAGACCATTCTTCATAATTAACACTTTATTAATACTAATATAACGTTTATACAGTGATTTACAAATTATTATTGATGGTTAATATTAATATTAGTAAATTCGTTGGTTTCATTTTCATCACCAGAATCCATTGTTTTTAAGTCAATTATTTAAACGGTGACTACAGAATTAAATTTCTTATTTAAAACGAGTTGTTTACATCAACAATACACTATTGTTGCCACGAAATCACCGCCTTCCGGAAATGTATCTTAAAATATACACATTTCGAGTGCCGCTTTCTCGAACGCATTCGACGGCTGCTTATACTGTCTGTTCATTCAATGGTCAAACATGTAACATGAATAGGAAAAAAATTGCCGTTAAATGGCAGCTCCTAATGACCCTTGCATTTGCTTGTTGATATATGTAGGTCCTATGCTTTATGTTTATATTATTTTGTTTCCCGCCTCTAATAGCTCCTTAACCCAGTATATTCTTATCAGGCAACATGAGTATTAAAATATGAATATTTATTTACCACTTTGATTAAAATTTTTTCCCCGCTTTATTTTTAATTACCAAAAAATTTTAATAATTGAGAAGTATAGAAATCAGTTAATTGGTTCGTTGATGGAGAATCAATAGATCGATATACATGTACGTTGGTATGTAGATAAGCACATAAGTGGATAGGCAGGCAGGTAGGTTAATAAAATAAGTATATATAAATTTCAATCATAAGACACATCTGTTTGTGATTGAAATTTATATATACTTATTTTATTATATTACTAGGCATATCTGAAAATATAAAATGAATTGTAAATTAGGCAGGTAGGTTGTTAGACAAGTATATAAACGAGTAGGAGGATAGAATCTAAACTAGATGGATATAGTTGTATGTACTTATGTAGGTTATATTTGTATAATTTCTTGCACGATCGTGTTTCTTGTTGTATTTACAGCTTTTGTTGTTAGGCCTTGAAAGTTAGAGTTCCCACACAGAAACTTGTTGCTAGGGAAACAATTCTTCATAACATAAAACTATACAGAAATAGACCCATTACAGTGCACTTACTGTTACTTAGTTAGCCTACCATTAGAGTGCAGTTTTGCGAAGGATTTGGAATAATATTGCTCTGAATTTTCAATGCAAAATATATTATATTTGAAATTTTAAAAATATGATCCTGCAAACAATGTACAATACACGTTTGTGAAGTACATTACAAAATCTCGAAAATTGAAAAACTCGCTCTACTCGTTTTTTCAGATTTTTCCTCGATTTTGTAAAAAGCACTTCCCAATCTTGCGTCATAATATACTATTGTAGGTTGGTATGTGGATACGCGTTTGTGTAGATAGGTAGTTTTTAGTTATGTAAAGGTTCGGAATCGTTGTGACGCAGCATGAATTGATAGGAATCCCAAATATTTCCTAGTTAAAGAAGAAAAATGCGAAAACTTAGACTTAATAGTAACATGCTGCTAGGTGTATGGAAACCTTCGAAGACGAGATAGATAGTTAATTGATTGGTGGTTTGTGTTCAACTGTAATGAATTGCTCCGTTTAATGGAAAGACTTAGAACAGTGTGCAGTGATTGAACAGTTTGAAAGAACCTGCAAGCGCATGTAAGAACAGACTGATCCGCCATGTCAGGCCCTCGAGATAAAATGGAGACGTGATGTGCGACTCCAAAATAACGCAGCTCGAACCAGGAGCATCAATATTCAAGCCATCACAATACAGCGTGAGAGTCCTTATCAGAGACTGCGACGCTGGAGACCTCTGCCATTCAAGGACGCGTCTTTCAAAACGCTGTTGTTCATTTGTTGGATCAGAAGTAAACTGAAGAGTTTTCCTTGAATATAGTATTCATATGAATGGAACGAGAATACATTGAAAAGTATTCCCTTCTCTCTGATAAACATTGTTTACCGCATTCATTAAACATGTTTCTTGTTTTGATCCAAAACAATGTTATGCAGCATCAAGCGATAAGTAATTCGTAAGCACACAATCTATGTAGGCTACACTGTTTCAATAATACTTACTTAATTACAAATGGTTTTTAAGGAACCCGCAGGTTCATTGCCGCTCTCACATAAGCTCGCCATCGGTTCCCTATCCTGTGCAAGATTAACCCAGTCTCTATCATCATATCCCTCCGCCCCTCAAATCCATATTAATATTATCCTCCCATCTACGTCTCGTCCTCCCCAAAGGTCTTTTTCCCTCCTGTCTCCCAACTAACACACTATATACATTTCCGGATTCGCCCATATGTCTACATGCCCTGCCCATCTCAAACGTCTGGATTTAATGTTCCTAATTATGTCAGGTGAAGAATACAATGCGTGCAGTTCTGCGTTGTGTAACTTTCTCCATTCTCCTGTAACTTCATCCCTCTTAGCCCCAAATATTTTCCTAAGAACCTTATTCTCAAACACCCTTAATCTCTGTTCCTTTCTCAAAGTGAGAGTCCAAGTTTCACAACCATACAGAACAACCAGTAATATAACTGTTTTATAAATTCTAACTTTCATATTTTTTGACAGCAGACTAAATGACAAAAGCTTCTCAACCGAATAATAACACGTATTTTCCATATTTATTTATTTCCTCCCGAGTGTCATTTACATTTGTTACTGTTGCTCCAAGATATTTTAATTTTTCCACCTCTTCGAAAAATAAATTTACAATTTTTATATTTCCATTTCGTACAATATTCTGGTCACGAGACATAATCATATACTTTGTGTTTTCAGGATTTACTTACGAGTAAATATTAGTTTTTAAACTTACTATGCACTCTTAAACCCGATCTTTTTCTGTGATTCTTAACCTTTGGACAGTAACTATTCGACATTACTTGAATAAAAGACGTAAGACTGCATAGTGTCCAAATTTCGGAACATTTCAGTGCAATCGTATGAGCGCATTCCAAATAAGAGCGATTCGAGTAGCATTCCGATTAATGCAACCGAAATGAATTATATTATTAAATAAGTTGAATAAAGCATGCCTTCTAAAATGACATTCCTTTTAATCTTTGACGATACGTGGGACTTCGTATTCGTAGACGAAGCTAAGATGTTTCTAATGTGAGCATTCATGTTGAACTTGCTAAATAATTCTTTACATGGAAAATGAATAACTGACTTTTATTAAATAACAATAAATAACAAACTGGCTAACAGAGAAACAAGGGAATTACATCTAGATACAGAATTGGGACAGATACATATTAAGTAATCCAGCTTATGACATTCATTGAGCAAAGCAATGCCTATACAATAATGAGACATTTAAATAAATCAGTAAAGGATACAGTAGAAATCAACAATATACCTGAAGACGAATGGTAAACTATATTAAAGACCTATGGTCATATCCAGTAAAAAAATAAACAAATACAAACAATGTATATAGAGAAACAGACCACATAATAATAGAGATGTTAAATGAAATATAAAAACTTTTAAAGCAAGTAAGACTCCGGGATGCGATTAAATAAAATTAGGAGTAATTGAAAACTCGTCACTAACTATGAAATTAAGATGTTTAAATATCTTAAATACCTGCTGGATAGCATTACAGATACCAAACGAATGAAAAAGAGCAGCAATTAAACCTGATTTTAAAAAGGCGACAGAGAAAGAATACAAAATCTACAGAGGCATAAGTCTCCTAAATACAAGTTATATTTGTTTCATAACAAGACGACTTAACATTATATGTGAAGAAGGGAAACTAAGAGGTGGAGCTTAAACTGAGAGGATTCAATCCGGCATCGGAATTGGAATCCGGTATGGCTTAGTGAATAGAGCGTCAGAACGTAGAGCTGAAAACCCGGGTTCGAATCCCGGTGTCAGAGAGAATTTTTCTTCGCTCTACCGATCCTTCTTCATATGATAACGCAGAATTTCTGCATGGAAATATCGTATGTACTTTGGTACATCGCTATAATATTATAGGTGAAGTTTTATTAAATAAAGAACAACACGGATTCAGACGAGTAGATCCTGTGCACACTGTGTTTTTATTGTTAAACGAATAATACAGAAGAGAAGAGAGTTTAACTTGGAATTCATATGCTATTTGTGGACTATGCAAAGGCATTTATTAGGGTGATCCATGAGAAATTATGGACTGTTATGTTAAATAAAGGATGTCCAAAACACACAGTTTAAATGATAAAACAGAATTATGTATGTAGAAATAATCATCAACATTGATAAAGTTGATTTTGAAAGTTTTTTATTAACCGATGAGTTAGACAGTGATGTCTACTTTTTAATATACATAGACGCAGCTATTGCCGAATGGATAGCATAGCTAAGAAAAGATTTTAAAATAGGGTCTGGGGTAAATACAGTTTTATTTGCTGATGATCAGATGTTATTTGCCGAAACTGGAGACGACTATAAATAAATGCAGATAATGGTGCATACATGTATGTACAATGTATGCATGTGCATTTGTATATTTAACGATATTAATAAAAAGGGTCCACATCTGTGGAGTAACAGTAAGCGCGTCTGGCCGCGAAACCAGGTGGCCCGGGTTCGAATCCCAGTCGGGGCAAGTTACCTGGTTGAGGTTTTTTCCGGGGTTTTCCCTCAACCCAATACGAGCAAATGCTGGGTAACTTGCGGTGCTGGACCCCGGACTCATTTCACCGGCATTATCACCTTCATTTCATTCAGACGCTAAATAACCTAGATGTTGACACAGCGTCGTAAAATAACCCAATAAAATAAAAATAAAAAATAAAAAGTGCCATGTGAAGTGGTACATCATTTCTCATAGGTAATTTTACGAAATAACTGAAAAATCGTATTTAAAGTAATGTTGTGTCAAATGAATTATTATCCAGCTTTTTTTTTTTTTTCGTACTTTACAGTTTATGTTAGTGAAATTTATTTAGGACATTTATATTTCGTAAGTCTGTGATGTACCCCTATGTCAGCAGCCTCTTAAAAGAACACTGAGTTAAGGATAGCCGGTGGTCCACTCCGGAAAAGTCCAGTCTGTTATCAATTCGAGTTCCCATTTGGTTGTCTGACTTCTTATTCTATTATGATTTACCATTAGATTACAAGTCTCCAAGCTTCGTGTCCGTCCGTTTAAGTCCCTTCGTACAAGACCATCGCCCTTCTCTAGCTAACACCTCTTACAGAAACTACTGTATCTTGAGTTTCCATCTTATTTTCTCATCACTCATCCATCTTAATTATAATTTTCATATAGATGTATATATTTCTTTATAGTACTGTACTTGTAAAACTGAACGCACCAGCTGTTTGTACTTAATTAATCTACTAGTTAATTTGACTTTTACATCTTGATTACACAGTTTAACACTTGATATCACTTAGGAATATGGTATTAATAACCACTTTTATGTGTTACAATAAAGACTAAGTTTAAATTACCTAATTGACGGGTTACGACTTCGTTTCAGCCATTTTCAATACAATAGAAAACTAATTTTAACAACACAATACCAAACATAAACGCACCCCCTCAGCAAAACAACTGAAGAAACCGGAAGCAGCAAGGACCTCACTTGTTCTGAAGATGACTGAAACGAAGCTGAAATTAGTCAACTAGTAAATTACAACTTAGTTTCAATTTTAACACATGAAAGTGGTTATTATAACTATATTTTTAATAATTTGACTTCGTGAAGGTAGTTACTTGCTAGTACTGTATTTATTCATCGTCAATATACCGTTACACACTGTACATTATTAGGCCTAATATGACATAAATAATGACATGAAGGATGGCATGTCCGTCTGTCTAATGCTTACTGAAAACTTGTTAAATTTTATCTGAATTTCATTAAAAGTGTTTTAAAGTAAAGTTGTAAATATTCTGACAATGCAATTGTTTCATTATGCAAGTGCATATGTTTCTTTAAGAGGGATAATTCTTTACAAAACTTCACATTTCCTTTTGCTGTATTCATTGGTTAATAAACGACGCTTTATCCAATTGCTTTCATTATATTTCATATTTTGTTTAAATTAAAAAACTCAATGTTTTAACATGATTTTTATTCATCATACAACGCAGACAATATAAACAAAATACGTGCAATTCGTTGTATTGATGTCCTATTTTTGTATTATCTTTTGCAAATAACAAGTAAAAAGTTGTACAACTAAGTACAGGTTAGACAATTTTTATGTTACTTTATACAGGGTGTTCGGGTGAGTGTGTGAAAAATTTGAAATGTGATAGGTGGTGTCATATGGAGCAACTTTTGCTTATAAACTCATATCCGGCAACGCTTCAGCACGAAGCTACATACCATTGCAAGCAGCGAGTTTTTTCCCATGCCAGTTTTGACTCGTCTCTTTTCTGTATTAGATGTCTGGAATTGCAGCAACGTGTTGAACGTAACTCCATCTTTGGTTGCGTAATACAAAGGGGTTTCACTACTTTGTGTAAACATTATTTACTAGCTAGTTTTTACACGTACCATTTGATTACGCTAAGGGAGTGCAATACGTATCTATCATTGTGTAAACATTCATTCATTTGTCTACTATACTACGTAGCTGTTAAACTTGCTGTTAGTTTTAAATTTTCTCATTTTTCTTTAGAAGTTGTAATTGAGTGTTTTGCAGATATAGAACTTGCAGATATGCAAGGTATGCAACGAGCTGGGTGGCCGCCATGTTGAGAACCGCCTTTAAAGCACCACTGTACTTACATTAATTTTGTAAAGTTGTACTGACATGTAATCATTTGTAATTTGTGTAGTACGTTTATTACAGTATGTGAAAACATATACGCACTTGAGTTGTAAATGAAGGAGAGATGAAAAGAGTCACCTCAAGAAAACAGTAGTTATTTCCTAATTCCTTGCACCTCACCCTGCAAACGAGAAAAAACTAATTGAATAATCGTCATGGGTGAAACTGTTTTTCAAGGTTATGTATCTTTGTGCTGGAGCGTAGCAGTATATGGGTTTATAAGTAGAAATTGTTCCATTTGACACCATCTATCACAACTCAAATTTTGTCATACACCCACCTGAACACTCTGTATAGGTTTATTCGTTTATCTCTTGCCTAACTTCCTCGTAAAGTAAATGTCGTAACATAAATGTCTGCAATAAACTTAACTGATAATAGTCTTTGTTCTATAAAATAAGACAAGACGAATATTTTACAGAATTTAAAATTCAGAAAAGCTAAATAGAGGAATCAAACGCACGCCAATGATAGCATCAATTGTGCAGTAGAAATGCTTCCTCTCATTTATGACTGATCTGCCTTCAGGATTCGTTTCACGATTTATTGCTATAATTTCCATTGTCATGCCTAGCCGTTTACTGTCAGCGCTGATATTTTTATATTAAATAACGAAAACAGAGACTATACTGTAATGAATAAAGAATACAGTTGTAACATTACTTATCACACTCATTCCTCAAAACTATTTCAATTTGTACTCATCTACAAAACCTGTTCAAGTTGCGGCCTCCTGCGTCAATACAAACTCCGCAACGACGTGTCATTACCTGTCGTACACGTTCAATGACTCCAGACATGTGCTGTAGAGTGTCAGCAGCTGGAAGCACTCGACCGTCGAGCTTTTCCTTCGATTCAATTGGAGTCTCATACACCA
Organism: Periplaneta americana; assembly: GCF_040183065.1. NCBI lineage: Eukaryota > Metazoa > Arthropoda > Insecta > Blattodea > Blattidae > Periplaneta > Periplaneta americana. The sequence goes on along the minus strand of NC_091118.1, from coordinate 111,417,934 downwards.
GGCTCTTCAAGTGCCCCCACATACAAAAGTCAAATGAAATGGCCGCGATGGATACATCGTATGATGGCCTGCTCGTTCTCCCGACCTCACCCCACTTTTCTTTTGTATCTGGGGGTAGTTGAAAACCCTTGTACGAGACTTCAATTGAATCGAAGGAAGAGCTCGACACTTGGGTGCTTGCAGCTGCTGACGCTCTACAGCACATGTCTGGAGTCTTTGAACGTGTACGACAGGCGATGACACGTTATTGCCGAGTTTGTATTGACGCAGGAGACCGAAATTTGAACAATTTTGTAAATGAGTACAATTTGAAATGGTTTTGAGGAATGAGTGCCTTAAGTAACGTCACAACTGTATTCATTATTTTTTACAGTACAGTATAGTACAGTTTCTGTTTTTGTCATTCAATAATTACTTTCCGACCCATGGTCATTTAACAAAAAAAATTGTTTTGGTCTCTTGCATCATGCTTAGAAGTTTGAGTATTGAATTTAGATACATCCTGTATCACAGATGCTATGAATACACACACAAATATTGCACTTTTCATGCATTTTATATTTATTCCACCGGAAAGTGTTGTTATAGCATACAGTAGAAAAAAATTTAAAGAGAAAAAATTTCCTCGTGGAATGAGAAAAACGCTAAGAAAATAACTTCTCTAGATAAGATTCTGTTTCAAATTCAGCGCATTGATAAGCATATATTTTTCACCAATAGTATACAATGTCAGTACCTACCATTGAAAACAATTTGGATGACAAAACAGCAAAAAACTTTTCTTTTAACAAAGAAAATCGGATGATGTATTCATTCACAAATTCAAACCAATAGATCACACAACTCTTTAAGTAATTTCCAAAAAATATGCTCACGTCACTGCAAGAGCGCAGTGAACAAAATTTATGTTATAGCACATCTTCTGTCATTTACACTACATTTATCCCTGGTATAATTTCGTGGTAAATTTAAAATTAAATATCACGAAATTAGTCCTGTCATGAAATTAACCGAGTTTGCTTCATATTTGTGTTCCAGTTTAATAAAACGCTTTAATTAACTGCATTTTGTAGAACACTAATTACATAAAAGTGCAGTATCAATTTTCAGTACTTTTTGTTATGGCACATACTGTAAATAATTGCTGAGACTCAATTACAAACAATAGTGTTAATGGATTAGATTTAAGAGTTTTTAAGATATAATCTTTCAATGAAAGGGATCCAATTTTTACTGTTCCCGCCCATTTTCCAGAAGCCGCATTCCCGAAATAAAGTTTATCAAAGAATTGTTTTTTCTTGAAAGCCTGTTTCACGAGTCTCTTTTCCCGAATGCAAGTTCCCGAAGTCACGTACCCCAATTTTATTTCGTATTCACTTTCCCGAATACGAGTACGCCTATATCTAAAAATTCCCGAAAAAGTAAATGACATTCTTTGACAATGAAATTTTGCTAAGTGCAGCATGACAGACCCATTATTATTATTATCATCATTATCATTATCATTATCATTATTATCATTATCGTTATCATTATCATTATCATTATCATGATCATGATCATTATTATTATTATTATTATTATTATTATTATTATTATTATTATTATTATTATTATATCAGCTGAAGGTGGGAATAAGTGCCTGTTCGGTGGTTATGTTTATTTAAAGAGTAGGAGTGGTGCAGGGGAGATAAAATCCACTGGGATTTTAATCTAATAAGATACATTCAGAACAATGGTCTGCACGAGCAATAACGTTTGCACCCCTTATAATGCGACAGTGTTGAAATGGGCTGCTGAATCTCGTCATACACACACGCCTAATGTAGAGGAAGTCCGGGCGAAGCTTGTGACACCGCAATATTAAAACTGAGACCCAAATGCTTCTTGCACTAGCATTTGTGCCCATTTACCCCCTTCATTTGATTACGTTGATGTTACATACATCTCTGGCATATGAGATCTTGGCAGAAGACAGGCTGCGCCCACACAATACGGAGTCAGAACGATGCTACTATAGATAAATAGCGAACATCGTAAAAACAATCAAATTTGTCGGAAGGTTATCACAATCGCCTGTAAGTAGTGTTCGGAAAACACCATCCAAGCTTTTACACCACACTCACGCAACTTCAAAAGCAAGAGAGAGACACTCGCACCATGATTGCAGAATTCGGAATGGGTAGACATACAGACACAGCCGAAGAGAAATTGGTTACATCTTCAAAGACGAATTACTCTTATAGTTCAGGACTTACCCAACCTACGATACCAGCAATAGACGTCTTGACTACCTGAAGACACTTACTTACTTACTTACAAATGGCTTCTAAGAAACCCGAAGGTTCATTGCCGCCTTCACATAACCCGCCATCGGTCCCTATCCTTTGCAAGATTAATCCACTCACTATCATCATATCCCACCTCACCCAAATCTATTTTAATATTATCCTCCCGTCTACGTCTCGGTTCCCCAAGGGTCTATTTCCCTCTGGTCTCCCAACTAACACTCTATATGCATTTCTCAATTCGCCCATATGTGCTACATGCCCTGCCCAACTCAAACGTCTGGATTTAATGTTCCTAATTTTGTCAGGTGAAGAATACAATGCGTGCAGTTCTGCGTTGTGTAACTTTCTCCATTCTCCTGTAACTTCATCCCTCTTAGCCCCAAATATTTTCCTAAGAACCTTATTCTCAAACACCCTACCTGAAGACACTACTTGGTTATAATTTCACTCTATAAAATCTGAATACAGCATAGACCTACTCACTACTTCCACATATTGAAATAGCCTATCTTGCAATACAGTTCTGTAAATCATTCCCTTTGTATATTACTTTCTATACCATTCGGGAAGTTGCCCTTCGGGAAAATATAAATGAAAGATATTTGCAAAGTATCAGGTGGGAATTCGGATTCAGGAATCTGATTTCAAGAAAACGATTTTTTTGGGAAGCTGCATATTCGGGAATGCGGATTCGGGAAAATGCACGGTAACCAATTTTTACTCAACGGCGGGTACTTAAATTTGAGTCATTCACTCAAGCGACCCCGTCTAGGAGTGACACACTATAACTGTAGATATTTTTGCCTCTATATCGTTACTTTCATTGCATTATGACCTACATAGCACCCCGTGATGGTGATTCGGTGAGGTGTCAGTAGAGGAAACAGGATTATCCCTGGAAAACCTACCACCAACATCGTCTTTGTCCTTCACAAATTCTACATATTTGGACTCATCGGAAAGCGAACCCGGATTACCATTATGTAAAGCTATTCGCCCGACTAACGGTGGGTTAATAGAGATAGATAGACTTTGTTATAATTCACGGAGTTTATATTTTTCCATTTTAACCTGTATAAAAGTATGAAACTTTTTCATTTTCTAAATACTGTTATGATTTGAATGTAGTGCTTTTCATCAGATTGTATATCTTCTGTTCATTTCTATTGTAATAGTTGTTACGAAGTTATAAGTAACATTGTTGCTATTGAACAAAGCGGTTGATATAAAAAATACCATATTTTTATGGTTTTTATAAATAAAAATAATAAATAACGGAATGACAAAAATCTTCGCTGCAAGGTAACTGCTTGTTTGTTGTTGAAATGTTTTAGCTATGAATAGTTTCTTGTGTTGTTACGTGTTTACAACGTCTCTGTAGCCACCGGCGTAGCTCAGGCAGTAGCGCGCTTGTCTGCTGATCCGCAGTTGCACTCTGTCGTGGGTTCGATTTCCGCTTGGGCTGGTTACCTGGTTGAGTCACAATTTGCTGTGTGATTTAAGTGTGTATAATGAACGGAAAGAAATTAGCTATGAATAATAATAAATGCTCCAGTAACAATAAAATACATTATAACAGAATACACTATTAAGAGAACAATAAAAGAACCGTTTTTAGCCACAGGTGGTTAACAATATGCTGTAAAGAAACATATGACAATATCGCATCATTATTGTTATCGTTATTTATCCGTTTGTTTATGAGTAATGCCAAGCTTGTATTGACTATCTAGAATTACAGGGTTATGCATGTAGTTACTGTGCACGCGCTTGTTTCGATTCAATGTCAAAGCAAAACTGAATGACATTTTCAAAAATACATTGCAATTCTTCTCATAGGGATTAAAATAAACACTTCCAAATAGGTAATGTATATACAGGGCTCCTACAAAAGACCTTTCCGGTTTCGAACACCTGTAATTTACGTTCTATGAATCTGAGGCGCATGAAAATATCACCAATGGAAAGAGAAACTCGAAAAGTTTAGTCGTGGCAACATTGTTTTCCTAGTTCGTAACACTGCCTCATAATAGCGCATATAAACAGATTTATTCATTGTTGGACAGAAAAGCTTTTTGTGTGCTTGATTTTCATGTGAACCAGTCGGTTATTAATGTGCAACGGCATTACCGAACAAAGTTTGGTGCAGATCCACCCAGTGGGCCTACAATCCGTAAATGGTACACTGATTTTAAGGCAAGATTCTTCACAAGGGGTTGCGATTTCATCCATACCGACTACAGTTGCTACAAGCCCTAAAACCAGAGGACAAAGTGCTATGAAAAAGTTTCTGCATAAGTATGCAGACTTTAATTGAAAACGATGATGAATTTATTCGTTCCGTGGTGTTTTCTGACGAAGCCACTTTTCATCTTTCTGGTAAGGTGAACAGACATAACCTCAGAATCGGGGGGCCGGAAAATCCGCGTACCTACGTGGAACTTGACTATAACTTGATGTATGCCGTGTTACCAAGGTGGGACACATTGAACATCTTTAAGGTAAGGAACTAAACTTTTTGAATTTCTCTTTCCAAGCCCCTCAGATTCATAGAATGTAAATTACATGTGTTCGGAAAGGTTTTTGTAGGAGCCCTATTATGTGGACTTCCCTTGTGTATAAGAATGGACTCGTTCATATGGTTCAGTTTATTGGATATGAGGTAAAAATTTCCTTAGCAGTCAAAGTGGGATTTCGGTTCCACAAAATACTTTAAGTTTTCTACCACTGTAGGTCCAATATAGACGTTACACATTGGAAATACAAGTGCGACACCATTTTCGTCAAAACAGTATGCGTGTCTTCAAATTTTTAGAATAATGGAAGAGTACCTTCACATAATAAGAGGTAGTTAAATTTTGATCAATGTTAAATTAGATATTGAAAAATTTTGTTACTGTAATTTTTCTGAGAAATGGGCTGTCAGCTTTATTAAAATTAATACACTAACAATGAAATAAAGCTATAAAGGAAGTGCATTCTTATATTACGTTGAAACAATGTGGTGCTCTGTGTATTTTGCATTATTGTAGAATGACATTCTAAGAACTTATGAAGTTATGTTAAAACATAAAATGAAACACATAGATTGAAATGCTAATTTTTATATAGTAAGATGTAGTGTTTAACTTAGTCGATGATAAATAGGATATTGGAAACCTTATTACGATACTGTAATTTTTCTGAGAAATTACAAGTAACGAAATGGCCTATTAATAGCTCTTTTAAAATTCATCAATGGACTAATGATAAGGCTATAACGTTAATTAAGTCTTTTGAAATACGAAGCAATAGTTTAATGCTTGTGGTATTATTGACGATTATAATGAAATAATTAGTTACAATTTATAAAACAGTTATATTACCGGTTGTTCTTTACGGTTGTGAAACTTGGACTCTCACTTTGAGAGAGGAACATAGGTTAAGGGTGTTTGAGAATAAGGTGCTTAGGAAAATATTTGGGGCTAAGAGGGATGAAGTTACAGGAGAATGGAGAAAGTTACACAACACAGAACTGCACGCATTGTATTCTTCACCTGACATAATTAGGAACATTAAATCTAGACGTTTGAGATGGGCAGGACATTTAGCACATATGGGCGCATCCAGAAATGCATATAGAGTGTTAGTTGGGAGGCCTGAGGGAAAAAGACCTTTAGGGAGGCCGAGACGTAGATGGGAAGGTAATATTAAAATGGATTTGAAGGAGGTGGGATATGATGATGATGATGATGATGATGATGATGATGATAGATAATGGATTAATCTTGCTCAGGATAGGGAGCAATGGCGGGCTTATGTGAGGGCGGCAATGAACCTCCGGGTTCCTTAAAAGCCAGTAAGTAAGTATAATGAAATAATTATGTAATTGCAGTTTCGGATCGTAAATGTAATACAGTTGTTTTTACATATGTTCCTACTTCACTAAGACCATCCATCAAACATCAGCAGTGAAAATCCCTTACTCTTCATTCTCTGTAGTGACTAACCCATTTGTGTCTGTAATTTTCATCAACTTGGATTACTAGCTCATTTCTTATTTCTTCATTGCGAAATTTATCTTTCCCAGTCCAGCCATTGTTTTATATAATAAAAACTCTGTAGGAAAATGGTATATGAGTTCTTATTTAATTTACTTTAAAATCTATAAAAATGATTTTGGAGGATAGTAGGCTCAAAGTTCCCCTGGCCAGAGGATCACTGTGTGTAATTCCAATAATAACATCTCCTGTCTGTTATTTGCTAAAGCTTCGCACCTAAGCCGCTAGTCTGCGCCCTCTTCCTTGTGGATATGGTTGCTACGATACGGAGCAGATCCGTGGGTAAGGGAGCAGAAGGAATGCGGAATTATGTGAACGCACTCCAAATTAGCTCCCAGCTCATCCATATTTCATTATGAAACAAACAAAAACGAAGCAGACTGGGCGTGCCATTCTTTTCCATTATCCGGGCGGGCTGTAAGCCGATTTAATTCAATGCAAAATAATCTGTCCAATGGGACGTATCACAAGTGTTTTAAACCTGACAACTGAACAAGATATTGTATTTCAAAACGCTCGCAAAATAAATTCGCTAATCCTGCAATACGCCTCGTGTAGGTTCAATGGCGGAAATCCGTGTATTTACATTTCAACACGAAGACCAGATTCCAATACACGAGCGGGAATCTCAAATTTGTGGCGTCATAGGTACTAGGAACGCATATTTTAAGTGATTTTTATCCATTAGAAATTTATTTTACAGAGAATGAAACATTGTTACTGATAATTTTAATGACATATTCAGTAATAAATCTGCCCTTACTAATAATATTATTTATTAATACAACTACTATAACTTCTACATAGAAATTACACTTTAAGTGCTAATACTACAGATACGATACGTAACTCCGTACTACTACTAATATTGCACTTCTACTCCCGATAAACTACTTTTATTCCTAATCCCCTGAACCTCGTACATTAACTACCAATAATTCTATGCCTTCACTTTCACTCCTAATAATTATAAACCTATCATTCCTACTCTCATTAGCTCTAAATCTGACATTTCTTCTAATAACTCTAAACTCGTTACTCTTACCTATTCTTATAACATGTGACATTACTCCTAACAATGCTAAACGAGTTAGTTCTACTATCGGTAATGCTATTAAAAATATTCATTATACTACCGATATTATAAATATACTTGCTTACTTATGGCTTCTAAGGAACCCGGAGGTTCATTGCCGCCCTCACATAAGCCCACCATCGGTCCCCATTCTGAGCAAGATTAATCCAGTCTCTATCATATCTCACTTCCCTCAAATCGATTTTAATATTAAGTTATCCTCCCATCTACATTTCGGCCTCCCCAAAGGTCTTCTTCTCTCCGGACTCCCAATTAACACCCTATATGCATTTCTGAATTCGCCCATACGTGCTACATGTCCTGCCCATTTCAAACATCAGGATTCAATGTACTATTTTGAAAGCTGTTGATACTCGGGCAAATAATACAACTGATATTTCAAATGATAATATAACTACTGATATTATTATTGTTTATTCATTTAGTGTTCTGGCCAAGGGCAGGTCTTTCAGTGCAAACTCAGCTTTCTCCAGTTCTTTTCTATTTTCTGTCTTCCTCTTTGTTTCCTCATATGATCCATATTGTCGTCTATCATCTGATATCTTCTTCTGCTCCGAACTCTTCTCCCGTTCACCACTCCTTCCAGTGCATCCTTCAGTAGGCAGTTTCTTCTCAGCCAGTGACCCAGTGAGTTTCTTTTTTTCTCCATTATAAGTTTCAGCATCATTCTTTCTTCACCCACTCTTTCCGACACAGCTTATTTCTTATTATGTCTGTCCATTTTACACTTTCCATTCTTCTTCATATCCACATTTCAAATGCTTTAATTCATTTCGTCGTAATGTTATTGTTATTATTATTATTTAAATTAACAGCATTATAATTGTTAGGTATTATACATTTTTGGTTGAGGGAAAGATCCTATAATAAAATTATTATTATTATTATTATTATTATTATTATTATTATTATTTTTATTATTATTATTGTTATAACTAACAATCTTACTGCTGACACTATCTTCACTGCTGGCATTACTGCTATTACTACTGATAGGTTTACCTCAACTGTTCATAATACTAGTGTTTTCAATTATTGATACGGTACTAATAATTAATTATTATACTACCGATACGCCTATAAGTACTGTTACTATTAAAATTGATACTACCACTACTGATATTTGCACTACTGCTGTCTCTACCACTGCTGCTACTTCTATTACTGATTCTACTGCTCATAGGAGTAGCGTTGTTAATTGTATTATTGATATTGTATTACTATTATTACTGCTACTACCTGTGGTCGATAGTCATAATTTTTACTAGAAATGCAAATATTAAAACTACTGATATCTACTATTGATATAGATAGCTACCACCGCAATGTAGGAATTAGAGAACATAACTCGTGTTTCAAGACTACTCTAGGATGTGGCTTCGAATCCCGCTTACGTCAATTACCTAGATCTAAATTGAATAGGCTCTGCTGAGGCAGTAAGGTCAGGCAATCCCATTACAAATCCATGAATTCATCGCGTAAAATGCCAATTATCCCTCACCAGTTCCACTCGATATTACTTAACAGTTGATAAGGAGTAATTAAATGACAGATGAGAACTGCAACTGCCGACTTTTCTCTCTAGTGCACACTTCTAGTCTTTTGAAAATATTCTAGACACACGGTGATTTCATCCGTGTCGATATAATTGGACACTAGACATAATATTATAGTCCACCCAGTTTCTGAAAATTGTTGCCTTACAAGGATTTAGTTTAATAATTTCGACCTTCTCCAAGCTTACGTCTTGCATACACTTGGCTGTTGAGTTAACATCGTTAACGATTTCGTTGAAGGCTGTTGTAGCCTATAGCTTATGTCATAGAGTTTTTCTTCGGTTAGAACGCGATTTATGAGCCTGCTTTATTTAAAATGAGCTGGTCTCTCTAACATTTTTACTAAATTCTGGATTGTTGAAACAGATGCGCCAGGATTTTCCGTAGAAATACAATACGACACTTTTTGTACGATTTATTCGTAACAAAGGTGTCACAACTGAAGATTTGCTGTTTTAATGTGTACTGCTTTGCCATGAAATAAACTGTATTGCACTGAATGGAAGTCAGCTGTATACTGATATCATAACCTTGACGTTCCTTCAGCCGTGTTATCTGTGTAGCCTATATTATGCAACACAAAATCTTCCCACTCTTGATCCAAAAGAAATGTACGCACTATTTCCTCGATAGCTGCGTTCGATCTATGAGAATAAAAGGTAAACGGCATTACTTGAGCGAAAACTGTTTCCTAATGAACGCTTAGGAATTCATTACTGTAAGACAACTAGCCTATGTACAGAAAATGCATTATTTTTAAGTATATTCTTGCATAAATTCTGCTACTGTATGTCTGTTACAGTATGTCAGAAATACCGCAACAAAAGCAATAAATGTAACTTCAATATTTCAATCAGAAAGACTGCACTTGCATCTCACGGGTGGAACCAAATTAATTTAAATGGAGCTACCAGCGTAGTTCAGGCGATAGACACGTTTCCTTCAATATCCAAAGCTACTCTTGGATTAGTTACCTGTTGGAGTTATTTCAAAGTTTCTTCAACTGTAAGGCGAATGTCAGATAATCCCATGACGAATCAGACGCTCGTAGCAGTTGATAGTCTTATCATCAAATAACCGACTAAAATGTATATGGGCAATATGATAGTGCATAGTTTTCATTCGTTATTTTATGAATATTGGCTAACAAACTTAGAAAAGGACTCACTACAAAAACAAGCTACATTTTTGGGTGTGCGCATTTCTCGAGAGCCCATTGATTAAATGTTAAGGATCAGGAACTACGAAGAATGTCCATTACGAATTAGTTAAAATTAGTTCATGCGCACTGTATATGCATACATACATACATACATACATACATACATACATACATACATACATACATACATACATACATACATACATACATACATACATACATATTAATACATTGATAAGTACTACTTAGACACATAACTTAGGAATACGTTTGGATGTTTAATGAATAAGCTGTTAATAACAAGTTACAGCGCAGTAACTGCTTGCTATGAAATGTGTACAGGCTATTAGAAACAACAGAAGTTTGATGTATTTTAGCTGTCATAGTTTCAGCAATAAATATTACTAATAATTCTCCGTTTCAATTGTTTGTATCTGGACTGGTCAGCGCTCTCTGGAAAAGTTCTTAATTACACCGACAGAGGGCTGTTAGAACCAAAAGTTTGCAGGATGATATTGTTGTGAGAAAGTGTCACTAGCAGCAAGCGGATATGACGTTAAGGCATGTCCGGTGTTGTCAACTGTTTTGTAGCTACATGGCCATGTGTACACGAATCAAAATACGCAAAATCTCAATTTTAAAGTAAAAGCCTGGAAAGTGTGCTGTCTGAAGTGCGAGTGCGAAGAATATCTCGTGCTGCCTTCATTAACACATTGAAGCTTTCATTTTCTCTAGAACAGCATTTAAAATAATGATAGGCAATTTAATTTTGCTACTTTGAATCACCACTTCCAGAGAAATTCATCATAGAGTTCCTTATTCATTGAGTGAATTGAATAAAATAAATAAAATGTATTTTTTCAATGTAATACTTATAGAAGAGTGTAGGCCTATAAATATAGTGAGTGTAGATAATTTATTCTTATAATACGTAAAGTAAAATAATAATACTAATAATAATAATAATAATAATAATAATAATAATAATAATAATGCTATGAAAGGAAGATTCCCAACGAGGTAAAAACATGCTGCTCACTGAATATCACAATAAATAAAGCGCTGCTCTAAAAACGGGCTGTGTCTAAGTTCAGTAGAGATAACAAATTCTCCCCTGTGATTCAAGTGGAAAACATTTCCCACTAAAACTCCAGCAGTGCCGGGCTCGATCCCCAACTGAGAAGTAAAAGATTTATTTTTCTTGCATTGGAACAGGGTACGTATGTATTATCTCGTATTTATCTTTTTTCCAAGCGGTTGCATTGCACCATGCTGTTTACATGACTAGGGAGTTCAACTGCTTTTAAATATTGAGTTGAAGAAAGGTGATCATCAAGAAAAAGGATTCTGGAGCATGGCTATTCAATGCTGCAAGCTTTTAAAAGTAGAACTATTATGTATTAGTAAAAGTAGACCTAATGAAATAGATTGTGTCCTCCATTTAATTCCTCTATTGCTGATAATCAATACAAAAATAACTACAAAAATCTGAATCATGGAAATATTTGAATGTTATTTTATGTCCAAGCCATCCATATTTACTGTAGCTCTGTTTCCACTACACTGAAGTGAATTTTCATTCTCGCGCGCTTCCTTCAACCGGGCCCTGTAATGTTTTCGTTCGGCTTCCGACATATGAATTGCCTTCTCTGAATCCTTGTATTCTGGGCCACACCTCTTACTGAATTTCATTGGTTACGATTGCATTTTGCTTCGAATATTCTGGACTTGATTGAAATTTTCACGTCTACTCTCACAAACTGGGTCTCGTAACTCTGTAATTTAACTCAAAGATGAACAGTATTTTTATCCACTGATAGCATTGCCTCTATGCCAGCGTTTCTCAAACTTTTCTGAAATGGGGACCACTTCTTTAAGTCAGAACAGTTCCGCGGACCACTTACTCTTTGTTCCCTTCAAAAGCAATTTTATTATTTATGTAGCATATTTTAATACAGGTATACTTACATTTTAATGTAGAAATAATTAATTAAAATTAATTTTAATTCAAGTAATTTTATATTAGTATTAGGCCTTAACTAATTAAGTTAATGTTAATAGAAGAAAATTTCTTATATTGTCATCTGCAAAAAAAAAAAAAAAAAAAAATTAATGTCGAAGCATGCCCGATTTTCAACAAGTAAAGATGCAATTTTGCATGTTCTATTATTGGTGTACGACGTACAGTACGTGGTCATTTTAATGTACAGACTGGGTGTCGCCAAACTATTAAGTTATAAATACATGAAAAGGTTTGGTACTTTGGTCCTGTCATGAATTAAGGTAGACTAGCTGGATTACAGGCACGGCGCCAGATGTGGACAGAAAAGATAGCGAGAAACACCACGTTCATAGTGCTTTAAATACCTCTTTTGTTGTTGAGAGTAGACTGAGAAGTCGATAGACGGGTAAGGTAAATAAATTTCATAAAATTTCAGTACTGAGAGAAAAAGTGAAAGGCGATTGCCATGTGTCATTTACAAACTCTGAGATTTTCAGCTATAGTGTGATACGCCAATTCGTTTGAATTTTATTTTTTCTTCTGTCTTTTTAGAAGGACCACAAGGGCAGACTTCGAGGACCACAGGTGGTCCGCGGACCATAGTTTGAGAAACGCTGCTCTATGCTATAGAGCGAGGTACTGCTCGCTTCTGTATCTCAAGTCGCTCTGATGACGCAATCGGCCCTGACTCATATTGCTGCGGCGTGTCTAGATCGCTAATGACGACCATTTTAGCCGCACCCTCCAGCCCCTCACGCATCTGGTCCAACCAATTTATACATTGTGAGGAAGCGAAATCTATCCTCTATCCAACTGTAAATAAATAATTAATATAACTGTTACAATTTCCGTGTAGTAAGAGTTTCAAATTTTTAACTTTTGGAACATACGAAACTCCGTACGTAACTCCTCATCAATACTTAGGGATGGAATTATATATTAATAGCATATTGTAAGAATAGACATTTCTGAAATTTACAAAAATGAACAATAAAACTATGCACAGATCATATAAAAATAGGACACTCTCCCTATAAACACATTGGTTGTACTTTCTCATTATAAGAGATGTAAAGAGAAAGTTTTCTGATGCCGCAAAGTCGATAATTTCGTATGGCTGGGCGCATCTATCTGTTATACAGGGTGTCCCCATGGAACTTTTATAACTTCAGATGTAAATAAATTATTGAGGCACAATATGTGGAAGCAGTTCTCTGCATGTTATTCAGAAACTGTGAAAGTTTTATGGGAATTTTGTTGGATTTTGAAATGATATTTTTTGTTGTAGGTGTGAATTTTGGTGAAATATGAAATCTGATGGCGAAAGAGATGTGGACAACTCAGGAGATGGCACAATGTGTATCCTGGTTTATCGAGACACGATCAGATACATAGATGCAACATCACGTCTGGATCCAATATGGGAGAGAAGTGTCATCATGGGCAACAATCCGGGAGTGGCAATGAAATTTTCACAAGTGGAGGACATTGAACCTGTGCATTTGTCTTCGGAGGAATTGTTCCTCGACGTCAATTATAGCCTGCATGTCAACAGCAAATGCTGTACGGCGTGGACGATCATCTGGCTGAAGACCTTGCATTAGCTGATTTTGTACGCATACTGCCTCAGATTCTTGTATAGAACTTTATGGACAGTCAAAGGCGGCAAGTTCAATTCCTTGTCTCGATAAACCAGGATACACATTGTGCCATCTCCTGAGATATCAACACCTCCTTCACCGTCAGATTTCAGATTTCACCAAAATTCACACCTGCAACCAGAAAACGCATTTAAAAACTTCAACAAAATTCCTATAAAATCTTAGACAGTTTCTGATTAACATGCAGAAAACTGCATCCAGATATGTCTCGATAATTTATTTACATCTGAAGTTGTAAAGGTTTCATATGGACACTCTGTACTTCTCAATTACGCTTTCTTATGGCAAGGAGACGGCGCTCTGACATCACTGATTGCTACTACTATCTCTGTATAAAGTAACATAATTAAATAAGCAAGTAAATATAAGAATAAAATAATGTTTTGAAAATTAATATAGTATAGGCCTATATTAAAAATACAATATGCCTCTATAATCTTGTGCACAAAAATATGAAAATAAATTTACATAAATTTATATTAATTTTTTTCCAGTTCTTCCAAGTGTACTTTGGGTTGTATTACTCTATATGTCTATATTGCAATTATTAAACAGGTAGGTGAGGTTAAAATCTTTTTCACATTATTTTTTTTACCAATGGCAGGGCCCTTAACTTGTCGTTATTCGCCCCGATTCTAAGAGCAAGCTAAGAATATCGTTAGTGCCGAGAAGTGTAGACCACTACTTATATCGATGTAATGTTAGGGAATTATCATTGTTATATAAACACATAAATTATGTATAGGCCGCTCGCTCATTAAATCCCCAGGTGGCTTCCTTCGTAAACTACCATGACAGTTCTCTTTTCTTTCTTGCTTTAATAATGACAAACTGCACGTGCATGAGTACGTTGTTCACACGACTCTCATAGTTTATAAAATCAGGATGGAATAGTTACAATGTAAAGAAAATAACGAACATTTATCTTTATTATTATTATTATTATTATTATTATTATTATTATTATTATTATTATCGTCATCATCATCATCCTGTAGTTATCCTCCACACTTGTGGAGTAACGGTTAGAGCGTCTGGCCGCGAAACCAGGTGGCCCGGGTTCGATTCCCGGTCGGGGCAAGTTACTTGGTTGAGGTTTTTTCCGGAGTTTTCCCTCAACTAATTATGAGAAAATGCTGGGTATCTTTCAGTGCTGGACCCCGGACTCATTTCTCTAGCATTATCACCTTCATCTCATAACCTATGATGTTGATAAAGCGTCGTAAAATAGTCTACTGCTACTAGTTAGTTAAAAAGAAAAGTCTAGTCAACCACAAAAGATATCAAACTAAATGTACAGTAGTGGCAAAAAAAAAAAACCGGACCCACGGAATAATCAAAGTCCCCGAAATGAGCCACTGCGCATTGCACGCCCGCATTCACAAGATAGCGAGTAATCTATTGAAATTGTAGTTTCGACTGCTGACGTAGCCCATTTAGAAAGCCATTAGAAAATAAGCTGGTAAAATTCATGTTCTGGGAATAATAAGTTAATTAAGTAGTAAAATATCGCTGCAATCGAAAAGTATTGGGAATAAATTTGAATAAGGAACAAAAAAAGTTTCCTTCCCAGGCAGTCTTAGTTACCAGTCTATCGTGCTGTCACTGTGAACACGGCTCTGAAATCGGCTACAAGGGTCGGTCCGGTTTTTTTTGCCACTACTGTACATACAATTCATATTTACTTTGTCCAGTTCTCCCAAGCCTACTTTGGATTGTGTTACTGTATATGTCTCTATTGTAATTATTGAACAGCCAGCCTATTAAAAAGTATATTAGCTATAAACCATCCTCTCCCGCATACGGTCCAGACAGAAATATTAATATTTTTAGACACTGCACGGTCAGCTAGTCTCGTGGAACTGGCGACAGCAAGATCGAATTTTGTCGAACTTCATGCACATAGCTGTTGATGTTTTTATTAACTGCCAATTTTCAATTAGATGCCTTTGCCTAAATTTCTTTTATAATATACTTATACATATTTCGTATGTATTTCTAACAGTCTTTTCTTAAATTTTTAGTTATTCTTCTCTTTTTGGGGTTTGGAGACTGATGATGGGCTGAGGGTAGTGTACAGGGATTACAGGCTAATGTGTAACAATGTTTTCTGCTGGAACGTGAGCTGTGTTTCCTTCCCAAGGCCTTCACATTTTGTTGGAAAAACGTCACGTTTTACATAAACTAAACTCTTCCTCTAATGTGTACTTAATGGAAGTATGTATTTTATATTCACTATATACACTATAATATATCTTAACCCAAATTTAATTAAGCTATAGGTAGAAAAGGAGGAACTTTATACATTTGCGAACTGCCCATTTAGCCAAAATGCTTTGACAAAGCGCATACGTTTTGCAACATTGCTCTGTTGGGAGGCTTACTAACAAGAACCACAAGCCTCAAAATTAATTAGTTTAATGTTTGCGGCAGGAGCTTAAAGACTTCCCGATCACTTTAATGCCTCCTGGGAATCAAATGGCCAAGGCACCTACAAAGCAATTTTTGAAGCATGAATGGAAGGTAGAGAAGTAAAACTTATTCAGAAGGTTAAATAGTGAAAAGGTAATTCTTTTCAAATTACATGTAAAGTCAAAGAAAGAATATTGTTGTGTATACGTATAAACGAAAAAAGCAATTTATTTTTATATTATGGGTATACATTCAGATGGAGAGGGAGGTTGCAGTAAATAGACATATTTGCACTGATAAATATTTTTCCCATCAGATCTTTCTAGTCCTGAACATAGAACAATGGAATGGATTAGTTACATTATTGATAAGTCATTATTCAAATATCAATTTAAAATAAAAGGGAATGTTATTGTCTGTCAACAACTTCAGTAACAATATGAATGTCCACCGCTGTGGAGTAACGGTTAGTAAGTCTGACTGTGAAACGAGCGGGTCCGGGTTCAAATCATGATTGGGATAAGTTACCTGGTTGAGGTTTTTTCCGGGGTGTTCCCTCAACCTATTAAGAGCAAATGGTGGATAACTTTCGGCGCTGGATCCTGAAATCATTTCGCCGGCATTATCACTCTCATATCATTCAGACGCTAGATAACCACAGCAGTTGATAAAGCGTCGTAAAATAACCCACTAAAACATAATATCAGTAAGGTGGTTGAGTAACTAATTTTTGGCGCAGCGTATAGTAGTTCTATTTCCTGCACATCCTGTACTGTTAATTAGGGTCAATGATGTTTAATGCATCGCAATAATCCATAGATAAGCTCGCGGCAATGCAGTGCTGTGACGTAACCACCTCAAATCTCTTTCCACCACAAATCCCTCCCATACGACCGAGCATTGAACCCAGCACTGTCAACTGTGGATCCTTCTCAAACGCGGGCAGGGATTTGGGGTTTCACTGTTGGGAAATGCGTGCGGGAAAGTTAGGCAACGTGTGGGCCGTGATTTGACTGAACTTCTACATGTGCTCAAAATATCCTTCTTAACTTTATTTTATAATATGACGACAATTACGTTTGAGATTAGCATTCGGGAGGTCGGTTCAAACCCCGTTGTCGGCCAAGCTCAACGGGATTTTTCTTGGTTTCCCTCAGTTACAAAGACAAATGCCGGATTGGAAATTTGCATGCCGGTATTAATCATTGCCTTAACCATCAACATCATAAACATTGAAACAAAATCTAAATCAGTTGTATGAACAGAAGCCATCTATAAGACACGAGAATAGAAAGAGGGACTTAACAGTAGTCAACGACCTACTGATATACCCAAACATCCTACCTCCGCGATATGACTATAGATGTTAAATAATGTGTAAATAAACTTAACAAAGATAGAAGAAAATAAGGAATTTTATTTTCAACAGCATGTGTCCTGAATTGACTCGAATGGAGCGAGTAGAAAAAATATTGTCGTTAATGTTTTGAATTATGAAACGTATTGAAAGTTGATACAGTATCAGCTTTAATAAATACTGTATTTGTATAAGGTCTATCACAAAGTAGGCTTACTATTGGTTTACGCACTTTCTCATTATTGAGGCACGAATTCCAAAATTCATTTACGAAAAAGAATATCTTCAGGATGCGCTAGTTATACTCGACTGCAACTCGCACTGTAAAAGAGTTAAAAAATTGCGGCCTCACCAAGGTGTTCTGCAGTTTATAGCTCCTTAAAGAAGCGGTAACCAACGAAACGAATTGGAGAAAGATGAGGCTACAGTAGCAAGGCAATATGAAATTCCGCAAGTACTATATAATGCATTGCAGAAATTTCGATCAATGAAGCACACTCGTCATTGAATTTCCTATTGTAGGACGGGATTGCAATTTGGAGCCTTACTTTCTGACAACCTCATCGTTATCCTGAAAAATCTCTCCAGATACGGAGTTTGTAATTGATCAAGAAGTATTAAGTGCAAAGGAATTCAAACTCTCATAATTTTTTTCTTCGTTATAAGAGGCGCTGGCCTATGTATTTTATTGTAGCTACAGCAAGTTGAGAAATTGTTCATGAACACGTTGGACTTAAAGTATTTTTTTTTTTTTTTTTTAGAAATAATAATATCCAGAAGGATCTGTTTGAAGTTGGATTCCTTCGGCAGAGCGGTCTTGAGGCAGAAGGGTAACACGTTGTTAGTTAATACGCTGGAGATCTGAGTTCGAGTCACGAGTATCGCTGTCGCTATATTCATGTGTGCTTAGAGTTTAGGCATTACGTAACTTCGTACATTTTTTGTGAGAGGCGAGCAATGTTCATAAAATTCACAGCGCTCAGTAAGTTCTTGAATAAATGTAGTAAATATCTATTTCATGACTTTATAAGTTCTCAACATCATCCCTGCAATCAAATTGATTCTTCGCATATGTAACTTATCTTTCCAGCCTGTGCGTATATGACTTTTTATCAAAGATAATCAAACCTTGTAATATGTCTGGCAAGGTACAGTGGTTCGAAATAATTTCGTATCTCATAGCCAAATCATAATAATAATTATTATATTTGACATCTACAAATAGGTAAGTCCACTTAGATTTCTCATAATGGACACTTATGTGTGTTTATCTTCATAATCAATAATTAAATTAATGACAAACCAGTTATTTAACAATTTTAAATTGGGAACTAAAGTAATATAAAGCCCATATGCCTGATAAACTAAATAAATTAAAAAAGTTACTTATTTTTTCCTCTTTTGAGAACTGGAATCTTCCCTCTTTAAAACCAGCGCTTATACCGTTACTCCATCGTAGCGATATCTGGATGTGATCGCTCATACCACCCATCACGTACAGCCCCCAAAATAATAAAAAGGAAGTCGAAATGCTGATGGAATCAGAAGATCTTCAGTGATAAACGTCACCTCATATATTGATAGTTCTCACGAACTCCTAAAATATTTTG
The DNA here is from genome assembly GCF_040183065.1 of Periplaneta americana. Lineage (NCBI taxonomy): Eukaryota > Metazoa > Arthropoda > Insecta > Blattodea > Blattidae > Periplaneta > Periplaneta americana. The sequence continues at coordinate 111,398,747 of NC_091118.1, read as the reverse complement.
ATAAAAGTGATGTAAAAATTCCCATACTGCTAATTCCTTACGTTTAAGATAAAGAAACTGATGTCTTTCAGGAGATTTGTAATCTCAGAACCGACAAATTTGCCAGCTTTTAAGTAACATCGCTTGGTTTAGGGAACTGTTTATGTAAACATTGAAAAGCTTCCTCAATCTTATCTAGAAATTTCACGAAATTGCCCTTGAGGCAAAGTTGTATGTTCGGGGTGTGGGGATGGACAAAAGAAATAAGTACTCTTTTACATTTCACTAGTGAATTACATAACATAATCTTCTCGAGCAGACCAGTCCTTTACCACATGAAGTTGTGCTCTTGTTCGACTATCCCATAAACATAAACAACAAAACTTAGCAAAGTAACACCTGTTGGTATGAAATCTCCTGATGTGGTCTTGTATTTAAAAATTAATTCATCCAGTTGTTCTTCTAACAATAAATATTCTGAATGAATCTCCTCAAGTTAAATATCTCGGAATAATAATCGACCAGCACTTACGTTGGGATAAACATGTTCTTTTTCTTAGCAATAAATTAAGAAAAATTATTCACTATTTTGTTATCCTACGAAATTACTTGACTGTCCATATTTTACGAATGATATACCTCGCATTAGTACAAGCTATATTACAATATGGTAGTATAGGATGGAATTATGCTTATAGTACCTCCCTCATGCCAATAACACTACTACAGAAAAGAATAATAAAAATATGTCGTAATAAGCCTCTTGATTATCCCTCAGAACTGTTGTATTTTGAATTTAAAGTAGTTAATATCCATCAAATTTATAACAATATCTTAATGAATTTTGTACATAAAAACCGTAAGAAAACAACAAATCCATAAATTACTTAGACATCACAATAACAAAATAGAAACAAATATAGCTAAGTTCAAAATATACAGAAAACCCACTACCACGGTGACACACATACATAACACCTCCAATCACCCACACAACATAAACTCGCAACATTTCGATCAATGATACACAAACTCATCAACATTCCTATGAACCAACAAGTTTATAAAGAAGAAATACACTATCAAATACTGTACACAGCATGAGAAAATGGATACAATCCGAACATAATAGACAATACCGTAAGAAAGACTGAATGTAAACAAGAAACCGCAACACAAACGCAAGAACAAACAAAAATACATTACACTAACATACTAAAACAAGAACATATACGTGATTGCATCATCTTTCAAGAAACTAAAATATAGGCTAACTTAGGATACAGAACTCATACAAAAACATCTTAACACACAGACAAGACACACACAAATGCAACTTAACAGGTGTATATAAACTTGTCTTTTCACCCAGTACCTTTAGTTACGTCTCCCGTGATCATAATCATAATAATCATATTCAACATCTCTAAGTAGGCCTGAAATTGGAATTAAATTTACTGGAGGACAGCACTGTGGCCCAACACTGCGACCTGTTACGATCTATTTCGTTAACCCTCAAGCTGGGCGCAGTCCCAAGCCCACACCGGCTGACTGCACTAAGGTTCGCTGCGTACCCAGGTTTCGAGCAGGTAACCCCCTAGTTACTAGGCCAGCCCCCCTCTGTGCGTCGCCAGCCGGCGATCGGGGAATACTATGGAATGATGACGAATTGGAGCAATGATGACGGAATGATGTAGATGCCTAATACGAGGAAAAACGGAAGAACTCCAAGAAAAACCCCAACTGCGACCTTGTCCGTCACAAGTGTCGCTATAGATTTTTCAATGGAAAATTACAGGCCTGCTCGCGACTCGAACCCTGACAGGCTGAAGGTCTGACCAGTCAGCCACCGCAGAAGTAAAGCATACAAGATTCAGCCTATTTATCTGCCTGTATGTTTATCTACCGATATGTCTGTCTCTCTCTCACGAATTATCTGGATATCTGTCTGCATGTATATCTCTCTTTCTGTCTACCTGGGTGTCTGCCTATTTGCCTACCTGTCTACACGACTTCCTCTATCTGGCTATCTGTCTGCCTGTCTGTCTCTTTGTGTACTTGTCTGCCTGTATTACTGTCTCCCTATCTACAAAGAGGTATCACACGTGTATAGATGTTCCATATTTGTGACACAGTACAAAACTCAATACTCTCCTACTACGTTACACATCATGGAAATCTTATTGACACACATTATTTGTCTGCTCATCCCATCTGTTGACGCTACTCCATATCCACAACAGATTTCATTCTGGGCTTACATTTTAGACACCATTATATCATAGAGCACAGATGGGCGGGCATTCGTGTGCATTTTTACCACGTGTACAGAGCGCAAACACTCGTTAGTACTGTTCTGAAGATTCCTAACCTATAGGCGCACTTGGCACACTTGTCTCTCTGAAGTCGATGATCGAAAACATTGACTGCAATACTTGAAAAGCTAACAGTCAGTGCTGTATATAAACTCTTTCATGAGTCAGTTACAGTATAACTAGCACAAGTAATGTTAAACGACGCTCATAGTCTTAGTCATGCCTGTGCTACAATTTGTGTCTTTGGTGTTGCGAATTTTGGCCTATGCGACGCAGTCGTTTCCTCTTACGAAATAAACTGTAAAAGAATTCATTCGTGGTTCGTCTGACTGAGATTTTTTAACTTTTTACTAGTCACATCGTTGGATGTTAATGCAAAAATAATTACAAATACAATGCAAGCGTGGATTTGAGGGCAGTGGGTTATGATGGTAGAGACTGGATTAATCTTGCTTAGGATAGAGACCGATAGCGGGCTTATGTGAGCAATGAACCTGCGGGTTTCTTAAAAGCCATAAGTAAGTATGCAAACAACTGACGTAATATACTTCGTATATTTATCGACGTCATTACTACTAACATGTACGAAAGTTACTAATTTTTAATCCCATATCCTATCAGATCTAAGAAATAACTCACCTAAGGAATTCTATTCGAGTCTGAAAGACGTTATGAGAAGTTCATATTCGAAACAGAACTGGTCTTCAACTTTCTGCTCTTTTCGGTGTGCCAGCCGGAGTCATGGATAAGTAACTTAACCTTTTGGTCTACGTCTACTTGGTTTCTTATTTGAAAGTTCTTGAAGAGGTTAGGTCACTTGTTTTAACTTATTAAAATATGTCTGGTTTTAAAGTTATTCTATTTATAATTTATGTTTTATGTATGTGTGTATATATATTTATATATTATGTTTAAAATCTTTCGTTATCTTGAAAATTGTGTTGTACACCCTTCTAGTGCAGATAATTTATACTTTTTATATTAATTATGTCAAATCACTAATTGTAATTTCTTTTATTAATTATGTCTGTGGAACATTACTTTATTATAGTTTGCATTATTTGGATTAAATTATTGAATACAGGAGGGATTAACTTTACTGCTACTGCACAGATAGTTTCGTATAACATAAGTTAGTCTGTAAGGGTGCTATGCATTTCGCTAGCCCGCGCTACGAGCGTGCTAAACTAGTCCCGGCTATCGACTGCTTATTTGTATTCCTATCATATCGCTAACACTGGCTTATGAACGCGGAAAACGTTAGTTTGCTGATCATCCACCGGAAGCCCGCGCTAAGAATCTCTATGAATATGGCTCTAATTGACTTGCTTATTATGGAATACGAAGTATTCACGTTCACTCGTTTATGATTATACGAAATATCGAGTGCATTCCTCCGACTTTTCACAGCAATGCAATAAAACAGTGAAAATAACCTGATCTACGACCAATTTACATCGTAGATTCCAGTCAGTTATGTCTACACAGAGCTGTGTTGTGACTTCACATCCGTTTTCACATGACTAAAAAAAGAAATAAGGTATATTATTCCTTTCAATACAGAGGTATTTTGATTAGGTGATGCTCCCATTAGAGACTGTGAGATTCATTTAAAATTAAGAGAAGTGTAGTGAATGTTTCGTGTACATATAATATAAATAGAATTTACTTTACTTTCATGTCTCTGTTGGGTGGATAATTCAGAGTGGAAATTGAATTACACATCGTGTAGTTACAATGGATACTAGCCATTGTGATTTTGGAATTGGACTTCCTGTCTTAGGGTGCTTTTCCGTAAGTCAATCGGAGATGGGGTAACAAATGAGCGCTGGACAGAGGAACAATGCGACGAGAGGAGAGACCGATAAATCTCGTACACTCGGCCAGTTTCACGAATCGCAACAATGGGAGATTAATTTATACAGAGACTGACAAGCGATTTGTAGCATTATGAGAAATTCGGTAGAGAGTATAACGCAGAGTGGCAACAATCGATTTTCTAGATGAGAAGTTATGTTGGCCTACCGTCGACGTACAGTAGAAGGAACAAACTGAGCTGATATCCTGGTAGCTTCAGTTACTTGGATATGACTGTGTGTATTTAACGTTTGAAGTGATTGTAGAGTGTTGTAGATCAAATATACTTCATGTACATTAATTTAAAATTAAAATAGGTAAATAGACAAGATAAGATAAGATAAAGTAACATGTTAAATAATATATAATACATAGTTGAAAAGATAGCAGATGGATAGGTCGATAAATAAATAAATAAACAAATAAAATAAACAGGTACATAATGAAGTATATTGTGTTCGTGGAATCACATCATGAACTCAAACTGCAATAATTTTAGAAGCATAAAACATAGTATAGGTTTTTAGAGTTTGACGGTGAATGTGATCATAATTAGGTTTTCGGGTATTCAGTCATGTCTTGGAACTCACCAACATTTCGAAACTACATACAGGGTCCATCATCAAGGCAGATAGTAAGACAGGGGGTTGCGTACTCTGTTGAGATCGCTACGCCTAGCTACTCCGGATGACTGAGAATGTTGAAAAAGTAATGTGCCAAGATAAAGTGGAATACTCAGGAATCTTTGTTACATATACATTATCTAAAGTTGGTAATTTTCTCATACATATGCGTTTCTGGATCGTTAAGGGCCTTTACACACGCTCAGGAGGCCTGTCCGGTTGGTCTGAACAATCCGAGTCTGTACAGGTAAACAGTACCGCCTATATGCCCTCAGTTCAGCTGTACAGACCGCAGGAAATCGCTCGCGTAACCGGATTGAATTCTGGCGCTGACAGAAATCGGCCTGCAAAGGCCTTCGGAAACTCTGCGTGTAGAGCGTGGTCATCAGCACACTGCACCCTCGGGCTAGCGTATCTTACCCGCGGAGAAGACACTAGACTATGGTGCATTCGTGGCTGTTGGCGGGTATGCTCTCTACCTCTTCCTGCTGCACGACGGGGCATAACACATTTATCCGCTTACCCTTTATCCATTTCAGCGAGTGCTGTCGACCACTTGTGTAGAGGCTCATTCAGGCTATTCTTTCAATACGAGCGTGTTCCTACTTGAATTAACATGGAGAGCATTAAGAATAATGGTTCCTTTTTAGAAGATTTTATCGAAACTTACAAAGCAAATGCGTGTTAATGGAAAGTGAAATCGAAGGAGTACTGTGAAAAAAAAAAAAAACTGTTGGTTTATGAGAAATTGGCTGAGAAGTTAAGGTGAAAAGATCTTGCAGCTAACAAGGAAAACGTAGTAAAAAAACCAACAACAATTATTTCTCTTCATATATTACATTAGCACACGCCACCACAATTGCACTCATTATTTCGTCGGAATTAATTTTCCCAGACATGACTGAACGGCAACTAGACCTGAACTGAGGAAATCGTATTTTTGGCCCGTACGTGTGAATGCTTCCATTTATCTGCTCAGGTTTGGACTGTTCAGGCCAACCGGACAGGTAGCCTGAGCGTGCGTAGAGCCCTTTACGGTGAATGTGATGAGCGATTGACCGATAAATGTTTGATGTTTGGGGTACCAACAGAATAGGTGACCACTCTGGTCGTACCTATCTGTACTGATGATATAGTAGTGAAACGTTAGAAATGTCAAGTTCTAGGACGCAACAGAATCCCCAAAAGTCTTTTTCTGTTTTTCTTGTACAATTTTCATTTTTGAATTGTGTCTTATCGATAATAGACTTTAACACATGTATCATCCAGCATACCTACCTCGTTCTGATTATGGTATCAATTATTGTTATGCACTTCCCTGAAGTAGGCCTAGGCCTACCTTCTGTAAATTGAAGGGATGAGATTGATATAGTCCTAAGCCGCACAGACAACATTTTACAGAACAGATTATTGAAGGTTTAGAGTTCAATACCATTAGGTGCGGTATCATAATTTCTTCGACGTATGCTTACGTCATTTGTCGAGTAATTTTTATATTATTTTACTGGCACTTCCTCATATGTATAAGAAAGGAATTCACACAAAATAAAATTTTTGTTAAAAGTGTGGCTTTGGACTATCTCCTTCTCACCCCTTTAATTACTGTATCTCTTTCATTTAGTCTCATATTGAAAAGTCTAGGGGAGTCAAATCTGGTAACCTTAGGATTGTTCCTCTTACATTATTTCACTACACGAGGTAGCTCAGCCACAGCCGCATGTTATGACGTTCAATACCCCCGCATGAATACAATTTTATTTAATCTGAAAATAGCCTATAAATAATTGTAAAAGAAGTGTTACCGCAATATATGCCACTCAATATATCTGAAGAAAGAGTCAATTACTTTTGACTCCTCAATGTCTTGCAATGTATTTTCTATTCACACCTTATCTATATACATATTTAAATTTTTCGGAACTCTTTATGGGCGGTTGACCTTAAAATCTATAGCTCCTGTGGTCACAAAGATCTGACTTTGAGGGTCTGTACTGGAATGTTTCCGATATCTCCTCAATCTATTAGCGCCCTGGTCTTCCATAGAGGCGACTCCGATTCGATTCCCTGCCTAGTCTCGATGAAAATTATGAACAAAGTAGAGGGGTTTTCTCGGGGTGCTCCCATTTTCCTTCTTCATTTTACCAACACACTCAACCTTTCCCTCATTTTATCTAACCACCTGCAGTAGTTAAAAAATTGGACGAAGTCTTAAGAATAATACTGATCTCCGGTGGTAATGTATCTATGCCTGGGCCCAGATAGGATGGCTCACCTGTCAGCATAGGATTCACAAATACCTCTTGTCGTACTGGAATATTCATCGAATATAGGGCGCACAATAGACAGTTATAAATCTAAACTGTATGAATCCATCTCATGCCCGGTCTTCGAAATGCCAGCCCGCCAGCACTCCAAGTACAAACGATCTATATAGGCACGACACCTTGCTTACAATGTCTGTTTTCATAAATAGTTCATAAATATTACGTCTGAAATATGAATTTAGTTTCCTGTAAAGTGACACGAAGATCATTTGCATTTGCTTTGTGCTTCTTGTTCTTATAATTATTCATATGGTACAGTGAGTCTCTTCTTGTAGACTAGTCAATTCCCAACGAAAAGATAACTGAGTATGGGTGCGTGCACAACAATTAACAACAGTTGAAATCTACTTTCATTTAAATATTATGTAGCAGACAGAATGAAAATACGTTCAATGGTTAAGCTGTTGACTTCGATGGCTGGTTACAATGTTTTTCGTTGGATTCGAGGTTCGCTGGTTCAAACACGGCTGAGGACGATGGATTATTAAGAATGAAAAATCTTAGTTTGACTAATTCGGAATGGAAATAAAGCTGGGAATGCCGGAAAGTAAATGTACTATGTCCCTGAGAGAACTCGAGACAAAATTTTCCGGATATTTATCACCCTTGTCAAAATGTGAGATAGGGCAATGGGTCCATATCAGTGACTAAATTGCTTGAGAGCCTAAACCATCTTCCACTCTTAATCCATTCCATACCAGAAGTTGCCACATTAAACAATTTTTGCATTATTGTATAGACACGACTAGAAGCATTTGAAATGTGGGTATGGAGAAGAAATGAACAGACTAAATAAGAAATGAAGCTGTGCTAGAAAGAATGGATAAAGAAAGAATAATGCTGAAACTGATCATGAAGAGAAAAAGAGATTGGTTGGATCACTGGCAAAGAGGAAACTGCCTACTGAAGGATGCATTGGAAGAAATGATGAACGGGAAAAATTTAGTGAGAGAAGAAGTTATCAGAGGATAGACAACATTAAGATATGAGGCGTTAAGAGCTAAAGTGGATAAAATCCATGAGACTTAGATTTGAGATAATAGAACTTAAAGTTGAGTTGCTCTAGTGGATTATTTAATTTCTCTAGAAATAATTTTATTGCTCCATTCTCAAATTCTAGATTTATAAAATATAAACAACTGTGATGTTAATTGATGCAACGCTTTGGTGACTAGATCCACTATGGCTCAGAACATCGTGAACAAGTAATCTGGGCAGAAAGTGACTGGTGTCACCTACCGGCGAGTGCTTGGAATTAAGACTTGACCCATTACTGCTCGGAAAAGATCCAACTTCAGATAATCAGAAAATGAATTAAACTCAATTTATGAAAATTTTTGACTTGATCCACTTTAGCTCTGAACGCCTCATATGAGGATCATGTGCAGAGAAAGAGAAAGGCGGAAAAGAGGGAAGATCGGACGATCAGAGAACTCTGGGTTTGCAGTGAAGGTCCCGACCTTGTGCAGAAAACTGTGAATGAATGAGTGAGTGAATGAATGAATGAATGAATGAAATGTACAGAGCTAATAAAAAGTAAATAAATAAGTGTATAAGTAAATGTAATATGTAAATAAGTAAATAACCAATTATGAACACAAATAAAGGGCTTCACGTTGTTGCACCATTATAGTAATCAATTATCCAATACAGAAAATATTCCATCTAGTAATAACAGAATGAAAAATACATGGCATTTTAAAAGAATAACTGCTAATTATGAACAAACAAACTAACCATATTAAATAATTATCATAATTAACAATTAACATAGATCCAGGTAATTAATAATAAAATTGAACAAATAATCACTTTAAAAGTTATAACGTGTATGTGACTAAATATAAGTACAGTAATTAAGAGATATCGGTCACTATTGTGTAAAAAATAATTCTCAATAAAAAAAACAATAACACTGACACTACAAAGTTATTTTGTGATTGGGGATGAGCAGTTAGTGAAGTCTCAGTTTTTCGCTAAATACTTTGAAGTCAGTGTTAGTATGGACTTTTAGGAAAAATACTTTTCCTTCACTATAATGTCTCTTTTCATGTCCAGATTCCCCTATACTTAGTTCTTCTTATTCTAGTCCATATTCATTCCTTAATGTTGGCGATCACGTTGATTAAAACATCACGATCTTCAGCTTCCCGGAATAGCTTCTGCCCATTGCCCAGCCAAGATATCTGTCGCAGACCTACTCCTCTTTACCTCCCAAATTTTACCTTCCACATTGAGTTCATTCAGATAATATTTTTTATTTAATTAGATGTATTCTAGATATTCTTTCTGTGTTTTATATTTTAAAATAACTGGCATTCTGTACCATGTATATGGCATTCTTGACATTCTCCTGTAATATTCACATTTCAGACACCGCAATTCGCTTAATGATGCCAGCTTTAGAAGTTTATGTTTCTATTCTGACCAGATATAACAATGGGCTACTCTAATGGAAATCTATTATATGTAGGCACTTGAAGATACAGGTGACTTTTTATTAATAGTATTGTTCTACTATCGTACAGTATAGTTGTTCAAGTACGTTTTTCTGTAATAAAGTGTGAAAGGAAATTGAGGGAGAGACTGCAATTAAAACGGTGGAAGTTATTTTGAGGAAAACATTTCGTTTCACAAATAAAAATCCTTTGTTGTAAGTATTTTGTAGTTTATAAAGCGATGTTCGTTTCAAATGGCATGTTACATATGTGAGTACAAGTAAAAGCGGCAGCAAAGAAAAATGGCCGATGAAGTCAAATGTTGGATATACTGAGTTGACAATGTATCAGGGTAAAGTTCATGTACCTGGATAATATTGTCATGTTTCTGCTTAATTTGTTTTTCTGTCCATTCTATTAAATTAAGTCATAGCTATCTTATCACTATTATCAACATATGTGTGTCCATCTTTAATGAATTGGATTCCTTTTTAAGATGTAATTTTGACGACAGGGTAAAAAAATATGACAACTCTGTCCGTAATTCATCAGTCGATTAACTTTCGTTCTGCCGTTGTGAGTATGGCAGATATGTGCTGATAGTACTGTATTTTGCCACGATTTAATGTAACATTGTGTACCCAGAGAGATTGGATTTGTAAGCAAATTCTAACATCACAGCATATGTTTTCTGTCGCTGTGACAGCAGGAAGGCAATCAGAATAGCTGTTCGAAGTGACGACCCCCGACAGTGTTGCAAACATTGCAGCAGCGTTTCATGCAATTCCTGGCTCTTATGAAGATGCAATAACAGCAGGACAATTATTAATTAATCAGCTGACAAATGAAAGTCAAAGTGTTAGAGGTGTTGCATAATTTGCATGAGGTATAATAACCCATGGGTGCCCAGGGGGTAGACTCATCTCCTCCTATTCACTGCAAGGGAATGACGCTTTCATGCACGCTTTATGTTTAAAATGTCTCCTCTAATTAATTTGTTTCAGTGGTGGATATACGGGTTGCAGTGTCACTCTTGATTTGTGAAAAAAACAACAATAGCCCACATACACTTTTGCCTCTGTTTTTAATCTAGCGTCACTTCCTTGGGTTGATTTTCATGACATGATTTAAGTTTAACCAGTTCATCAATGTTTGTTTCAAAAGAAGTGCATAAACCCCAGAAGATGAACTGATTGTCACTTAATATGCTGCGATATTCATTCTTAATGTAGTTCAGTTTTGAAAACGTTTCTTCGTCCAGAGGAAGAGAAAAAATATTTATTATTTTCTTTAATCGAGTTCCACGAATACAGATTTAAACATATCTGCTAAATTAGGGCGTACTTCCTCAGCTCCTATTCTGAAACAGTATTTGATAAATTCCTTCTCACTAAATGGCTTCATATGTTTCCCAATTGAGTTTCACAACTTTCTCAATATTAGGAACACAATAAGCTTGTAGTTTCAAATCTTTAATTTTCTGTGATCTGGTTTCGCCTTGAAATACACGGTTCATTCAATAATTAGTGGCAACAATGTTTGTATGTGGCGCTATCAGCGTTAAATTTTGCAAGCTGATAACAGTGAGAAAGAAGAGCATCTGATGTGTGTTATCTGTGAGTTTGAAGACAATAATCTCATTTATAAGATATTTGTAGTGAGTTCAATTTGTAGACTGTTATCTTTAGTGCTCTGAAATGTTTAGCGAATACGAACAAAGATGCTTCATTAAAATTCAGACTGCAAGAGGCAAGAATTCTAGACAATGCCATACAGCATTACTGAATTATAAAATGTAGAACAAATTGTTAATTTGCTTCATATATGAAATAAATGAATGTCTTGCATTGTGTTAACCCCATGTCAAAGTGAAGAGGATTCTGAAATTTGACTAAAGTTCACTTTTTTTAACTTTTTTTTCATAACATAATCTTTTTACTATAGAGAATATATTACAAATAAAATTTAAGCTATTACTGTGTTATGACATTTAATTATGCCATTTTAACACACTGTTAGCCCACTTCATTTTCCAATCCCATTTGTTTTAACATTTACTGAAACTGATTTCAGTTTTTTATTTTATATAATTGCATTCTTAAATAGTGTGGCAGCCCCATCTCTAATAGTTTTCCGTTTAATAACTAGACAGCAGGAGATGGTATTATTCCTTCGATTGTTTTTGTCTGACATACTTGAAAATTGTTTTGATATAAAGTATATAAATGTGGTTGTTACATCTTGACACAAGTAGTTATTGCAGTGTCTAAAACACTTAGTATGTAAATAGTGTCTATTATATAGGTTGCAGTTAGTATAGTCTTGTATTTTATAGTGCATTTGTATATACGAATAGTTAGTTACCCATCATGGGCAGGATTAGTGAATAGGAGGTTATACGTGTAAATAATATGAAAACTGTCAGCAAGTACTCTAAAAATTAGAGAGAAAATGTAAAAAAATAGTAAATATAGTAGGGCCACAACAATCATTGTCTGGCCCTTCAAGTGAGTTTATAAGAAATGACTCTTTAGTTGTGTTTTTACGTAAATTGCTTTTATGGTCACCGTCCTCACCATAAATTGATATAAATCAGAAACTATCAGTAATAGGAAGCTCAAGTTTTGTACAGGTTTTAAACATACTATTTAAAAAGATTTGGCTTCATTTGAATTTTGATGTTTAAATTGAATATTGAAATAATTAATATTATATAAAGAAGTGGACTAGATATTGTAAAATCAGTTATAATGTTTTTGTAAAACATATTAAAATCAAGTGAAACGGTATTGTAGTAAATCTTCTCGTTAATCTAATAGTAAAAGAACTTCTAAAATATATATAAAAAAACAAAACTGAGTTAAATCAATTTTTGTAGATAGTTACAAATTGGGGGCTAATTTCCAGATTTTGACCCCTTTTTGTGCTTTTTATAAAACCTAACAATAAAATTTAGACTTTATACGTACGGTTGTACACAAAAAAATGCAAATTTCAAGGGGGAAAAACAAGGAATTTCAAATTTTCAGTATCCTCTTCCCATAATTGTCGTAAGAAGTCCGCCAAGCTGGGTCTGACTCGTGGTCACGAAACCTACTAAACTGTAATCATTATCGTAGATAGACTGTGCTGAAACTGTGAATTTTGTTTGCTAGCAACGCAACGGGAACACTGAAAATTACTGTGCTACTACAGGGAAGTCCTGCATTATAAACAATCAGTCGCGTAGCAACCATGCTTTGCCCGGGGACTCTTAATTATTGCGCATCCGTCAGAGACTCTGAAACTTTTCGGGAAGGTAAAGAAGAGGAAACTTTGTGCAGCAACAGATAAAAGGAAACGCGTAAAGTTGCTGTGTGGCAGAGTTGCATAATTCAATACTTCGTTGAGGGGTTTCTCTTTCATAAAGTTGCAAAAATTAATATACCTGCGAACCGTGTCTAGCAGTTTGGATTAAAACAGTGTTACCACTACGCTCAATAATGAAGTTCGGTATTCAGTAAATCCACAATACATGGGAAGTTCGAAAAGTATTTTTTCTCTCAGTGTCAAAGTATAGGATATTTGTTAGTTGGTAATTACATTTTAAAAATTGTGTTATGTGGAGAGCAAAGTTTATGTCATGTAAGAAGGAACTATTTCTTGACTCTATGGGCTAGTAGTAAAATTTAATGTTATACTGAATTTTTAATTTGGGAGAACTGGTGTTTCATGGTGCGAATTCAGATGGATTGGTACATTATTAATTTTTTACTATTATTTACAGTAGGACAAACTTCAGTGAACTGAACAGTTTCTTGTATTATTTTAATTTCAGAGCTCAAGAATATAAAGAACAACACACCTCAGTATTTTACAAATTTTAAAATAAGGAGAAAATATGAATGGAATTGGAGATGCTTGCCAATTTATGTAGAGGAATTCACAGCTTCATATAAAGCTTTTTTACTCATTTTTATACAATTTTACAGTGATTAAGCTTAACTGTTTTTAAATTATCATTAACTCACCTTGCAGACTGAGTTGATGTTTAGATTGAAAAAATTCAAATAAACACGTATGATAATTGTTATGTATCAATTACAGACAAAAAATTTTATTATCATATTTATGAACATGACTTGCAAACGTAGTACCTCACGCTTTACATGATTAATGTCGGAATTCGAAAAAAAAAAAAAAATCGTGGTATGCTGTATCGGAGAGACAAGCGCAAGTTTTATTCGTTAATATGTTGCTGATAGAATAATATTGCTCTTAAGGTAAACTTTAGCACTGACAACTCCTTTTGATGCTGATATCAGACACAACAAACGCAAAAACAGTGTACTCGCTCGCGCCGTGCGCGTCTTATTCGTTCTGTTGCTCGGATTGAAGACATGCCCTATACTCTCTACAACTTTGAGCATTGCTTTTAGCTTCTAAAATAATAGAGTATGTAATCCTAGTTTAAAATAAAATATCTTATATCTAATATATAAAAACAACCTCCTGAAACAAAACTTTTAACTATTTTAACCAAAAAAATTACTTAGGGCTATATTTTTGTCGTTGTAGCAATCTCCAAATATGCCAAAGGAAAATGATGAGAAGGACACTCAGCTTATCACTGAGGGACAGAGTTCCAAACGAAGTGCTCCAAAAGATGTCGCACTGCAAACCACTAACACCAAATGGAAGTGGGGAGGCCATGTTGCCATGGAGACGGAAGATGGACGCAGAAAGTCACACTATGGGATCCCCGCATTGGCAAGAAAGAGATCATACGGAAGACCAAAAACAAAATGGGCCGACCTCTTCAGTGAACGTGTGGGAAGCCATTGGTCAAGCAGAGCAAGAAATAGGAACGACTGGAAAAACCTAAGAACACTAGTGAATAGTGACTAAAACCAGTGCGACAGAAAGAAGTTAAGCGAACAATATCAAAACAGTGCAGAATGTGAACCAAGTGAACAATTTCAAGCATGCAACCATCTCTTACGCGGAGTAGCTCACTGCGTGAGACAAATAGAGCTCTGCCTCTATAGGAGGTGGCCTTTGCCCTAAACGGGACATTTTTAGGCTAATCATAATTTCATTTCATTTCGTATTCATTGTATAACCGTGGATGCTGGCACAAATTTTACGAATAATAAATCAAAATTACCAAACCAAATTCGTCTCGATGTCCTCTATAATTCTGATGCCCTATCATCAATTTCGTCTTAGTTTCTTGAGTGATATTTTGAAATTCTGTCGCCAACTCGTACAGCCGCGTGGAAATATCACTTACAAATCTATCAGCTGAGTCGTGGAAAATGCACTTCGCTTAATCCCTTAAACGCAGCTGCCAATGTGTTTCAACTCCTCGCTGCGCTGTGAAGACGTCATCAGCGTATATGATTGTTATTTTATCTTATGCTTAAGTATATCTTCTACATGATGGTATATATCACTTAGCTCTAGGTTGTATAGTTTCTGAGATTAGAGCGTTAACCATGGCGTGTCGAAAAGTGCCGCGTGTCGTTTTCATGCTGCCATCCATACCTCGGACCAAAACACTAGACGTATTCACGTCAAAAAATACGATCATAATGTAGAATTAATTTAGATGCTAGATGGAAACATGTCGCGGCCGTTAACCGGCACTCCAGTCCTCTATGGCCCAGATGTTTGCCATGCTTCGGTTCTGGTCAGGTGACGGGAAAGAAACATATTATTGTACTCATTCCTTATGTAGGTGCTGGAAATGTCTACTCTCGGCGTCATACAATATTGACATCTGCAAATAAAGTTTCCTTTGACTTGGTGCAATTCGTCTTCAGAAATTGACGAAATTCATAGCGAATATTTTATTCTATTTTTTTCCTTGGTGTATAGATTTGACTTATACATTTTATCTTTTGACTTTCTCCATAGATAAAAGTTACAAGAATTGAGATCTAGAGAGCGGAGTCTCCATACATCACATGAATAATTACTCTCACTTTAAAACCTTTAAATAAAGCACCTTTAAATTCATGTAGGCCTACTGTATGAGCCGTCGTCGAAACATTAAGTCAGCCAGAGAAAGTAACTCTAAATTTATAAGTTTCTTAAATGAATTTGCTATTTCTAGAACTTCAATTTCTTATTCAGAATTATCCCAGTCATCAAGTTACAATCAGTACATTGATTTATTTTACGCTTTCACTCATTGCAATCTATTTCATACTGATCGTTGTTACAGGAATATCATTACTTTGGATAAATTATGTTAAAATATTTCAAAATGAAAATAATTTGTATCATAATTCAGTATGAGTATTCAATATTGATGCTTGTTTTCCGAGTTGCCTATTATTAATTTTGGCAATGATAGTTACAGAAATGTGTTTAGTTTTGTGCCACTTTGAATTCTAAGTCTTGTTGCACAATGAAGAGTTTAATTTAAAGATCACGATGTACGCAGCGATTCGGGCATGCGGTATTAACATTACGCAAAAATCTCGGACTTGTGTTCGAAACCCGCTGACAAGCATGTTTGACCATTTTAATGTGATTTTCTGTAGGCCTATCTCATCTTTATACTAATATATTACGGGACTCCCAACATGTGTCCACGTAACCAAGGTCCAAAGAAGGCACAAATATGAGTTTATCTCATCGAGTAGCTACCGAGATATGTATTAGAGCCGAGTTTTGCGGCTTCATATCCCTTTCCTGGAGCAATGAATTTGAGGGTGGTAACAATAACAAATTTTGTATGGCTTACTTCGAAAGAAGTGTAAATCTGGGTACCAGTGTTCTGTACTTTGCAGACAGATATCTTTTTGTAATATCTACGAGACAGCAAGGATATCTAGTACTAGGATTAACAGAATAAAATAAAAAAAATCATAGCTTTGTTAAAGAAAATATTTCTATAATATCGCTAAGTTAATGAAATTGAATAAAACTTACATAGAAACATTACTTATTATAATTTCAAGGGAAAAATTGTTCCGGGTCCGGGTATTGAACCCGGAGCGCATCAACGCTCTACCGACTGAGCTACCCAGGAACTCTACAAGACAACGGCTCAATTTTTCCCTATTTTATTGAAATCTGCTTCACAGGGAGCTATACCTGAAAGCTAGATTTGCTATATTCCCACTTATTATGCTGGTGAGAAAGACACGGTGCTCAATTAGTATGAGTTCTTAGCGTTTATTTAACCCGCCTATGTATCTAGGTTCTGTAGAAATCTAGAATTATTACCACGACTCTCTTGATGTCTAAGTTTTAGTGCAGAGGATAGGAAAGTTTACCAACCCCTGCTGTATAGTTTGCTTGCATAAATCTAGAAGTCGATTCTGATGTCATATTCCAGATTCTGATGTCATATTCCAGATTTAAAATGACGAAAACTTTTGTTTCCTAAGATAAGGAATGGAGAAAGTTTCTCTTGTATCACAGAAACTTAACGTTATGTAGAAAATTTACACTCATCACATTTTCTTCTGCTGTCTTCAGCTTCTACCGCCGCTGAAGAGCTTATAGACTGTTGTAACAATCGCAGACAGTATGGCGCTCACCCCCTAGGTGACAGCTATGATCGACCTTAGCTAAAGTAAGAATATGGAAATATATTTCACATAATCGTTACAGTTCTCCTTTTCTAGTGAGGCTAGAACTTCGGAGTTTCACGCCGTACGTCTGAGTTGGGCTGCCACAATGTATAGTTGAACTTTTAGAGACAAAATGATGCTACTGAAGACTTATTTAGCCACTGGTGTTGCTCAGGCCGTAGACTGCTGATCATGAATTGCGCTCGGTCGTGGGTTCGATTTCCACTTGGGCTGATTAGTTGTTTGGGTTTTATCTGGGTTTATCCCCAACCGTAAGGCGAATGTCAGGTAATCTATGACGAATCCTCGGCCTCATCTCGCCATATACAATCTCAATATCACCAATGCCATCGACTGTAAACAGCCCATTAGTTGATAAAGCGTCGTTAAATAATTAAGTAAAAAAATACTCATTTTTCGGGAAATTTTCATTTCTTTTGCCATCAACTAACATGCCGTTATTCTCAATCTGAACCTGCCACTATCCTCAATATTTCACAATCTACACTTCTCGAATTTGGAATTTACTTTCTGCCGACATTAAACCTGTCGAATGCTATAGTCTTTCAAAATTCAAATGTAAAATTATCTAATTCAATAGGTATAGTAAATTACATTCGCTCGTAAAAATAATACTCATAAACAATAGTTAATTTTAGGTTTGTTTATGGACTAGTTTAATGAATTTATTTTCTCTTAATATGTTAAGCAGTGATTATATTGTATCTTACTTTAAGTTATAAATGATAGTATGTCTCTTTAAATTTTTAATGTATTGACATTAATTGCTAACTTAGATACGTTTCAATAATAGTATTTCACAACGTATCTGTTATCATCATCATCATCATCATCATCATCATCATCATCATCATCATCATCACCACCACCACCACCACCACCATCATCATCATCATCATCATCATCATCATCATCATCATCCTCATTATTACTTATACATTTGTATATAATTTTAGACCTGGTTGAGTGGAAGAGAAGTCCTCAATGCCTTAAGGGGAGGCAGAGGTGAAATTTTCGAACAAAACTGAAGAAAAAAATGAACATTTGGTTTTTTCCATTTTTATTATCTTTATTTTCATATTCCGTTGTTAGCTTTTGATTTTGTGCCCTTTAAAAATATGAAATTAAAACCAAGATAACTGTATTACTATATTATTCCCATAATAAACTAATACTTAATCATTATTTATATACCTTCCCGGAACATATAAATAAAAAGAAATATTGAAAATTTCTTACAATATGGTGGATGGAGCATTTTATATAAAACGATATAAAGTTTTATAAAAGTATTAATATTTACAGAACTATTGTACTTAGAAAGTTGAAACTTGGTATGTCCATTACTAATAACATACTCGTACTTAGTATCCATGATCAATTTCAAACAAATCGGATAAATTTTGTGGATTTTGAAATATTCACCTCTGCCTCCCCTTAACTCTGCCAGGCAAAATAAAATAAATTTATTATTATTATTATTATTATTATTATTATTATTATTATTATTATTATTTATTCTTCTTAATGGTCCACTGGTGTGGAGTGTATGACAAACTACTATACATGTTATGTTCCAAAATAGATAATTATATCGAATTTATAATAAAAATGTAGGCTACCACAAGGAATCCAAATTGGTTACTACGCCTGCTTCATATAGCATAATATTCAGTTATTGATGCAGTGACTCGGTCAGTTACTGTGGTGGTAAAGAATTTATAAAATAACAGAACACAAATGTTGCAAAAAATAAATATTGACTCATTACGTCAGAGCCAATATAACCGAAATATTAATGAAGGTAATTAATAATACAATGACAATTAATAAATAAATATTGTGAAGGAATAAAAAGGTAATCGTTATTCAGGCAGTAAATCGGTGGTGAGAAACTTCAGTTATGGTATACATTTTATTGAGAGTCACTAATTCACTTCAGTTAACGAACCAATTGGACAGTTACTGAATCATTTCAGCTAAGGAGTCAGTCGGCGTGTCACTTATCCACTTCAGTTGAGGTTTCAATCGTCGAACCATGATTCACTTCAGTTCAGGTATCAGTCGGTGAGTCATGGATTCACTCCAGTTAAGATGTCAAATCGATCGTCATTAAGTCAGTCAGCGAATGATCTCGGTTACACATATTTTCATTCTTTAATTCCCATGTTCTTTGATTTATTTGTTTTTTCTTTTACATGTTCGTTCTTCAGTTTATTCGTTCATTATTTGTTTATTCTTTCATTAGTTCGTTAATGAGTTTATTCGTGTATTCATTTCTTCTTTGATTTGTTCATTCATTCATTCATTCATTCATTCATTCATTCATTCATTCATTCATTCATTCATTCATTCATTCATTCATTCATTCATTCATTCATTCATTCATTCATTCATTCATTCATTCTTCTACTTTTTATTCGTTCTTCCATTCTTTTATTTGTACGTTCGTTCATTCTTTCATTTGCACGTTTGTTCATTCATTTGTTCATTCATCGACTCACTTACTAATTAATCAATCAATTAATAATTCTTTCATTCTTTCACTTTTTCATTCATTCGTTCACTCATTATTCCTTTCATGTCTCCGTTCATTTATCCTTTAGTTAATATTTTTCATTATTTTATTTGTTCCTTTGTAATTTAGTCAATTTTTTATTCTTTTATTTGTTCGTTTATTCGTTCTGTAATTTTTTCTATTTGTTATTTTATTCGTTCTAACATTGCCAGTTTTTCGTACGTATTTAGTCCGTTCGTTAATATTTTGTTTATTCGTTCATTCTTTCATTTTTTCGTTCTTTTATTCTTCTATTCGTTCCTTCATTCTTTCATTCGTTCATTATTTAATTTGTCCGTTCGCTCATTCTTTTATTTCTTCATTCATCGATTCTTTCATTCGTTCGTTCATTCATTTTCTCATGTTTTCTTTCATGTGTTCGTTCATTCATTTGTTCATAATTAATTAATTCCTTTGTTCTTTCATTTTTTATCCATTCGTTCACTCGTTATTTCTTTCATGTCTCCGTTAATTTATTCTTTTGTTTCTTTGTCCGTTCGCACATACTCTTATTATTAATTCATCTATTCTTTCATTCGTTCGTTCATTCGTTTTCTCATTTTTTCGTTCATTTATTCATTCATTCGTTCTTCCATTCATTTCATGTGTCAGTGATTGATTCTTTTGCTCGTTCTTTGTTTTTTTTTTTTCATTTGTTCCTTCTTTCATTTTGTATTTGTTCGTTCATCATCGATTCCTTCGATCAGTCTTTAACAAGTCGGTCAGTCACTTCATTATTTAGTCTGTAATTTAATCTGGTGATCAATGTGTTACTTAGTCGGTTAAACAGTGGATAAGTCTGTCTGTTGTTCAGTCGACAAGTGTCTCATTGTGCAGAATATAACATGAGAAGTAATAATTAATAGTAGAAGAGGGGAGTATGTGTAGGACATTGCATGTATTTTTGACGACGTATTCGCCATCGCTATTTACGCCATAACCATGTCTGGTTGCCTCTTCGTACAATATGGCCTCCTGCACTCTCGAACCACGCCCACTCGCAGTTCTTATGCGATGTGATATTATATTTTTAAGTTTATATGGATACTCCGCAGCGGGATCGAAGTCAGGCGTCCACAACTGCGGCTGCTCGCCTCATAAAGACAGATTTATTAATTGAGCATATTCCAATAGAAAGAAAGCAGCTGAGAATTATAATCTTTGCAGAGGTTGTCACAACATCTGCAGTAGTATGAAATTAAATTGTTTGTAATGAACACAGGATAAATTGGTCTTGAGCTAACCATCACGTGACACAAACCACGCCACGTAATGAGTGTTCGTAAGTGTACAATGAAACTCCACTAAGATTGTGAATAAAGTAGTCTACTGTCGCACTTTTAATTATTACGCGTCAGAATCATTTATATAGCATCCCATATAACTTGGAAATACTTACTATTCAGGTTCCATTAGATAGTAATAGGACGATAATGGAACAATGAAAGAATTAAAATTACAGAGGAAGCTGAGGTAGCTATACAGACATAAATAACAACATTAGGTAATCTCTCATTTAGTTATTCACTTTTAAAAGTTTACTTTACGAGGCCAGTCTTGTACAGCCATCACAACATTTTTGTTTTATTTTCTTATCACCGCTCAGCAGGTTTTAAATTAACTTCGAATAAGAAATTATTGATACTATCAATCGACTAGACATCGATTTCCAAATCACGACGTCATGGGATGTACGTACGTTTGTGTGTAATAGTTTTGTCGGTTATATTCGGAATTTGCTGTGAATTAAGCTCTCCTACTCTCTTCCTCCTATCTCTTTCTCTTTCTCTCTCTCTCTCTCTCTCTCTCTCTCTATTCCCCTATTGAACCACTAATATTGAAATTATATCGAACAGACTGGCCTTGCTGTATCTTGTTTGTCTCGGGTTCCATTCTTTGTGAATTGTTGTCGTTACTGCATTCTACACGGTTTTCTCGAATTTCTCAAAGCTCAAGGGATATTCAGATGAGAGGGAAGAAAATTTCTAATTTTATGCTGAGAATTGAACCAAATTTTTTCTAATTAGGATTGTGTAATTTACAGATTATTGACAGGTAATTAAAATCATCTACCGGCCTTTGAAAACAGATATATTTCTGAATTAATAATAAATGAATGAAAGCCATAAAATTAGTTAAATAGACGAATAAGTAAATAAATAAATAAATAAATAAATAAATAAATAAATAAATCAATAAATAAATAAATAAATAAATAAATAAATAAATAAATAAATAAATAAATAAATAAATCAATAAATCAATAAATCAATAAATCAATAAATCAATAAATCAATAAATCAATAAATCAATAAATAAATAAATCAATAAATCAATAAATCAATAAATCAATAAATCAATAAATAAATAAATAAAATAAAAGAATGAACATATAAATAAACATGACTGAATGAATGTATAAGTGGATAGATTAGTGACTAAAATATTAACAGTATAAATATACGTTAAGTGTATGACTATATGAAGAAGATATGAATAAAAATAATGCATCACTTAATTAACTGGAGAAATATATTACTAAAACATTAGAAAATCTTCATCAACTTCATCCTCAATGGAAGCTGCTTCTAATAGAGCCTGCACACGTCTTTCTTCTTGTACCTACTGCGTATACACGATTTCTTTCCATTTGTAACTCGAGGCCTTTTTTTGTAATCTTCCATTCTCTGTGTCTGCATTACAATTCCGATTAAATTAATTAATTTTCCTATGTATATCTGTGTGGAAATGACTGCTAAAAGTTCATACTCGAAGACGGTCTCTGAATTCAAATCTTTAGGCCAACAATAAAGCCCAAGGTATGGTCACATTTAACACTAGTTAGGTAAGCGGTGACCATACTATATGTCCAAGGCTGTGGACAGGAACGGAAGGTGCATCTAGGTACTTGTCTCTCTTGTGTATCATATATGCAGGTACAGTCTGATGACGCAATAAATTGTATACAACTGTAAACAGTACTTCCAGTAATTTATGTTACGTTATGGTTTATTTAACGACGCTCGCAACTGCCGAGGTCATTCAGGTCTTCGGTGTGCCGGAATTTTGTCCCGCAGGAGTTCTTTTACATGCCAGTAAATCTACTGCACACTTAAATGCCATCGACCTGGCCAGGGATCGAACCCACAACCTCAGGCATAGAAGGCCAGCGCTATACCAATTACGCCAACTAGGCCGACGCTTTCAGTAAATGTTTACCATACCAAATAATTTTTCATATAGCCTATGCAACAGGGTATTATTGTAAAAAAAAAAAAAACTCCAAAATAATTATATAACAAATTAAAAATTTTAAATTAAATTTCTATCCAATAGAAAACTTTGTAGAATTGTAAATTATATAAAAAACGAAAGAATATATTACACTTAGCGATCACGTTGAAAGGCATTGCGATATTAAATAACTCTATAATCTTATTGTTTACTATGAAATATTTGTCCTTCTCTTTATAAGGCAATTTTATATCCAGAAAAACTTCATTCAACACAAAGAAGTAATAGGTACAAACTGAAAATGAGGAATATCATAGATATCTGCAGCTCATACTATTTTTATGTGGCAAAATTTCTACGGTAACATGGCCTATGAATCTGCCAGTTACGTAAGATGTTTCATCTGGCGAAATCCGTATTTCCTCATTTGCCATAACGTAGCCTATCTTATATGAGTTGAAACATTTTCACAGCAGGGCGCAAAATGATGCTTAAACAGTATTATTGCAGAAGGAAGTCTTATTTTAGTGTATTTTTATATAAATGTTCTAAAGTGATGGTTTACGACTTTTTCAAACAAAATATTAGCTAAGAATATCATGTTACACAGTCCTATTTGAATTTTCTTGAGAAATACTTCTACATTTTTGTTGTATTTTGATGTATCAGACTTTCTGCATGGAATATCGTTAGTCTGCCCTTGTTTCATAATGGCACAACTGGTATTTAACCCATTCAAACTGAAGTATTCACTCTAAACTCTTCTATAAGTAAGTTAAACTCCAAACATCTAGGATTCCTTTCTTTCTGAATAATTACTACCTTATTCCCTGATAAGCAATACTGAATTCATTGTAAGTGCGATGAGGAGAGTAGAGAGTTATTTTGAAGTGATAGTGTGATTAAATTTCTCATACTCCATTACATTAATAGAAACTGAATGAGTGAGTCAGTGAGTGGGTGAGTGAGTGAGTCGGTGAGTGAATGAGAGAGTAAAGGAATGAGTGGATGACTCGGGGAATGATTGGATGAGTGGATGACTCGGCGAATGAGTGAATAAATGAATGAATGAGACGGTAAGTGAATGAGCGGATGAGTTGGCGAGTGAGTGAGCGAATGAGCAAATTAATTCATGAATGAATGAGTAAATGAGCAATTGAGTCAGTGAGTGAAGATGTGAATAAATGAATCGATGAGTGAATGAACCAGTGATTGAATGAGTAAATGAATGAGTGAATTAGTGAATAAATGAATAAGTGAGCCAGTGATTGAATGAGTGAATGATTCAGTGAATGAATGAGTTAATGAATGAATTAATTAATGAGTTAATTAGTCATTGAGTGAATAAAGGAATGAATGAATAAATTGTGTCAGTAAATTAATGAGCGAATAATTGAATGAATCAGTACATGAATGAGTGAGTCAACAAATGAATGAGTGAATAAGTGAGTAAATGAATAAGTCGGTAAATAAATAGATAAATCAATAAATGTTATGTCTTATTTAACGACGCTCGCAAATGCCGAGGTTATATCAGCGTCACCGGTGTACCGGAATTTTGTCCCGCAGGAGTTTTTTTATATGCCAGTAAATACACTGACATGAGCCTGTCGCATTTAAGCACACTTAAATGCCATCGATTTGGCCCGGGATCGAACCGCAACCTCGGGCATAGGAGACCAGCGCTATACCGATTGTACCAAGCAGACCGACGATAAATCAATATCATATGTACTTCGGTACATCATAGTAATATAAGCTTAATGGAATACCACTTCGTGATTCAAGACGGCTCCGTAGGACCCCGGCCACATAGTCACTCGTAATGAGTACAATTCTGTACATAGTGTTGGACATTGTGCCACTGTCACATATCCTGTGACACAGTACATGAGGGTAGCCACCAAAGGGGAACAGAGAGGTAGAACTTAAACTGAGAAGGATTTAATCCGCCATTAGAATTTGAATCCGATGCGGCTTAGTGGATAAGCATCAGCACTTAGAGCTGAAAGCCCGGATTCGAATCTCGGTGCCGGAGAGAGATTTTCTCCGTTCTAACCATTCTTCACTTTAACCCTTTCAATCCTGAATTTATATTAAACAAAATTGAAAAAAAAAAAAAAAACTGGTCACATAATCATTCTGGGGATCCAAAATTCTCAAATCAAGTCTTCACAAAAAATCAAACTTTGGGGACAATTTTGACCCCTGGGGCCCCAAAATTTTAAATTTTATTTTTAATTCAGGTATGGAAATGTTTCAAACATAATATTCTCCATTTCTATCACATCGATATTTTTTAATATTTTGAAAAATTCGAAGACATTCCAAAAAAGAAAAAAGGAAACAATATAATGTACATCAGGCCTGAAGGGGTTAAAATAATAATCAAATCATTTAATGAGTAAATGTATTGATAACTCATTAATATAAATATTATTAACTCTACGACATAAAAGAGAAGGGATGAAAATAAGCGAAACAAGCTTATTAGAAAAATGGTTAATTGAGAAAAATGAACACAAATAAATTAAGAAGTAGTTAAGTACCATACACAACAGGAAATAAAATTAATTATTGTGATATAAGTACAAGATTTTTTGCATATAATAATTCATGATGCTTTGCAGTTCATATGATTTGTTTGAATATCAGACTCTAATCTGAGCCCTGAAAGCCGAAATACATGTGGTTAGTAATTGTGGATCAGCATTTTAACTATTTTAAAAAGTGTTAGACCGACAAAGAGCCTGCACAAATTGAAACAATTACGAATTAATTAACAATAAACAGGTATGTCATTAGTAGCCTATATGTTATTACTGAATATTTGAATTGAAACTGGAAATCAATGTTGTTCGTCTGCGGACGACGATCGGCAATTGTTACCAAATTCGTATTTAATATAATGACTAATTTGGACTTTTTAAATTGCAGGACAATTTTGTTATGTGCATGAGCAATTGACATAACAAATGAATTGCGCAATCAAATTGCATTACCGGTGCAATCAGCATGCGGTCGGACGCTTCCCATTGTCATCCGAACAGCGCCCGGCTCTCTTCAATTGTCTGCCGATCATCTCCGGTCATTTGTTTTTATGCAGGCTCATCGCACACTTTCTTGGCACAGAATTTCTCTTCCTTTAGTGCGCCAATTACATGCCCTGAATTCTTAATTTGGCAAAGAGGATTTGCATTGCGGTCGGAATTTTCTGAATTAAGTCCCTTTTGTCATAATTTCCAATCCATTAGCTGAGTGTTTTAAAGGAAAGGTTCTCTGCAGTGGCGAGTTTCATGTGAATATTCCTTCCTTATAACACAGTCTTAGCTATAAAAAAGTGACATGTTTAGAGACACAGTCGTCTTTTAACATTTTGTTGGTTTGTCTTGCATGTTTTTTTAGAACTGTGAAATTATGAGCATCGAGCAGACAAAGCATCATGTGGATAGTACAGTATGTATGTATGTATGTATGTATGTATGTATGTATGTATGTATGTATGTATGTATGTATGTATGTATGTATATGTGTGTGTATGTATGTATGTATGTATGTGTGTATGTATGTATGTATGTATGTATGTCTACGTACTTACATACGTACACTACCGGTCAAAAGTTTTCGCTCATCTATCACAACTATGAATTTGTGGTTCAAACAGGGGGAGAGAAAATATTTATTTTGTTGGTCTATTTAGTTTTTATGTGATTGTACATTGAAATAAAGTATATAATTATTTTAATAGCTGATCGAAAACTTTTGACCGGTAGTGTATGTATGTTATGTTATGTAGTTACGTGTGTACGTACGTGTGTGTATATGTGTGTGTGTGTCTATTCATTAATTCATAGTTTTCTGCCCAAGGGCAAGTCTTTCGCTGCAAACCCAACATTCTCCAGTCTTTCCTAGTTTCTGCCTTCCTCTTTGTCTCCTCATATGATCCATATATCTTAATGTCTCTATCATCTTATATTTTCTTTTGCCCCGAACTCTTCTCCCGTTCACCATTCCTTTCAGTGCATCCTTCAGCAGATAATTTCTCCTCAGCCAGTGACCCAACCATGTGTGTACGGTTTTGAAGTCAGTTTTGATTTATACAGGTGAATGAGAATAACAGATATTACAATATTTTACTACAATAGACGTAACAGCTACACTAATATTTTCAGGTAGAAATTGAGTATTTGCCGAATTATTTTTACTTTCTCGCAGTTGTAAATTTAAGTTGTCTCCTATTAAGGCGTAGAAGGAGATTCTTAGTTTCCAGTTGTGTAAATTTTATGAATGTATGGGGTAACTGATGCTTTGCTGTGTACTCATCCTCTACATCAAAATATTTGTGTGGGTGTCAGGTTCATTATAATACAATAATTAACTGTAATTTTCTTTACCCGATCTTTTTGGGAATAGATAGAAACCTAATAAGAAAATAAAACATAGGCAATATAAATTAACATTTGTGTAAAACTATTACCGACCTTAGATTAATTTGTAAAAATGAAACTTTAGAACGTGACAAAATGAGAGTAAAAGGTATTTAGCAGCGGGAATTAGATTGTTAAGGACTATTAAAGGAGATAGAAGTAGTAGTCACTTAAGGAACGAAGGTAAACGATCGCAATTTAAGGTAATATGGTTCACACACGTTATATTTTAAAGAAGAAGATTTCATGAGAATCACTGACGGCACACTTTTGAAGAGGACATGCAATCGCAAGGAAGCAGGAAGATGGGGTCTTGGAATACCACTTTCAGCCATCAGATTGTAAAATTTAAGATGTCTGCCCTTCCTAGTTTGACTTAGATTTATTTTCTTCTCAAATTTTCATATAATGATTGGTATATGTTTCATTTTAATTTACTTCTATATATTTTTTCTATAACGATATTTGAGTTCCTAAAAAATTAAAAGTTAAACATTTTTAATTGATTATTTTACGACGCTTTATCAACTTCTATGGTTATCTAGTTGACATAACAAATGAATTGCGCAATCAAATTGCAAATTGCAAATTGTCTGAATGAGATGGTGATAATGCCAGCGAAATGAGTTCAGGGTCTAGCGCCGAAAGTTACCCAGCATTTGCTGGGAAAACTCCTGAAGAAAACTCCACCAGGTAACTTGTCCCAAATAGGATTTGAAACTTGTTCTAAAATGTCGTTTCCGATTAAAATTTTACTTCTGATGGAAAATTTTCCACTGAATGCCGTAATTTGTGTGTGTGTTTTTGTGGGAGATTTTATGGTTCTGTAGGCTATAATTTATGAGTGTTATTGAAATGAAATAGCGAACGTTATATCTTATCCTCTACGTCAAAAATTACTTTTATTTGCCGATGATGTAAGTTCATATAAAATCCTCGATCTAATTTAATACCCTTATCAGTTTGATCATTCCATGTCAGTACCATATCATATAGGTGGATATATTTTAGCTTTTTGATTACTATGAAATTGTATCTCATGTCCAGTCAAATATATCCTGCCAATTTTGAAATGAGTGTGTGGGTGGTAGTTATGAATTGCTGGTGGGAAGTAGGGTAAGCGCATTGAAACGTAAGCCTGTCATATGAACCTATGGTGCTAAATCGAATTTCTTACTTCGACAAAAAATGAGAATAAAAATTTGCTTGAAACCTTCTTATTCAAGAAAAGGGCCTTTCATGTGTCGCTTGTTTCTCTTCAAAATTTGTATGAACCCGCGAACTCCGGATTCAATGACACGCATATTAACCACTAGACCACCGATGACGACATGATGGGATGTGACTTACAATATAATTATAAACCGCCGCACAAATTCCACAATTTGGGACATCTGACCGATATCTACGGCTGACCACTAGGATCCAGAATACAAAGCAGAGGTTAACTTAAAAATACAATATGATTGCGGAGAGAATGCCTAACAATGATAAATTTAAAAATAAAGTACAGTTTTATTTGGGAGAAACATGAGATAAAAGTACATTGAAGAGTAATGAAATGAAGTAATATATATATATATATATATATAATATATTACGTAGTATTATACAAGTGATTGTGTAAAATGGATAATGAATCTCTCAATACCATTACACGAATTTTGTTAATGTCCTCATTAGAAAATTTAAGAGAAAGGAGAATGGTTTTGGTTAACTTAAATGAAGTTCCCCTAGCGCCAAAAAGAAGTCCTTTCACTTCCCATGTATTAATATTCTTTTGTATCTCTCACTGAAGTGATGAATACATGGGTTGTAAATAGACTTCGTTAACGTTTTTGGCTTGTTGATCATCCTTCTCAAAACGAACAGTGGGGTCAAGAATGAGGCTTCTTTGATTCCGGCGATCGATGGCTATAATGTCTGCTCTTCTCGGTGACCCATTCTCAGCCAAGAAGTGCACTTCTTCGTAAACCTCCCACTTTGCCTTCCGAAGAGTGGTTACGATGGAGCTTTTCACTTTATGGTGGCGATTGTTCCTCAGTAGTTCTCCTTTAGGGCAATAACCCAAAACATGCCCAAGGGTTTCTACTTCGCTACATCCTGGATGACGACAGTTTTGATCTTGGAAAGAACGACCTGGCACAGATCGTACTGCTGCGATGTTTGTGGACATCTTTATGGCATTGGTCCACTCTGAGGATGATATCTCTCTTCTATTTCTAACCCAAGAGTTGTTTTTTGGATGTTCACTGTAAGTTACCACTCCTTTACACTGTTGGTTTACTTCTACCTCCCTGAGGGATGTTTTGTTTCAAATATATTAATACAACTTTCATCCTTCTTATCAGAAATTTGACTTATTCAGAAATGTTTGCGAATTTGTTTAAGCAAACTGATTTTAAAACGTAAAATTAATTTATTTCCGGCATCTGTTATGATTTATTCATTTTTGTTCATTATTGTAAAGATTTTTGTTTGATTTTCATTCCCTTAAATTTAATTTTAGATTAATTACAGTAAAATTGAACATACACGATTTTTTTGACGAGTTTCGGATACACCATGGTGATACACGTCAGAACTGTGCCTTCACAGCTACACGTACCATAACTGACGTGGTACAAGTTTCTGAATAGAAATTAAACAGGTAACAAGAGTCACTTTAAATTCGACATCCAAACAAGCAACGGGCAAAGAAATAAAGTTTGACTTTCAGCGTTTGAATCACACAAATGAGATCGGCTCAGACGGAAGTTTCAAACTTGTAACCGCTGACGGTGACGAAGGTGGCAGTTAAAGCGGAACTTTGAGAATTTCGAACAAATGAATAACTCCAGAAGGTCAAGTTATCTGTAAATCAAATAATAGTTCACCATAGCATAGGCAGAAAAAGAGGAACTGCCGAATTTTCAAAGAGCACCAGTAACATTACTCCTTATTCATCTCTTGTAAAGAAGTCTTGGTTTCTTTTTCGATAATAATTTAAATTGGAATTTTCAACTTAAAGAAACAATAAAAAATAATCTGTTCCTCCATTCACTGTTTGAGTCGCTTAAGAAACTTCTTGCCCCAGCAACTAAAACTTACTCTAGTACAAACCCTAGTAATGCCTCACTTCGATTATTGTGTTGTTCTGTTAAGTGACCTAAGTTCTGAACTGTCAGACAAGCTACAGCATGTTCAGAATATGTACGCAGAACTTTACAATCTTTGTCTTTACTCTTACGAATTCTGCATACCTCATCACCAAATTACTTTTCGTCTCGTTTCTCTTATCTGTACTCTAACTCGATTTAAATACCAGACCACTAAGTGGCAGGCTAAGTATACCCCTCCATAGAACATTTTGTTACTCTTCATCTTTTACGGTCTCCACCTCACGACAATGGAATTTCTTGTCACAAAGTTGACCAGAAAACTTTGTCATGTGACCAAATAACGGTTTTTTTCTTTCACTATGTTAATAATGTTAAAACAAGAGCTTATAAATTTTGGCCTCTTGAGCGCAATTCCGAGGGCGTGCAGAAATAAGTTTCCCTGGGACTGTTTACAGAAAGAAAACAAAATTTAATGGAAAGATTTTATAGGGACGGAAACAGGAATTATTGTTGAGCTATTTTTCAACATATTCCCTACCGGAATTGAGACATTTGTCATACCATGGGATCAACCAAGATGTACCACACACTGTTCCGAGCCCAGGCGGCAGACTTCTACGACACAGGGATACGAAAATTTGATTCCATGGTATGACATGTCTCAATTCCAGTAGAGAATATGTTGAAAAAAGCTCAATAATTGCTGTATCTGTTCATAATAAATATTTCCATGAAATTGTGTTTTCTTTCTATAAACGACTCCAGGGAAACTTACTTTCTGCATAGCTCTCGTAATTTCGCTCGAGCAGCAAAAATTTGTATATACACTTGTTCTGACATTATTAACATTTTGGAAAAAATAAGTTAACTTTTTTTTTATCTGCCTCCATGAAATATTTGCTTGTGAGTAAAATGAAGGTGATAATGTTAGCGAGATGAGTCTAGTTCAGCGTCGAGTTGCACACCGTTTGCTCTTAATAGGTTGCAGGAAACCTGCCGAAAAATCTCAACTAGGTAACTTGTTCTAACCAGGATTTGAACCCGGACCCGTTAGTTTCACGGTCAGACGTGTTAACCATTATTCCATAGCGGTGGACTTTGTCATCCTCAAGGAAAGAATCAGGCAAGCAATATTACAAGTGTTACTCCAGACCTTTTTGCCAGGAAGTGGACAGAAATTCAGTCTCATAATGACATGTGTCATGCTGTTAATTGTGTGCATATTGAATCGTACTAATGTTCGGAATGGTTTTCAGTTACTGAATTAAATAAAATAAAATAACTTTCAATCCGTTACATATGATACATATTTTACATTAAACCCATGAAACCCCAAAATTATTTCTCGAAGACCTATGTTAGTATTTTATTTAATTAACTTTTTTAACTGTATAGGTTATTTTGCATCGAAATCCAAAGTGAGTGAGAAATAGCTAACGAATTTTTCCGTCGGAACTCTGTCAGGGAAAAGATTTTTTTATAAGCCGTACCTAAATATAAGACACGAGACCCGGAACTTTCCTCTCAGAAAGCCTTGCTAGAAGGTGTATCACCCGCAGCCTGATTAAAACACTGGAACCTGGGATCCAATGGTCGACAAGGTAACCGCAAGACGCGTTATGGGGTCACATTGAATTTCCCATTGGTACTGACCCTGTGACTAGAATTATTATGAATGATGAAATTGTGGAAAGATGACAGATGAAATAAAATATCTCGACGAAAACTACTCCAAATACTAAGCTCTCGACGTCAGAAATTTCTCACTTTGAGCCCCTGAGACTCTAATTACTACAAGTCGTAGGGTGTAAACTATGGAATTTTCTTGTAGCTCATCTTTCCAAACAAGGATTGGATATTATCCCTTTTCGAAACCAAAGGTTGTTCAGATATTTGTATTCATACTCATGTTTCTTTGACCGACCAACATCCTGCCTTTCTGGAGGTCGATAAAAAGTGCTTACAGTCCTAAACTGTCAGATAACATTTTCTAGACATGTTGTAATGTTACTTCTGATATGCAGTACCGGTACTTTTTCAACCGTGGTAGTTTCTATGATCAGTTCTTTTTCATGTAATTCTCTCTAACCAAGTTTCACTTGTACATGTCGGAAACTTAGGTATTATGTACAGTAATCTTAGTTTATATATTTTCTCATATTTTATATTACTCTTTTTGTAATATTACTCTTCATAATTTGATTTGTATCACTGAGGTATCACTTTCTTAGAGCCACCATCGTAGATCAAACCAAAGACAAGTTTCCCTTCTGAATCTAAGCTGCTGTCGGACACGAGTTCGATTCCCACTTAGGTTGATTACCTTGTTGGATTGTTTCCGAGGTTTTGTCAAGTTATAAGGAGATTGTCAGGTAATCGCATGGTGAATCTCAGTCAAATACCATCTCGAGATCACTAATTCCATCGACGCTAAGTAGTTGATACAACGTCGTTAAGTGAAAATATCTCATCCTAAGTATCTAAATGAAACCACGAATGGCATCATGTATTACTGTTTTGATTATTCTATTATAGAAGTTCTTATACGTATAGGTTAAATACAAGATCAATAAAAAGTATGGACCACTGCTATTTTTAATTTTATGAAGAAACTTTATATAAGTTAACAAATGTTATATGATGTAAAAAAGGAATATTTAGAATTTGTTCTCAAAACCAGTACGTCTCATTTAAATTATAAAAAGTGTACAAAGGAGTCTGTTCTTTTTTTAAAGGCACCAACACATCTTTTTTTTTTTCAGTTTTTTATGTAGCGCAGCGCTGTGCGGCTTATTAGAGTTGGTGGACAGACTTGATAATAGCTAGATGTTAATTTCGCGAGATGAGCCTTGCAGTTTAGGAAAACGTCGTAAGAAACCCAACCGGGTATTCATCCGTAGCGGTATTCGAATCCACACCCGAGCACAACCTCAAAAAACGGGTCTCGCTAATTAATAATTTGTGGACCATTCTAGTGGCAGTACCTTGGAGTTGGAGTTCTGAGGAAGATTTTACGTTGCGTTGACTTCCCCTTGTCACTTCGCATTTAAAAGGAATCGAGAGGTTCACAGCTACCTATATCTTGTTACATGTATTTACGTAGAACTACGTGTGAAAGACAAGGAGAAGAAGGGGAAGACATGGAGGGTTAGGAGAAGACAAAAAGGAGAAGTGGAAGACTAGGAAAAGAGGGGAAAACAAGGAGAAGGGAAATACTAGGAGAAGAGGGAAAGACAAGGAGGACAAGGGGAATACAAGGCGTACAAAAAGATAACAAGGATAAGGAGGAATAGAAGAGAGCAACATGGATAAGAAGGGGACCTCAAGAGAACATGGAGAAGCAAGGAGAACAAGTTTCATACAAAAAGAACAAGGGAAATACAAAGAGAACTAGGGACATACAAGGAGTACAAGGGGAATACGAGGAGAAAAGGGGAATAGAAGAAGAACAAGAGGAACAGAAGGATAATGAGACAAGAAAACAACGGGACGTCAAGAGAACCAGAAGAAAACAAGAAAAATAAGGAAGACAAGGAGAAGAAGAGAATGACAAGAATACAATGGGGAAGACACGCAGAACAATGGGAAAAACAAGTAGAGCAATGGCGACAAGGAGAACACGGGGACAACAAGAAAGTGAGGGGAAGACAAGGAGAACAAGAGGACAAGAAAGAGGGAGCCATCGGTGTAGCTCAGTCGGCTGAGGCGCTTACCTGCCGACCCGGAGTTGCACTCGGGGGTGGGTTCGATGTCCGCTCAACCTGATTATCTGGTTGGGTTTTTTCTGAGGTTTTCCCCAACCGTAAGGCGAATGTCAGGTAAACTATGGCGAATTTTCGGTCTCATCTTGTCAAATATCTCGCTGTCACCAATCCAATCGACACTACGTAAGTCAGTAGTTGATAAAGCGTCTTTAAATAACAAACTAAAAAAAGAACAAGGGGAGAAAGAAGGCAAGGGTAATAAGAGAAATACAAGAGGGATAGAAGGAGAACAAGAGGAATTTAAGGAGAACAATGTAGACGATAAGGAGAACAAATGGTCAACAGAAGAGGGAGTTGCATTTTTATATTTCTATGAATTTCCAATTACTTCCGTTTCTGTACTTTGTGTGGAAAAAGAAGTAGTTCTACTTCAAAATAATGGTTATAAAATGTGAAGAAACCTTGAGATGATGTTAGTACCAGTGAGTGTCTCAAGAAAATCTGTTCTAGTACGGGCTCTTTGCATCACAAATACCAGCTTGTTTAGCCGGGACTTGAACTCGTGTCTAAAGTGTAGAAATTTGACGCTCTAACCATTAGACTAACGATGCGCGCATAAAGTACTTTTACTATCACATTACACGAGTTACTGGATCACACATTCTGGCAACAATTAGTAGGTTATGGCACAAATACATGTCGTCATCTGTTGATATCGCATTGCTGTCTGGATGGCCGTTCAAAAATCCATCACCTCCGACCGGGACGTGGCCTGAATTCGCCGACCACGGTTCCAATCGAAATGATTGTAACACATTAAAAGGCTTGAAAATAAAGAAATACAATAATTAAATTAACGAAAATGTAAAATAAGTAGCATATTTATTGATTTATGATTGTTTGATACGTAGGATGTGAGTATAGGATACAAGCTGAACCGTAAGTAATGTCATTAATTTCAGTGGATTATACTTTGAAATATTTCGAACGGAAAGAGTTTAATACAATTATTTTGTTCACTTTTGCTTCCTTTCCGAGAGAAAAAATTACTTTGTATGAAACATTTAATAGCGTGTTTTGGGAAAACTATTGACTTAATTCCCAATATGCTCAGTCAATTTAAGAGAGCAGTGTATTATGAGAGTACGTTATTTAAAGAATTTTAGTTTTGTCCTTTAAATGTGCAGAAATATGATCACAACAAATGTAACATT
The DNA here is from genome assembly GCF_040183065.1 of Periplaneta americana. NCBI lineage: Eukaryota > Metazoa > Arthropoda > Insecta > Blattodea > Blattidae > Periplaneta > Periplaneta americana. The sequence continues at coordinate 111,363,385 of NC_091118.1, read as the reverse complement.
TTAAAATTTCTTTTCAGAACGAAAAGTTACATTTGTTTGGATCAAACGTTTGTACATTTAAAGGACAAAACTACAATTCTTTCAATAATTTATCATAATAATACACTGCTCTCTTAAATTGACTGAGCATATTAGGAATTCAGTGAGTGACTTTTCCAAAACACGCTATGAAACGTTTCATATAAAACATCTCGGAAAGGAAGCAAAATCGAGCAAAATTGTATTAAACTTTTTGTTTGAAATATCTCAAAGAATAATTCTCTCAAATTAATGACATTACTTACGGTTCAGGCTGTATATGTGAACAAAATAAGTGCAAAATATGAATTAATTAATTAATTAATTTCAACATACAGAAATAATTTTAGTTCTCTCTTTGCATAGAGTAAATGATTTATTCCTTGCTTGGGCATTGGTTGAGTTTTATTTATTTATTTATTTATTTTATTGCTAGTAAGTTTTAAATGAATACAAGTTAATACAATATAAGATAAACTAACCCACTCCTGAATGAGTAAGACTCGTAAGTAAATATGAAGTAGTATTACTAATTATTGAGTAGTATGGTTGAAATTTTTATAAATTTTAGCATTGAAATCCTATTAGCAATAAACACTAGGATAATTTGAAAGAGTTTCCCAAACTAATATGTCTTTGACAAATCTGATGAGATTAGGACAGTTTATAAAAGTCTGATAGACTTGAAAACTTTTGTTAATTATTGATTCAGGTGCCATGACCACAAGATTAAGACACATAGGTTCAATTCTAATAATTAAATTAATTAATAATTTTCAATACTGCTTTGGAAAAGTTTCCTTATTTGATTATAATTTATGGAGCTTAAATAAAATCTGAAAGAATTTCGTTTCAACACTATATGAATATCATAGCAAAGGTATCTACTGTAGACTCCTCAATGTCCAAGGTGGAGGAAAATTAAGGCTTCCACCTAAAAAGAGGCAATAAAGCACCGGATATCAATAAGAATGACAGTCCTAGGGAAACATCCTGATATTAATTGAAGACTGGACATAGAAAAAGCTGTAAGTGTCAGTATCTTTGAAAATTAGTTCTGTTTTAAGAGTTTATATCACTGAGAAAAATGATAAGTCCCATTATAATTTTATTTAGGGCCTAGCTTCTCCCATAGATGTGCAAAATGTATGATATTACATTAATAGTTGCACAAGAAAGTCCTGTTGTCTAGGATTTTTCTCTTTGGCACTTACAGCCTTTTTCAAGACCAATCTTCAATTTTTGTTAGACGCTGAGTGAACACCAAGGACGTATTAAGGTCAACAGGATCAGATCAGTGAGAAAATCCGAGACACCATAATCGGGAATCGAATTCGTTGCCTTCCGTATCTGGCGCTACGCCTTAACCGAGACGCTATCGCTCGCCACATTGTTGCACTTATCTCGACATAAAATTCCACCGCATGAACTTTTCCTTCTTATTCTTTTATTTAGGCTAGCTGTCTGTTTTTTAAAGAGGAAGAAGAAGAATTCTGTTCAATGTCAAAATAACAATGGGGCGCGCGGTAACATCTCGGTTAAGGCGCAGTGCTAAAAGTCTAATAAAAGTTGGAAGAATTTTGTTTAATCACCATTTGTGTTACACGGAGTAACGATTACATTCACAATCTGTTCAGGTCTCACAACATCCCGTGCATTTAGAACTGTAAATCGACTTGTTCATTACTGATAGGATTTTATTTATACAGCAGTAAGGAGAGAGTAGAATTTACTTTCATACTCATAATTTTAGCATCAAGAGTGAACTGAAAGGAATTTGGATGTTGCTGTTTTGTTCGACAAAGAAGACTAACAACATGCACCATTATGCTTTCAACGGAGCTTGTTAAAAGTTATGCGTTCCAAACAGACCAAGAGTCTTTTGGCTTCGCTTTTCTATGGTTTGGATTTCACAAGACATATTTTGCCTCTAATAAGGACGAAGTCTTCAGTAGCATATTTTAACTTGACTAAATGATGGCTAAAAGTAGAACAACATGAAGACGCTTCATTAGGGTATAGTATTTTTATGTTCAAGAGCCGAATTCGAATTCTAACTTAGTATATTTATACAAACAATAACTACACCAATAAGAAACAATAAATAAATTTTCAAAATTTTCAAAAGCTAAAACAAAATTTACTACTTTAAATAATAATAATAATAATAATAATAATAATAATAATAATAATAATAATAATAATAATAATAATCCGAGTAATAACAAGAAAGTTTTACTGTAGTAGACATCAACAAGAAATTGAAACATTAGATAATAAAAATAAGAAATAAGTATAGCCTACCGTAAATCTAGTTACTAAACTAAAAAACGTGTTAAAGCGGTTAAATGACATAAGTATCGAGTTAGGCCATTCGTCCATCGAAGCAACAAAACCCATACGACTAATAGCCCACGACCAAGCAATCAGTACTCAGGAAACTTTTTGGGTCCACCCTGTTTAACAATATTTCACTCGTCCACCGAGGCGACGACGACTTAAGAGCAACGCAATAAATCGTAAGAAACCAAATGGGTTGGTCGCCAGGCGATAACTTGCGTTTTGGTCTTAACAGCGTGCACTTGTAGAAGAGCATACTCCGTATATTTCCAATTTATTATGTAAGCTCTCGCATTTTGGTGATAATGTCAAAGATGGTATCCAAAAAGGACAAGCCGACAATGTGAACTTTCCTCTTCAAAATTTTTCCTAATCATCCTATACGTTTGTTTAAACTTCATAGGGTTCATGAATTCGCTTGCAATTTTTTTACCAGTTTTCTGCCTTATTATTTTCGAAAAAAGAATGAACCCAAAAACGTTTCAGGACCCTACCACGAGCTTTCAAGTACAAATAGCCCCCAACAAGGCCTCATTAGATGACGACGTTCTCGTGACTGACCTAATTAGGTTTCTTCTGTGAATGAAAAACAGGCAATTTATCGTATGTCGCCCGCGATTCATCGCGTAGCATTGGCTCTCCCGGTGGACGAAGGACTTTACTCCAGTAAACAAAAAGAAATAACTACACTAAACAATAAGCTACTGAAATAAACAATAAAAATAATAATTCTGAATATTACAGTGATAAAAATAATAATCCCTCTGTTCCTAAATATGGTATAGAAAGATGTTTCTGAACATAACAGTGATAATAATATTTCTTATGTTCCAAAATATGGTATACAAAGATGTAATTTATTCAGTTTCAAAATATGGTGTAGATTTGGTAAAGTTCTCAGTAATATAATGTAACTTTAATGCATCTTCTATCGAAAAAGTCGAAAAAGAGAGGAGAATTGGGAGGACAAATTTAAAAGGTACGCAAAATGCGTCCTTGCAAGGGTTGGGAGCTGTAAGAAACTAAATATGTGAGCTCCAAGCCTGTTGGCCACTAGTCTCACTCCGGGTTACGCTGCTCCACTGAAGGAGCTCTAGAAAATTTTGAAGGGGAAAACCGAAAATGGACGTAACCTATTAGGTACCACATACGCGTGCATCTTCTAGATATTTATTTGTTTGATAAATTAACATAAGAAAATCGATGAATAAAGTGCATTTCATTCTGTGTGATGTCAAATTAATAAAAGAAAAAACAAACATTGTTTTGAGAGAGGCAAATTAACATAAAAACTTCAATAAATTACAACCCGTTTTTATATAATGTCAGTAGTCAAAAGAAAAGAAAGAACAGTGTAGACCTACTCGTTTGCGGATTGACGGTAAGAAGAAATGGACTAAGCCTTAAAAGCAAGCGCTCAAGAGAAAATTAGTAGCGTACTGAATAGATTCTAGCAACGAACCCTGACGTCGTAACTTGCTCTTTCCCATGTGGGGTACCTTATATGCTTTAGTCTCTTTTTGAAACGTGCAGCATTCCATACACTGCTCCAAGATGAGGAAAACATTCTCCATACTCTCTCTGCTGATTTCTTTGAATGTTTTAACGACACGGTCAATCAGTTCCTGTGTTGTTCTTGGACTGTGCTGTTGTTGCAAGGATTGGATAGCATTGAAAAACCCAAGATCCAGAACATTAAGTTCAGGGCTGTTGGGTGGCTGCCGTTTGAAAACGTGTTCCACCCATCTTTCCTGGCTTCGGAGAAAATCGCAGGGTCATCAATACGACAGTGGGGTTTTGCGTTGTCCTGCTCAATTACATGAGTTGTCTTCTTCCAATTTGCTTGCATTGACATCCCGGAGCCTTCGCATCTAACATGACATAGTATGTCTGTTTCACCTTCTGTAAGTAAAACCTTTTTTCACGTAGTCGTACATAGCATTGAATTTTCCATTAGTTTGCACTGTGGATGAAACTCTCCTGATTGTGTTTTCCTCTTTGAAATAGCGAAACAAAGTTGTTGACGGCATTCCAATTGCACACGCCAGTGATAGTATTGTTCCACGTTTTGTGAAAAGGAGTATCTTTGACTTTCCCCAATTTCGGCCACATTTTGCTTTTTTGTGGGAACTAACATCAGCCCACAACAATCCTTCTTTGTACTGGACCATAGTGCGGTGCCAAATCCGTGAAATAATCAAAGGCGTTACCTGAAACTTTATTGCAGCACCTTCATAGCTCCCTTCTTCAAATTAATCGTACCACCTTTCTTGAATAATTGTAGAACGGCATTACGGCATTTGGCTGTTAACTGTTGTGCTTTAAATGTTCTATTCAAAATTAACTGGGTTGGTGTTCCAGTTTCTGCAACAGGAACACCACAGTTGGTGCCCATTTGATTTCTGTCCATAATGAACTATTTAAATATTATGATTTGATGCACTACAGAAGACTAGAAACATTCACAATTGCTCTGTCTGATAGTCGCTTTACTACTGAACGGAATACCACACCGCGAAACATTTCGTGAGCGCATGCACAATATTCAAACTTGTTTGTTCCTATACCATATTTTTGAACGGAGGGAATAATAATAATAATAATAATAATAATAATAATAATAATAATAATAATAATAATAATAATAATAATGTACACATCGCTTGCGGAATAACGTTTAGATTGTCTGACCGTGAAACGAGCAGTTCCGGGTTCAAATCCCGGTTGGGACAAGTTGCCTAGTCGAGGTATGTGAATGCTGGGTATCTTTTGGCGCTGAACTCTGGACTCATTTCGCAGGCATTTTCACCTTCATCTCACTCAGACGCTAGACAACCATCGCAGTCGATAAAGCGTTGTAAAATAACCCAATGTAAATATAATAATAATAATAATCCGTGGCCTGATAGTAGTTAGAGGGTCACGACGTACCAGTCGAATGCTGACCTCACGTCCATGCGACTCAGCATAGATGAAAGATTATCCCGAATATTACGGGAAAGAAATGTAGTCAGCCATTTTAGTTGACGTACAATACAAAATTACATTAGACAGTGTAGCTCCCCAAATTCCTCACGATGCTGCATGGGCATCGGTCCTGCACACTGGTTGAAATTTCACAAGAAAATTCTTTCGCATGAGTAATCGAACCAGCTCTCATTTCGTACCGGTACCAGTTAGTTCAATGGACGACGCCTTAAACTACGCGACTACGTCCGAGGACAAATTTACTGCACTAAATCCCTGCGATACTTGCGTAGACTAGACTAGACCAAACCATTAATTCTTTAATATAGGACCAAAAAGGATAATAATAAGAATCCTCCACCAAATTGTGTACATTTTAAATCATATATAGGCATCTTCTGATTGAGCCGAGAATTTTTTCTGTACTTCACGTTTGTTTGTTTGTTTGTTTGTTTGTTTAGCTTATATAGACAGCCACTAAGATAGGACCAACCACCGGCATAACTCAGGCGATAGACGCGCTTGCATGTTTAATTTTATTATTGCTGCGCTTGGACGTAGGTTAGCTTTCCCGCTTGAGCTGATTACCTGGTGTTTTAGATATTTTTCCTGACTGTAAGGCGAATGTCAGATAATGCCATGGTGAATCCTCGACCTCATCTCACTTAATACCTCTTCTATCCACGCTAAATCTAATAATTGATACAGCGTCGTTAAATAATAGAGTAAAATAATATGGAACCACGTTTCTTTTGTGGAGCAAATCGTTATTCCGGAGTCAACAATATGATCATGTAGACCTACTTGCTAAAGAAGATACAAACATTTCCCTAACTTAATTATCAGTTTTATGAAGTCCATGTAGGATAATTGTATTGTAGAACGTTAGAAAAGAAATATTTTTCTCAAGGAGTAGGCCTAGCCTTCGAAATAAAAAGTTTTCTGTACTAAGAACGGCAAATATTTACACAGTGAAGAATTTTAAAAGCATTTCCTTTCGTTATCAAGTTTTTTTCAGTAAAGGAAGCTTTTATATTGGAATTTCTCTTGTTAAAATAATTGCAAGTTTGTCACACTACTTTCTTGAAGTTTCAAATTAAAACATACCTACATTTCTTAAGGTTCTGACCTGTATGTTTATAATAATAATAATAATAATAATAATAATAATATTATTATTATTATTATTATTATTATTATTATTATTATTATTATTATTATTATCCTGAGGAGCAAGGGCGAACTCTAGCGCTATGTCCGACCGAATGATAGAACTATTAAGCCATGGTTTTTTCTGAACCGACGCATGTGACGTGAAGGGTGCGAGGCACCTTGCAACTCGCATGCGTCGGTTCAGAAAAAGCAAGGCTTTACGCTCACCCCGACTAGGTTCATTCTCACTCACACATGTTCACTGAGCTAAGGCTCACTGTGTATGCAGGCTTCACGCAGACAACTTCACGTGTCCCTAGGCCAGTTCTCTTTGCAGTTCGCTGAGACATGCTATAAATATAGTCTTCAAAATTTGAATTATTAAAGTACAAGGAATTGCCAAGGAAACTTAAAATGCCAGGCAGATAAACTTGTATTACAAGCAGCCTAAGCTCTATGTTGTAACTGTTGTAGTGCTGTCTATCTATAAAAATAAAAACCTGCCATAATTTTTTTATTTCAATATCAGATTACGTTAATAAACTTTTAAATAGCAACCAAATTTTCTTTTAAACAAGATACGAATGGATAAAGAGCATTATGGAACCATCACCACCAAAATCCATTATGGTTGCTTGAGGATGAGACGGTTAATGGAAACAACATGAACGAGGTGTATTTTGGAACAGACACACTAATGGATTAGAAGTCTTTTGGAACAGTCATAAATTTTTAACGTTTAAAATAAACGGGATAAAGATATTATAATCAAATTCAGTACTCCAAAGTAATTTGGAAAATCATATGTCAATGAATGATAGAGGAAAGGGAATAGATTCCAAAACTACTGCTTACACAAATTTGTCAGAAGTGGGTAAGACGAATTTTGGAACTTGGTGTCTCACATATTTTATTTCATTAATTTGTTTCGACTACAGGTTTTTCCGAACGTTTCTCCTTTGACATTACCTGATCCATTTAGATTGTATCTTTATGTTTCTTACGAGTATTCAGCATCGGTTACTTTAGTCGGAATTTATCTTTTAATTTATTACTGCTATTATAGAAATGTGAAGCTAGGGGAAGTTTGAAAACATGAAACAGCAAAAATATTCACTCTCACAGCAATTTGTGCATGCAATGAAATGTAGGCTAAATTGCATATAAAATATGAAGTTTCAAATTATTAATAATGAAATGTTTCGGCATGTAATTAATTACTGGCTACCGATAAAAATATTCAGTCAATTACATTTGCTAAAACGCACAGAATGTTGGTTCCAATTTTTTAGTTCATTTCATTATGTCGGATGTATAGAAAATATTATATGCATTCACTAGGAAGTATAAATCTCTTTATTATTTTTGAACAATATGTTTAGTTAAATTATACATTTTAATGGAATATTTATTTTAAAATTTCTTAATTTCGAGTACAGAAACTTCTCATAGAGCTACAGTTGTAATCTAATATGTACTGAAGACGTATCGTATGTTTTCATATAAACAAGAGGGCTTATCCTTATGATCGAATGATTATCAATAGATACGAAATTTTAGAGTCCGAACTCGGTAGAACCATTAAGAAAAATGTGTATTTTTGGTGTGACTTCCTTTGAAAAAGAAGTAAGACCAAGGATTCTTAGCATAGGCTTTGACAATTAAAAGAATTGTGTTTTTCCATAAGAGGAATGTAGGCAAAATATTTCCACTTTTCTTACTCATGTCGACATTAAATCTTTATGGCTTACATTCTAGTTTATTACCCTGTGATCAAGGATTGCTAATTCCGCCAACTATTAGTTCCGACGTTCACAGAATGAAGGTGATGTATTAAGAGTAATAACATCTTTAGCATGGCTTATGTTGGAATAAAAACAACAAAGTGGTACATTTACGACGCATAAAATAACACTGGATTGAGAGAAGAGAATATTAATTTGGAAACTCGTATAATTTTTATAGATATCATGAAAGCTTTTGACACGGTAAATAGAATTAAATTACTCGAAACTTCATAAGAAAGAGGATTTCCGCGACATCTGACCACAAACATGGCACAAAATATTGTATCATAATACTGGAAACAAATTGACAGATAAGATTGTTACCAACTTAAGTCTGCGACAAGGGTGCAAGTTATCGCCCACGGTTATATAAGAGTGGACACAAAATCTCGATTCATTTTTGAGTAAAAGTTAGAATAGTTTGATTCTGACTAAACTACTAGTATGCTCAATATTGAAGAACAGGTGACTATTGTCGGTGGTCGATTGCGCGGTTTAGCATATGCAGAGGTGCAGAAGGAGTTTACACGTAAATCTCGAAAACCGACACGAACACGAGCAAATTTCTCGTCAATAAATTTCAGATCAAATAAAATGTTGCCGATGAGCCATGCTCTGGTAGACATTCTGTGCCCGAACAGATTTTGGAACTTATTCCAGAAGCCATCGAGAGGAGCTCTCAAACATAGAGTCGTCGTTTACTCGTAAGTAACCATCTAGATGTGCCAAGATAAACGGTTTTGAAGTTTACGCTGAAAAAGCTAGCTTATCACATTCAGGTATTGCACAAACTGGACGACGAAGATTATGAAATTACTATGATGTACCGAAGTATGTATGGAGTTTCAGTGCAGTAAATCTGCATTTACATATGGCGAAGAATCGGTAGAACGGAGAAAAATTCTCTCCGACACCGGGACTCGAACCCGGGTCCGCTTTACGTGCTGGCGCTTTAACAACTAAGCCATACCGGATTCAAGCTCCGATGCCGGATTGAATCCCTCTCATTTTAAGTTCTACCTACTGTGTTCTCCTTTGTTGGCCTACCCTCGTGTACCGTGTCACAGTAGGCCTATATGTGACGGTAGAACAATGTCGAACCACAAGTACAGAGGTGCACACATTACGAGTAACTAGATGGCCGGGGTCCGACAGAACATGGTGCCGTCTTCAATAAGTAAGTAATACTATAGGAAATCTGAGCACTTTTATGAATACTAAATTTGATTATAATGTCTCTATCAATATTAAGTGCTAGATTAATTGCACTAAACAATGCATTCGTTAGATTTAATACTGTATTAGAAGTGTTTATAAAGTGATTTTATTATTTACTTGAGATAATTACGCTTGTATCATCTGCAAATAAGATTACCTGAGATCAATTTATTTATCTTTGAAGCTGAATCATGAATATAAACTAGAAAAGGTAATGGACCAAAAATTGATCTTTGGAGAACTTCATGTTTAATAATGATAAATTCTGAATGAGTAACTTTGTGACTATTTTGCACATTTATTTCTATTTTTACAAAGTTCATTTTTCTTCGAAAATCAGTCTCTGAAATATAAACACAATCTGTCACAACCCTTAAATTAACTGAGTATGCTATAGGATATATTTTATGCTGTAATTAAGAAAATAACGGAAAATAAATAATTGATACGAAAACTTAAATTTAAGCAAATTATAAAATACTATACAGCATCGCCTTAGTTGTTTTGTTTACAGTCCTTTGCAGTTTAAGAAATGTCAGTGTGAAACATGGAGTTGTGCCAATTTTTTTAGGGGTTCATTTTTGCATTTGGCCTTGAGGATGTGTAAAGTTAAATCGCTAGATTTATGAATTACAGAATGTTGATATAATTTATTGTTCGTGCTGACCATAAATTTTCTGGTACAGTTGAATGTCTAATGTGTTAGGGACACCGCAAGTCTCTCTTTGAAAGATACTTGGCAAACTGCTTCCTGCACGTTAAGTTTTTTCTCCTCATTTTTTATGTTGCCGGGAGCAAGGCTGGACCATTAGAAAAACTGTAAAACAAGAAAGCATATAATTTCAGGAACTCAGTTTAAACGCCGACAAGGAGCTAAAGGCTGTGAAAAATTTGCTCGTAATATCCGAATGTTGAAGTATAAAACGTCGGTTTAATTAGTGGAAGATTCGCGCTACAGACGGCGCTGATGGCTTCTCGTTGCGGCCAAGCCTCCCCTCCATGCTTCCGGAGTGACAATCCCTGAGTTCTGACTTTGTACGACATCCTCTGGCGTGCAGGAATTTGTTTGTGATGTAGGTTACTTGTTAAGAAACATAATTAAATGGACGAAGAAAGGAAGTATAGGGCATGGACGAGGTGAAAGAAAGGGAAAATCAAAAGAAAGAGAAAATTATGAAGTCAAAGAAAATGAAGAATGAAACAACGTGAAAGAACAGTGAGAGAAATAAAAAGACAAAAGCAATAAAGGAGAAATGGCAGATGGAGAAAATAAGTTAAAAAAACCAAATGTTGTGGAAAAATAAATAGAAATAAAAGGAAGAAAAAAGGAAAACAAAGAAAATATTAAAGAAAGCCGCTTTGGTGGCTGAGTTATTAGAACACTGGCATACAATGACTTCAGACCCTGGTTCAAATCCCGGTAATGTCGGTGTCGTATTTGTATTGGACATAGTTGTTTCAAGAGGGTTTTCTCGCGGTTCTCCCGTTTCCTTCCATCATTCCACCATCAATCTATTCCAATGTTCATGATTATTTAAATGGTATTATTGTACCTAAAATGGTAGTAGGATAGTAGGGCAAGGGCAGGTCTTTCACTGCAAACCCAACTTTCTCCAATCTTTCCTATTTTTTGCCTTCATTTTCATTTCCTCATATGATCCATATATCTTAATGTCGTCTATGATCTGATATCTTCTTCTACCCCGAACTCTTCTCCCGTTCACCATTCCTTCCAGTGCATCCTTCAATAGGCACTTTCTTCTCAGTCAGTGATCCAACCAATTCCTTTTCCTCTTCTTGATCAGTTTCAGTATCATTCTTTCTTCATCCACTCTTTCCAACACAGCTTCATTTCTTACTCTCTCTGTCCACTTCACCTGTTCCATTCTTCTCCATATGTACATTTCAAATGCTTCTATTAGCTTCTCTTCACATCGTCCTAAGCATGATGTATATTTTGACAGGCGTACAGATGGTATCAGTCTGAGGAGGAATAGTGCTCTCTCGGAAGGTGAAAGGGTACTCTAGGAGGACTTCAATAGATCTTGTGTCTACATGCTAACTCGACAGACGACACGAGTCACGATACCTACAGCATGTTTATATTGTAACTTTGTTACCAACTTTTAGAGCCGATAGAGATCATGTCCGGAAACGTTTCGTTTGGTAATTACAAGCATTGATATACGTAATCATTGTGACAGCTGGAACTGAACTCATGACCATCCTTCTGAAGTTTGATTGCCGATTACCTGTTTCTGGAAAGTATGATGGATTCTCATACATATGGCATGAGCTAGTTATAGGCATCTAACAAGGAAAACTCAGTGCGCAGAAACCACCGGGCGTGACTGTCTCGCGCAGATGACGTATGCTCCCGTTCCCAGCATGCTCTCAAGCGTACTGCAGGGGAGTAAGAGGGATATAGCATGCTCGCCGCTAGGAGTCCGAGCTGAGTTTTGCTTGTAGGATACCTGTAGCGTCGTAAATGATATTTTGACTGATAATAACTTGCAGCTTTCCATTTCCATTCGTTCTTCCATAAATTAAATGCGTATTAGCGAACTTACTTAAAATACGTCTACCTGTGACAACAAGAAAATAAGGAAACAATAATAATTGTCTGTACGTAATGCCTAACTCAACTAAACCTAACGTCACACACGAAGGACAACTACATTTAAAATAAGATGATCTTACACTGCACTAGCCATGAGTATGATGCCTGATAGCTATTTTTATGTACGCTGAAAACAAGATTGTTGTTTAGTCAACCGTCCGAAGACAGGTCTGAACCTCACAAGTGATACGAAAAAGACACCACTTATCAGGCAACTAGGCCAGGAGATAATGGGGTAGGGTGGCTAGTTGCTTTCCTCCTCCATTGCATATATCGCCGATTAGCTACATACAGTACTAAACTAATCAAACTTCAATAAACAAGAGTGTAGTGCCTCAATGTGAGAACCCGTCCCAGATTCAGCCTTCGTAAAGTCAAGTAAAGGCAAGCGAAACAAGATTCTGTACCTATTCGCATGAAGTTCGTAATGTTTACAAACACCATTATGACAACATCAAGGATTACATTAAAGACAAAACAATTTACCGTGACTCCTTACACTAAAAACTTTCCACATCAAGAAAACGGATTTACAGATGTAAAAATTAGTTATAATAGTAACATTGCAATTTTCTCTAAGAGTAAATAAAAACTAAATTTATATTGCTGTTTTCTGATCCACTTTTTAATTCTTAAAATAAAATACTTACAACATTTTCCCTCAAAAATGATCAGAAGAGAGATAGTATTTGAAAAAAAAAAGTGATTTTTCCATGTTCAGTCTCTACGTTAGTAGGGCCTACTTAGATTTCCACAGTGTATACAAAATAATATATTATGTATACATGTTGCATAGATAAATATAATTATACGTAAGTATTTAAGCAGTTAATTATATAATATGATGTAGAAGTAAATGAAAAAAATGTGTAATAAAAGATGAAGTAGTATATGTTTGCACTTGCAGAACACTGGATGTCACAAAGGACATCTGACAGTGATGAGCATAAGCCAATTGATATTGTATTTTAAGGTGATATCACCAAGTAATTATAAGTTGGTTAATATTATCATTAGAATGGTCAGCTTACATTCATTTGTTTCATTTATGCAGGAGGAAAGCATTTCGAACATAACGCATAAAAATGAATACAGGTTTCAGGGTCGGGTGTTTCTTACACCACCCGATATATATAAGCCTACTTAAGTAAATGTATATTGACATATTCATATTTGATTCACTGAAAATTCAATGGCATAATTATAATTGGTGTGTTCAAAGTTCTTGTGTGTATGTTCAAGAGGAAACGTTGTTGGTCGTACTATATTGAGAGATAAATTATCGAAGCACTCACTCACTATGTGATGCTCCACACAGTTGAATTTATACACACAGCAAGAAGGAAGAGTTCAGGACAGCCGAGCGGGAGAATATTTCATTTTGTGCTCAGACGCACGTGAGGAATGCTCGCTCGCATGAAACTATTTAAAAAATTCATTGCGAGCTGCTTACTCTTCAATGGAAGGCGACACATCATTAAGAGAGGCAACAATGTTGGAGAAATGCTTGGTTTGCCTTCATTTGATACCAGAGGTCGTTTATCTTAGGCACAATGTTACAAAAATAGGTTATCTTTATAGACTAAGCGTCATTGGGTAGGCTTATTTATTATTATTATTATTATTATTATTATTATTATTGTTTTATTTTGTGGTTTGAGTGAATTCATTGCATTTATATTGGTAAACAATATGAATTATTATTCATGCATTAATGAGTGAGCTCACTTTACTTTGCTATGGAAAGGAGGACACTATAGTATTATTCGGCATTGCGACCTGTAGATATATTATGATTAACCCCCAGCGAAGATCATCCCCAACCCACACCAGCTGACTCCACTAAGGTTTACTGAGTATCCAGGTTTCGGGCAGGCAACCTAACTTTTTCCTAGTCCAGCTCCCTCCGTGCGTTGTCGATGTTCGGGAAAATGCTATGAAATGATAGTGGAGATGTGGCGGAATAGTGAAGATGCCTAACGTGAAGAAACGGGAAAAACCTGAAAGAAAACCCAACGTCGACCTTATGTGCCACAAGTGTTACTATGGATTTTTTTCGATGGAAAGTTCCAGACTGACCACCGCGTCTGGGTGTACAGTGCTAGAGCGCTAGCCTTCCGTCCAGACGTCCCGCGTTTGATCTCCGTCCAGTTCGTGATGAAATTTGTGGTGGACAAATCAGACGTTCAGAGAGGTTTTCTTGGGATACTCCCGTTTCCTTTTGTCATTTGACCAACATTCTCAACTTCCCCCTCATTTCATCTATCATCCTTAACAGTTAAAATAGTTTGGGGTGAAGTCTTGGGAGTAGTACAGGTTTTCGATGCTGATATAGAAAGGTCTTGGGGCTCCGGGCTTCTGGGGCTTATCAGACTACTCACATGCGGACGGGACCTGGCTCTATCAGGGGCTGAGATAAGATGGCCATCCGTAAGTGTTGTCTGATTATGAAGGGCTTGGTGCTCCGGACCCCTGGGGCTTACCAGGCTACTCATCCGCGAAGCGGGACTTGGCTCTATCAGAGTCTAAGGCAGGATGGCCCACCTGTCAGCGTCGGATTCACGAATGCCACTCATGGTAGCTGTCGATCTTGAACAATCATCGCATCAGGGCGCACAATGGGCCAAACTCTGCCTAAGTGTACGGACTGTTAAGGGTAAGCCACTTCAAAGCCAAGCCAAGGCCTGACCGAACTCTATCCTGCACCGCCTGCGTGACAGACTAGCCGAAGGGACAACAGTGCAATTAATCAGGAATTTTATTTCTCTGTAGCAGATACTGAATTTATTGTATTTGTACTTACAGACAACGAGATCGTTAGTTTTTTATTTCCTACGATGCAGGCTAAGTATTTCACTTTGACCTTCATAAGGAATAAAATTGTTACTGCTGACAACCAACTAGGAAAATTAATCAGAAAATGTCATTTACTTTGATGCAGTATATATTATTTGTCTGATTCCGACTTACTACACTGAATACATGACAGACATTTTAAAATGCTTTCGAGAAATTTCAATTAAAGTTATTACTATTATGATGATGATGATGATGATGATGATGATGATTGTTATTATTATTATTATTATTATTATTATTATTATTATTATTCTTGTTTTACCATTTTCATGTTGAAGTGAGATAAGAATCTTTAAAAATGCTAAAAAATGATCCTAAACAGCTAAGAGATTTTTTGAGAATTCCCAAGAGACACAAATTAAACGATAAAGTGAAAACTCAAGAAATGAGTACAAACATTACACATTTGAGTTCTTAATAAATGGTAATTCTAGGAAGAAAGAAGTACAGTAGTGTTGAACAGATATTAGACTACAAATCTGATAAACAGCAAAATCTCGTTAGAGTAAGAACAAGTTATGTTTATCAAATAAAGGATACGTATCAGGTATTTTAACTTTGTAAGAAGAGAAAGGAGGCCGATAGCGGTAGTGGTGGTAGCAGTAGCAATAGTTAATCTAAATCACGTTGTGAATAGAGCAGACGGAAACATTCCACACCATGTAGCGATGTCTTACTATGGTCCCTATTGGCAGACAACACTCCTTCGCTCAGCCAGTGCGTTTCACGAGAATATAAGATTTTAACTATGGACCACGCATTCCACTCCGGGCTAGAGATTGTTTTGGCGGCAGGGTACACGAGTGTCAACTAAGCTTTGTTCACGTCTTGTTAATGATGTCATCTTTGTTGAAGTGTGATCAATGCATGTAGTTAACCGATATAGGTCTACTATTAGTGGTAAGTTCTTCGACAACACTTTCATCTGCAGATGTTATTTACAACGCTTTCATCTGCAGATTTTGTTTACAACGCTGTCATCTGCAGATGTTGTTTACAACGCTGTCATCTGCAGATGTTATTTTTCACAACGTTTCATCTGCAGATAACGCTTCCATCTGCATATGTTATTTGACAACGCTTTCATCTACACATGCTATTTAACAACGTTTTCATCTGCACATATTATTTGACCAGGCTTTCATATGATTCTTTAATTTGACAACGCTTTCATCTGCGAGGTTATTTGACAACGCTTTCTTCTGCAGATGTTATTTGACAACGCATTCATCAGTAGATATTTTTCAGCATCGAATTTCAAAGTAGGTGACAAATGGCCGAAGGATGTTGCCTGAAGCCTTTTATCAGGAATAGAACTTTCTGCGTGTCGTAAATCTACGACAAGGGCCTTCCAGCTTTTACTTTCCTTCCGGAGAAAGCCATGTTAAGGATCCCATAGCACAATGAAACCCATTTCCTTCGGCCGTGCTTCAACCCGTAAACCTCAGATCCAACGGCCGCACAAATGCAAGATCACATAGAGCATTTAAGAGATAGAAGACGATAAGATAACCCTAAAAAATAACATCTTATTTGTACAAGGGTGAAATTATTAGTTTCAGATTCTTATTATAATTTTCTTGTATGGAATACTTGATACTAATTAACTGATTTTCAATACCCCGTACATCTCCATTCATCTATCCCTCCATCCTTTTATTTATCTGAAATACCGAACAATATTTTCAGTATTAGGCCATTGTGATCTACTTCAATCTCAACAGTTGAAATCATTTTTCATCTTGTAACATATTTTCCAGGAAATCAGTTTCTATTGGTTTGGAATGTAGGAAAGTCTAGACTTTGGCATTCTTAACATGTGTGCGTACCAATGTCTTTCATAGTTATCGTTTTTTGTTAGTGAAAATGGAATTAATTATTCTCTAAACTTCGTAATTCTTTTCTTGTCCGTAAGAGTATATACTGCTAAGAATCTTAAGAATTTATTTCAGCTGTTTATATATTTTTCCATCTCGCCTATTTGTTGCCAGATTTCCATAAACATTTGTTATATTAGGCACTAGTGTCGTGCATTTCAAGCGCTATGTTCGATTCACGTTTGTCGAGCGTGAAAAAAAAAAAACGAAGTCTGCTTTGAAGAAGCGATCTGTGCCACTCGCTCGAATCTGCCCCTTCAAGCTTGCTGGCATCTCCTACCTCCCGCCCCAACCCTTCATGTTTTTAGCTGCGTAAGGATTTTAAAATAAATCTTGTGAAATTTTATTTAAGTATAAGGATAGGTAATTTTTATTACAAAATTATCATTAAAAATCCACAGAAATATACGTACAGTTTCCCTGGAAAATAATGAGACGATTGAATATTCCTAAGTCTCAGATGTAAAACACTGCGCATGATCAGAGACCAGAGCACTGATACACAAGATAACGAATATTGAGTTACTTAGATTCAGGCTATTTGGTTTGTTACTAGCATCGTTCCGAAATTCACTTCAAAAACGGCAAAAAATATGATAATATTACGTAAATAAAAGATAATTATATACATAAATCGTGTAGTTAAATCGACAATGGACCTTCATGACTAGATCGATACTCCGCACAGAAAGGAAAGCTTTCGTGCCGTTTCAATAGCTCAGACGCGAAGACTTCTGCGTCTCGTGTAGAAGAGTGCGAGTTCGATTCTTAGTCTACATCAACGATTTTTTTTGTCTAAATAACGTTGAAATAGCTAAGTAACGTTGAAATAGAGTTTTACAAAGTCCTGAGATTAAGTGTTAATGATCACAGACAGCACAAAATTACAAGTTATAATATTATAAACGTTAATCTAATGAATGCATTTATATACACACATATACAATGTAAATGCATATATATTTAAAAAACTAACAATTAAAATGAAACTAAAAAATATTCCTAAGCCACACAGACAAACTTTTACAAAGGTTTAGAGTCCTTAGGCTATGTCATTTGTTGAGTAATTATTACAATATTTTATTAGTAGCTTTCCCAAATGTGTAATAAATGCACTCGCACGAAACAATTTTTGTTAAAAGTGTGGCTTTGGATTATTTTATTCTCACTCCTTCAGTTGATTTTAACTATTTTATCTACGTGTTTGCAATAGTGTTTAATTTAATGTGCTTTCAACTTTATTCATATTATGATTGAATGAAAAAGGACTGTTGCAGTTATTGACTGATTACATATATTAATACTAATTATTAAATGCATCTGTTAAGTAACTAATTGCAGTATCTTTTGCAAAATCTTGAATGTTTAAGTTGTCAATAATATTTCTGTACTATATACTATAAGACGTTAAAAGAATTTTCAATAGATCTGGGATCCTCTACTTTATAATCACTGGTTTTAATGAAAAAAATATTTTCTTTCTTAGGATATCTACAAGTTCAACTTTAATAATATTCCGAATAGCTTTAATTGCATTATCTGAATTTTATAATTTTCTATTCAAATGTATTCTATTTCCCTCTTTCATAATTTAAAAAGAGAAGGATAGCCACCTATGCCCACCGACGCCATCGAAATTCGAGACGAATTGTGGGATCAAGTTGTTGACACCTGGGAAGATCTCGCCGGGGATTAGAACTTATTCCACAATCTCGTGACATCCATGCCGGACTGACTTAGAGCTGTAATAAAAGCTGATGGCATGTGGACAAGATTTTAAGTTAACAGGTCTCTTTTTGTTTCGTATGATTTTTGTTTGAGGAAGAATACTTTTAACTTCCAAGTAAGATTTTTTTTGACGAGGTTCAGCCCACTTGTAAGACCCAGAAATTGGGCATAAATTATTCATATTTTTCGACAAAATTAGATAGTCGAGGAACTGTGAAGGAATTAATTACACCTCAATAAAAAAAAGTTTTACCTGGGATCGAACACGAGACATTTCGGTTAAGCAGTGGAACCGACACGCTACTATATGAGCTACCGAGAAAAGACAGTGACAGCAGCAGTCTAGAATGTAGATCCCATAGCAGGCATTTGCTATTCGGTACAGAGAAGCAATGATATTTTGTGACCCGAGCTATCTTGTGAAATTCTGGCCTTAAATGGCTGTCTTCTTCGCGATCCTTATTCTGGTCCTTGTCCTTGTTGTGGTCCGTATATCAATTCTTGTTGTATTGTCATGACACGTATCGTTACGTCGATATCGAGTGAACCGCGCTGTAGAACTTTAACTTCCGACGACCAAGAGTAGTCTCATTCCTTTTAAGGGTAACTGTACATACAGGTAAATCACATTTTGTTTTAAAAATACATTACACTTTTTACTATGCCAATTACCGACAGAAAGTAGCTATAATTACATTCTTCGCATAATATTCAAATAAATCACAATTACTCGGTAACAATAGATGTGTGACTATACGGATGATGAGAGTATTATAACGGATATAAAACGCAATGTTACTTTCAGTGGCATACTCAGAATTTTATCTAGGTTGGCGTTATTATTAAATTGTTTACAATTCACATTATCGATATTTAAATGTTGTGTATTATTATGTTACGACATATTTATTAATAAATTGTACTGTGTTCTAATAGAAGATATTCATGGATATCTTTATAAAATCTTTGAAACGTAATTTTTTACAGCCATCCAATTTTTAACAAATTTTAACTCCTGTTTAATTTTGTATAATACAAATGCTTGTGTCATTACACAGTAATAGTTTATATATATATATATATATATATATATATATATATATTTAATCGACAGTTATTTGTATATGATAGGTAAGACACTGTACTTTATATAACAAGAAAATCCATGGAGATAATAAAATACATTGCAATAAATTTAATTAAAAACGATAATGGAACATCGAACTTACCAAGGCTGAAGAATGAAACTGGAATTTTGAATATATTGAAGGAGAAGAGGACTAGAAGGACTATGCCTTATGTCGACGTAGATTTCTGACAGTGAAAAATTAGAGAAGGAACAGCGATTATGGATAAAAAGTACTCAAATCTAATTTTTTTAAGTTCAAGGGGAGGGGGGTTGAAATCCGATAACTTCCCCTTGTGTACGCTCCTGGTTATTTTAAAACTCATATTTTGTTAAATATCGGCCCTATAACAATTTTGATTATTGTAAGACTTGTCGGAAACATTTTCAAAGCAACGCTTGTTATGTAACATTATCCTAAATAATCAATAAATAAGCGAATCATTTCGATTTATTTACTGTAGTTCTCCTTATAACTCCTTTTAAAGAAAGTATTTTGAATGCCATATAGCCTAAAATCTAAGTGGGACCTAACTTCTTTTGCGTACCAGTTTTCTTAGAAATCGGTTCAGCCATTGTCGCGTGAAAAGTTAACAAACATACGGATATACAAACAAAAATGTCAGAAATGCTATTTTCGGCCTTAGGACTTTTCATTATACATGTTAACACCAAAAATCGAAAATTTCTACAAAAAATTAGGTTACAGTTTCATTATTAATATAGATTTTGTTTGATTTATTTATACGTATGTTTTTGTGAATGTTTAGTAATGTTAATATGGAAAATTACCTATACTCATTACTGTGCGTAACTTTACTAGATATGTGCCTGACATCCTTACACAGCTAAAACATAAAGGCGCAGGGAGAGGAGGAACTAAGGAGAAAGGCACGGAAAAGGAGTGGAAAAGACCGAACAAACGCAAAGTGAGCTTCTGTTCTACAGATACTTGGCAAACTTCAGCCGAACATGAGGTCTCTGACCGGTTTTCAACAGACTCGGTTATTTTAGTTTACATGCTTCACTTCCACATACTGTTGGGATGGCTATGGAGTAGGGCGAAGTTCGTAGTACAGTATCTTGATATCCACTCTCATGTTCGAACATTGCGCGACACTAGAAGGCACTGCCATAACTTACAGAATTTTGACTGTGTATTCTGCATTGTTTTATTTGTCAGAGTTCTCCGAAAATTTCTACACATTCTTTGGAATCTGTTGTCTTCATTTTGCCAATATGATACATTAAGTGCTTAGCTGAAATTTTAAATAATTTGTTCAGTAGGTTTATTGTTTGTCAATGCTTTATATATTATGTGATTTTTATCCCAAAAATATATTGTTGTAGATTTTCTACCTGATATTGTGAAATGATATCCTTTTCCTCCTTTGCCAAGATTATATGCAGCTATTTAAAGTTCAACCACAGAGTTCCTCAATACAGACTGATCATCCGCAAATAGTATTGTATTTAAAATTATATACTTTAATTTAAAATCATTAGATAAAAGTTTCTGCCAATATTTAATCGTATTCATGTACGTATATGAAAGAAACGCTGAAACGCAGGTATCTCTGTTTTACTGCTTAGCTAATATTTACTATTAATTTGTCCATTTTAATTTGAAAATTGTATAATACATATTGATAAGCGATATTGACCATTACTTCCAGAAGCATCTATCACGAGTAATAATTTTTAAGCGAAAAATAAGTTTGAAGAGACCTTAACTCTTCTCTTCTAAATGAATTACTTCGAATCCCAGGTACCACGTTTGCTGCACTATCAATTTAGTCATGTTTGTATAAGCAAAGCCACTTCCCTTCCCTTTTTTGTATTGGTAAAAATAATGTCAGAGTCCAAACGTTTTGCTATGGCATTGCCCGACGGTCGTGTTCTTAACTAAATAAACTGGAAAGAGAGGTGGTATTGCTATTGTTTTCTCTGGTCTTGTACTGTCCGTGACTGGAAACTGTAACCCCAGTAATTGTAGAAAGTTAATCATGGAACCAGACGTTCTTTAGACTACTGGAAGTTTTAATTGATGAATCTACCAAAAATATTTGTTTAGCAACCCTGTGATTTTTGTGTTGATGTACAGTGAGTGGAATGTTTTCTTTATTGTTTGTGTAGTGTAGAAGAAGCATTCTTTACACATGATATGAGTTCACCGTGCTTCATCCGAAATTATTTGCAGAACCGCAGACATCAGTCACAGACAGTACTAATCTGCGTACGCACATAGCATTCATTAGCAACAATATACTAGCGCCAAATTTTCTATCAGCATTTCAAATTAAACGGACTATACGAGCCTACCATTCCTTTACAGTAATATTCAATCACCTGAAAGCTTCTCACGATAAGGGAAACTCGATTCGAACACGGTAAAATGCTGCTTTATTTGTAGGTTTCAGGCAAATCTGTGAGACTCAGAAACGTAGAAAAATAAACGTAAAAATAGCGACTGAAAATGATTTAAGTGACAGTTACTGTGTACGCTATTTTGTGTGTCGCTCGTCAGTGCCACTTTCCATGGAGAGGTAAAGCTGGTAGTATCCTATACAAGAAGCGGCAGAGGATTCATAGGATCCGTCTAATTTCAGGGATGTCGAACAGCGCTCTCAAGCTGTGAAACGATTAGGTACTGCTTACTACCTGAGCTGGAGCGGTGAGGTCAGTCTACCTTACTGCAGCAGTGTTCTGTACGCAGTGCGTTTATCAACTCTGGCTGCTGGTATGGATATGGAACGATGTTTCAATAGTGAATGGATAGATAAACATTTCTTTATCTTAAAGAGCGGAAAGGCGCATTGCTTAATATATAAAAAGAAGCTTTGATACATAAGCCATAATAATATTAAAATGAATTTTAATTCAATGCATGCTGAAGCTTATGAAACAGAAAAATTAACCGGTTCCGCTCGTGAAAAGGCAAAAGAGATATGTCTGGAATGTTTTTAAATCTCTAAGTTTGTCCCGTAATATTGTTGCTGAGCGCATGACAGAAATTGGAGATAACTTGGATGGACAACTGATAGCAAGAATGAAAACTTTTACTTGTTATGCACTAGCTCTTGATGAAAGTACCGACCGCAAAGATACGGCGCAGTTAGCTATATTTATAAGGGATGTCGATTCAGATTTCAATGTTCATTAAGATCTTGTAGATGTCATTTTACTAAAGGATCAAACTCGAGGAGAAGATATTTTTGAATCTGTAACAAAAAATATGTACAAATTTCAAGTCATAGTAAGATTAATCAATTTTTACATCAAAACAGTTTACGTTTTTTAACTTGCACTGCTACAACACATATAAGCTTACATAAAGTTGATATTTTAAACATGAATTAACAACATTACTATGATGATGTATTTCTGCCACTAACGAACAACATTAATGAATGATCCAGTAGATTAAACGATATCGTCCATCCATCCATCCATCCTCATGTAGACCTACATTCTTCGTTCATCAAAGTTTTCAAGTGAAAATCTAAAATGAGCTTCTAAAAATTAGTAAGATGTATAAAAATTATCTAAGTACCAGCCGCCGCATTAGCAGTTTCGCTTTTGTTTACGATCATTCGCCCGGTCTGCTTGCTACCTGTGTTCAACCGTTGCACGGTAAAGGGAAGAGCGAAGGCTCTTCAGTTCACAGCTCGAGAGCGCTGTTCGACATCCCTGGTCTAATTACATGAAACGTTTATATTCTCTGTTGGGTGTTTTTTTATTTTAAGACTTTTAACTAATTGGTTCTTATTTAATATGATTAAGAGTGAATTAAATGTAATGCAATAAATTTGTGTGTTTTATTATTAACGAGAATTTTTCCTTTATTTCTTTATTGAATATACAGAGTGTTTAAATATATTGTAAGAAATCTTTCGTGGTGTGGTTGGCAGGACATTTGGAGCTTTCTGAGATGCAAATGCATGCATGCATGTCCGTCGAAGCATCCTTTCAGAGCTATGTCATTGTAAAAGTGTTAACCCCTACGTGTAAGCAAGATGCTTGAAATATAAGTCCCTTTTGGTGCCTGGTGTGTCAGTGTAGGAAATAACAAACAATAATAATGAATTAAATGTACAGTAAACAACTCACCATGTTGCGCTTTTCTCTTATCGCTGGTCCATTACTTACTGGACTGAAGGAGAAACGAGCAATGATGATGCGTTCAATGTGCACTGTTAACACGAACTACAACTCGTGCTAAGTTTAGCATTAGGACAGTGGAGTGGTGACAAGAGAGGAGAGTGTCACGGTCATAAAATGTGGGCCTCAAAACAAGCATAAGAATTGTTCTGGACATTTTTGTGCATAAAATAGACCTATTGTACGGTGTTTGTTTTGTGTTATAAGACCAACATTTTCAATTGGAACACATTTAAAATATCTCAGTTCGTAATAGACATAAATGAAACGTAAACTTGTAGTGTTGCGCTCTTCTCTTGTCGCTGCACAAAGGGAGAAAATGCGCTAATGATGCGTTCAATATGCATTGTCAAAACAGACTCAGGGTAAGACACGTCGAGGACTTCGTATAACCCGTCTGAAGAATTATTGCAGACGGCAGGTAGAGTAAGCTTGGACATAAACATGCGATCGATACTGCATTACGTCACCCTG
Source organism: Periplaneta americana (assembly GCF_040183065.1). Lineage (NCBI taxonomy): Eukaryota > Metazoa > Arthropoda > Insecta > Blattodea > Blattidae > Periplaneta > Periplaneta americana. The sequence goes on along the minus strand of NC_091118.1, from coordinate 111,339,058 downwards.
TTCTGACTTACTATGCACAGTGCTGCAGTAAAGAAATGCCTCAGTTCAGTTCGTTCAGTCTGCTAGTCGGTATCGGAAGTGTGTGTGTCCACAAGAGCGAACGGAAACTCCAAGACAAACGTCACGCAAAGTAGAAGATTATATACAAGGTGCTAAAATTTTGTAAAGAAGAGAAAAAGAAAGGTCTTATCATTCCATTAACGAACGCTGTGAAAAGAACAGCAACGGCGGTGGGGAAGAGTGAAAGAACAAAACATATTATAGCTAAGGAGATGAAGAAGCAAAGCTCATTGGAGAACAATTTCGAACTTCTGGTAAAAGCCGCCCGCATTCAAAGAAAATTGTACTTCATGATTTTGAAAAATGTGTCATCCGCAGAACTTATTTTTAGAGTTTTATGAACAGAGATAAAGAAATTCCTATCCTAAGCAAGCTTATGAACGCTATTAAGGAAAAAATACATTCTAGAGGCCGCTGAAATCCATGGGATACAAATTTAAGAAATGCAAAAACATACGATATGTTTTAATGGAGCTGTCGGACATTGTTGCACGTAGTGCAGCATACCTGAGAATGCTAAAACAAAACGAAAAAGGGCCAAAGGTGAAACATACCGTATAAAAGTGTTGGCAGCATGATGAAGTGCAAGGTATGCATGTAAACCAAAGTGTTGAACATAGAACTATTGTTGTTCACCCTGGTGGTGAAATGGAATTCATCGAAGAGGCCGAGTTGATATATGGCTCCAAATCTTAATCTGAAGATTATCATGATGAAATGAACGGCGAAAATTATAATAAATGGTTAAAGGAACGTCTCATACCAAATCTTCCATCTGCATTGTTGTGTTAGATAATGCAAAATCACCAAAGAAGACTGGATAAAATGCTGCCAATCTGTTAAACATATCGGGGACGAATATTGGCATCGCGGCGCGTTAATGGAAGAGGAAGTTGACAGGATAGTAATACACAAGAGTAGTGATAAAGAGTGTGATGAAGATGAGATGTATTATGATAGGCCAGGTAGCAGCACAGACGAAGGCAGTTCAACTAATAATGCAGATGGAATTGAGGCCTGTGCGTCGGGCATACAGCTATTTCTGGAATAAGGTACTGCACGTGTATATTCCGTACATATGACAGAAAAAGTAAATTCAATTTCGGTATTTGTAATTATATTTGATTATAACAGCTGTTGATGTTTTTATTGTCAGACTGTACCAATATTTCTCCAGCTGATTCGCCACGCATCGAGACTGAGAGGATCGCATTCATGACACACGAGCGCCCTCATCTGAAAACTGCAATGTTTCCTCAGACGGGTTATACTCCTACTGTTGACGCACGGGTAGCGCTGTTGCCCACTACCAACAACCCAAATCAACCTAATCTTCACCTGTATAGTCGCGACGCTGTTATTCCCGGTGTGACTCCTCCTCTTTGCTTACGTCTTAGGAAGTGAAGGCTCTATAAAGTGTAGGTAGGTAGTATCGTTCGCCATTTTTGTTCTTTCGTTGCCGAGCTACCAGACGAGGAATCTATTTGCCACACTGTTAAACATTATCATGTCGTAGCTCCTATGACAATAAATCAAACGCAATGTAATTCAGAAAATAATTGAGCGGCAAATAACATCTTCGTGTGCTTTCTGCGAACGCCAACGAAAGAGCCAAAATGACGGCCTTAGGAAATGCATAACGTCATCATCAGCGAATCACAAGACGCACGCGTTTAAATGTAGCCGACATGCAACGTGATTGGCTGCCGGAAATAAGAGCTACGGGACTATAGTATTGCTTACTTGTTGTTTCCTGCACGTACACAGTTACCAGGCATCATTGAGCCTTTACTTTCAGGCAGTTTTTCTACCTGTAGGAGTTAGAACTTTTACAATGACATACTTCGGAACGGAGACTTCAGCGGATATGTACTCTCTATCTCAAAGGGCTACAAATATGCTACTCTACAACTCTACGAAGGTTTCTACAATATTTTTGAAACACGGACACAGTGACCAGGCATCAGAAGAGTATTTAATTTCAAGCAACTCTTCTGTCTGCAGGGATTAGCACTTTTATAATGACGGAGATCTGAAAGGAGGCTTCAGCGGACATGCATTGCCTAACTCCGGCGGCTCCAAATGTCTTGTCTTTCAACCCCACAAAGGAGTTTACAATCTTTTTATTTACCCTGTATGTATAGGCCTACTATATATCTCTACAAGTATTTACAATACAATTACTGAATTTTATCTAAATGATCGTTGCTGGACAAGTGACGTCAGAATAGTGTGAAGTAAATCATTGTCGTTGCTTAGGTACTGACGTCAGAATAGTGTGATGTAAGTCATTGCCGTTGCATTGTTGATATTACAATTTTCGTAATATTTTAATCCTTTCACATTAGAGCATTAAGGTTTTCACATTAAAACATTTCTGAAAATACAATATCTAATAGGCCTTGTAAATAAGCAAATATGCTTAATGTTTTTATGTTCATTCATGTTAGTAAACACAAGTCTTCGTTACAACTACTCTTTGAAGCCAATTTATGCTCAAAAACTCTCAGAAACTGATTCAATATGAAAAATTTATCAGATTACCAGGAAACAATTGGCATTCATACAGTCCTCTCTGTAGATTGAAAACTCAAAGTTTCATATCCATGGTTCAAGAATTAAAACAGAAAATCAATATCCCGAATTTAAAAGAAAACTTACAAATTAAACCAAACCCTTTAACTCTATTAAATATAGAATATAATCTAAATTTAACAAAAGAAATACTGAAATCAGAAGTACACACTGAAATAATGAAACAATTGTCTTTAGAGACAATTGATATTAGATACCCTCCACAAACTGGCTTCATTTACACACCGACGGATCCTTGATCTCCAGAGAACAAGGTACCGGTGCAGGTGTTACGTGCTGTCTCTTCTCACTTTATAAATCTCTTGGATATGGAACAACAAGTTTTGATGGAGAAATCATTGCAATAAGTGAAAGTCTCAGGAATCTTCTATACCACATCAATAAATTTAAGAATGCAGTTATATTGTCAGACTCCAAAGCAGCTATTCTATCAACAGTCTCTAAACACACACCTTCATCTCAAACAGCACTCTCAATTAATATCACTCAATAAAAGAATTGTATTCCAATGGATACCATCCCATTGTGGAATGCGACATCAATAAATTTAAAAATGCAGTTATATTGTCAGACTCCAAAGCAGCTATTCTATCAATAGTCTCTAAACACACACCTTCATCTCAAACAGCAGAAATAACTAAAATGCTCTCTCAAGTAATATCACTCAATAAAAGAATTGTATTCCAATGGATACCATCCCATTGTGGAATCCTGGGAAACGAGAATGCGGATGCATTAGCAAAGCAGGGCAGCGCTGCTACTTACAGACCTGTTACTAAATCTACGTATTACTCTTTGAAAAGATTTATTAAATCTACATACTTAGACTTCAACAAACAAAATTCGATAACACAATCTCAAGGGGAAAAAATGGAACTCTCTGCATCATAATCCACATTTAATTCCCGATTTACCACAAAAATCGTCTGTAGCTGCATTTAGATTGGCAACAGGCCATGATTGTTTGGCCAAACACCTACATAGAATTGGAATATATCAGTCCCCTAACTGCCCATTGTGCAACTCAAACTAAGAAATGGATTCGGAACACCTCAAAATCTGTGCTTCAGTGGCTGACCGTGATAATATCTTTGAAAAATATTGGATTGCAAGAGGTCAAATGACTTTATTGTCAAAAGCCTGGCATTATAAAACAACAATAACAACTCTCAGAAGGAAATGGAGCAAATGCTTCGGGCTCGGGTAAACACAATTTGAGAATTTTTTTTAAATGCAGTTTGTTGAATCGTAAAAGTAGCAAGAAAGTGTGATAACGTGACTGCAATATGCGATCTATAAATTGTGTTTGGGGGGTAATAATTACAAAAAAAAATGGAACGATATTGTAATAAATCGTGTCCGGGCTAAAGGTGTCAAAAATAATTGTTGTCCATTTATTAACATAAAGATATTTTCTTATTATATGTTTGCTACAGGATGCAGAAACTCTTCAACATTTTATTTTCATAACGGCAATGCTAGAAATTTATACAACAAAGCAAGAAAATTGAGAAAAAAAAAAACAATAAGAGACAAAAACAAAAATATACGATTTATCATTGCGATTTACGTCACGAATTGCTAACAGTCACCATTAATCTTTCTAATTGAACATAAAATGTGAATACCACAGCAGAAAGTGAAGTGCGTGCTTTGGCTTGCTGAATTTAAATCAGAATTACCAGAGTTCGATACCGATTTCTTCTAGAATTTAACGTGGATTCATCTACGTCGAAATCAATTTTGCGGTGGGATGGAATTCTTTGAGAGACAGGATCTTTGATTCCACAAACAGGCAAACATTCTAAGAAAAAAAATAACCGAAGAAACGGTCGATCGTATTCGAACTGCATTCAACCGGAGCCCAAGAAGTCCATTAGGCAGGCTAGTCATCAGCTACAGATTCCCAAATCAGCTGTTCATGACGTTCTTCATAAACGACTTAAACTACGTGCATACAAGCTCCAGCAATGATAAATCGTATCTTTTTTGTTTTCTTCAATTTTCTTGCTTTGTTGTATAGATTTCAAGCATTGTTGTTATAAAAATAAAGTTTTGAGAGTTTCTGCATCCTGTGCCAAACATATAATAATAATAATAATAATAATAATAATAATAATAATAATAATAATAATTCTGTTAATAAGTGGTGAACAATTATTTCTTGATATCTCTAGCCCGGACACGGTGCATAAGACGAAAATTAAAAATTGACATCATAAACAGTATTCTTTATATAAAGAAACAATTAGAAAGGTTGATTGTCAAAACCACCATAAATATCCCGAGAACACTGAGTAAAAGTGGCTAGAAAAATTATATATTCTAAAAGGGTTGGAACACCTACTATTTAGATCCGTGGTAGGACAAACTATTTTGGTAGGCCTATAATGCCTGACGGTAATGATAGTGTCCAGTAAATCACGGGACGCGCCTCCTGGATTGCACTTGTGCTTTTTCAGTCTACAACAAATGTCTCACATCCTGAGATGTAGGCAAACTTCATATCACGCGATGTAAATACTTGACTCAACAATGCTGAAAACAACGAGCACTTGTCTTATCCCTTTGAGAGCAGTAGTCTGAAATAGAATGTCTTCATGCAGGGTCTCCTGGGGCCAAACTTTTAAGCAGTAACAATTGCGTGTTATCTTGGCAGATAAGGGAATTAAATCCTGGGGAAATTCTCGAGATGCAGGTTGGTACTTCACTTGGAAGACAATTGCAGTTCTGAAACTGTCTGCTGCGTTACTTGGTAATGAATTCACGGGGAGCAAGACCGCGTATTTATTCTCATTTTGATGGTAATTGTGTTTCATCACATTTATATTTCCTTATTTTGTGAATTATAAGTAATTTTTCTTTTTGCGTTTTCATCCTTTGCAGATTTTGACTTAACTGCCATTTCAAAACAGTTTGTAACACTAGATAAGAGAAGAGTAGAGTAGTTGTTCTATTCCTTGAGATTAGTACGAAACTGAGCCACCGGCGTAGCTCAGGCGGAACTGCGATCGGGCTTGGGTTCGATTCCCACTTAGGTTGATTAGCTGGTTGGAGTTCTTCCGAGGTTTTCTCCAATGTCGGCCTCATCTCGCCAAATACTACCTCGCTATAACCAATTCCATCAATGCTAAATAACTTAGTAATTGATACAGTTCTTTAAAGAACCAAGCAAAAAGTAAGAATCCTATGTTATAGCTACAAATATGAGGATATTTCATTGACAAGTATTGAATGTCCACTTCTAATTCGGTATCAAACGGATAACTGTCATTTCAGTGCACTGTAAAAGCAAATCTACATACAGGGTCATTCACGAGGATTTACCGTCCCTTACGGAGCTTATTTCCGAAGACATTTTGAGCAAAAAAGTCATATAAACATTTGTCCTAATCTCAATATTTTCAAAGTTAGATTAATTTTAAGTTGCTAGTGAAATATCTTTTTCTTTAGTTTTAAGGGTAAAAAATATTGCAAATAGAGAATGACCTATTCAGAAGTGTCATTTCTTTAATTGGCTAGTGTTCTGAAACTAAAAATCTGTTGTTAATTGGTTTGCAAAGGTTTTATTTTTCAATTTTTAACTAAAAATGACATCATTCTTACGCACTTATCAAAAAAATTGTTACAAATACGACTTTCGGATCTTAATTCTTTACAGTTTAATTATGCATCCTAATGTACAGTCTTAAAGAATTTACAAGAGTGGCATGATTTGTGAGAATTGTTGTATAAATGCGTAAGAAAATGTAAGTTTGTAGTTAAAAATCGAAAAATATTCTGTACGAAGCAACTATGGAATTGACAACACATTTTTAGCTTCAGAATACTAGCTAATTAAGAAAATGATACTCCTGAATAGTTCATTCTTTAGCTGTAATATTCTTTTGTCCTTAAAACTCAAGAATAATGGTATTTTACAAACAACTTCAAATTAGTGTAACTCTGAAAATGTTGAGATTAGGACAAATGTTTATATGACATTTTTTGCTCAGAATGTCTTCGGAAGTAAGCTCGGCAAGGGACGATAAATCCTCGTGAATCGCCCTGTATATCGCTGTATGCATCACTGTTAGTATGTATTCGAATATTGAAGTAACTTATCCTGGGGATAGAGGTATAAAAGTGTTTATAGGTTGGGACATGGGACATCATTCCAAAGCACTCCATCTCAAATAAGCCTTTTATTCAACCGTGGTGGAAAGAATTTCATGCTAATTGTGCTGTCCGAATAAGTTGGCTCTGCTATCTACCACACTACGCATTCCTCTCCAACCATCAAATCCTTACATCGTACCTCCGGTTGCGGCTATCCAAAGACCACTTCACAGATCTACATGAGTCGTCATGTCCGAAGCAAGAACCTGGGGATACGATGCCTCTTACGTAGATCTATGAGTTGTGTAGAATCTACACCACCGACATCTACCAAATTTTGAGCAAACTACAAAAAACACCAACCATGGCGGACGATCGGTTCGGTGTCACGCAAGTCAAATGTACCTTATTTTTCGAGACGTAGATGATAATAATATGGAAATTGTGAAGAGTGTTGATGGAATGACGAGGTGAAAACGGAAGAACGTCGAGAGAAACCCTCACAATCTTGGGTTTGCTCATCACAAATATAACTGCGCCATGACTGGGATTTGAACTCTTGATTCGAAGTAGTCGCAACAGCGCTCTGCCATTTGAGCTGCCAAGGCGGCTGAAGTATCAGCATAATTATCTGATATCTCTACTTTCCCATTCTCACTGCATCATATTTGGGGTTCATCGGTTTACTTTCAGATGGCGAGTATTTTTCTTTGATCATTTGACCGCGCGCTGTAGGAATAAAGAGAAGTGTTTATCACATTACAGTGGTGCTCCTTGTTACATTGACTTACATAAACTCTTGATGATAATCGATGGTGATAATGTAGAATCCTAGCAGAAGAGGAAGATGTTGAGAATATCTGTACACTTACCAGGATTTAGATCCCTTTATCCAGTACGAAGAGCAGAACTCTCAAGGAGCGGAATGGGGCCAAATCTCGTCTGAATTTGTTAGCTTATGGCTTCTCATGCAAAGGACAACCATCAAGTCCACACCTGTGGAGTAACTGTTAGCGCCTCTGGTCGCGAAACCAGGTGGCCCAAACTCGAATCCCGTTAGGGGCAAGTTGCCTGGTTGAAGTTTTTTCTGAGGTTTTCTTTCAACCCAATTTGAGCAAATGCTGGGTAACTTTCGGTCCTGGATCCCGAACTCATTTCACTAGCATTATCACCTTCATCTCATTCAGACGCTAAATAACTTAAGATGTTGATACAGCGTCGTAAAATAACCTACTAAAAACAACCATCAATCCTGGCTACATGTCATAAGAGTTGAGAAGCACAGTTAATTATGGATAGATTTTATGCGAGTACTTTGGTAGGCCTATACCTTACCACAGGATCTCATTCCACCGTTGTTATGTTATTACTGCATCAAGGTACAGATGCAGTTTTTTATTTTTGCAAATTCTTAACATTTCTGTTACACACTGTGAAAACTTTGGTGCTGAATTCTTCTTGAGACTGAATACTTTGGATTATATATCCTCTCTTACTTCAGAATTATTATCTTTTTGCTGCATCAAATTTGAGCTATAGCTCAGTTAGTCAGTTAATCAGTTGTTGGTAACTTTTGTCTATTTCGATATATCCTATGCATATTTTTATCATGCACAAATAATTTCTGATATGAGCTTTCTACAAGCAACTCGGTTTCCTTTGTCACTCTCGCCAGATCTTTATTCCGTCTTTAAGGATCCAGATATATCTCGTTCAGTTAAGACTACTTATCAGTTAAGAGAAACGATTCGATCCCCACACATTTCAGTATTTACAGATAATATAATTACTTTAGAAAGAACTTGGATTTTCATGTTATTTTCATTTAATCAATAGTCTATTAGCAACGTATTATCATCTTAACAGTTTGGCTGATAGCCTTGCTCGGATCTAGTCCGCTGTAGCGAATCATTGTTAGCGTACGGGTTTCCTCACCAAGTTGCCCGGATTTGATTTCCGACGTGGTCACTAAAGAAATATATATTCATGTCACAGGACTGTGTGTGTATCCTTAACTTGCAATTGTCCTGTGTTGTCTCAATGGTGGTTATCTATCATATTGATCCAACGCCCAAGGGGACTCGCATTTTCTAGTTGTATAAAATTTTGTCTAGTAAGAAGAAATGCCGACTCCTTAAAAGGGCACAAAGTGGCAGAGAAAGAATAAGAATATATTGCTCCAAAATTCATTTTAAACTTTCCATAATGTATGATGTCCTAAATAATTCAGCTCAATTACTTGCACTTAACTACAGTAACTAAGTAGGAAAATTGGGCGCACTTTTCAGAAGGGATATTGAACTTCTTAGGATATCTTATGAATTAGATATGATGAGTTTATGCCAGAATATAAATGAATAATTAAATGTTCATTAGATTGTTGTGTAAAATATTTCGAACTTCTTCTCATGGACTGTTCCAGTATTTCTCGGAGGTGTGATGGTAACACAGCTCGGACATAACATTTCCCATCCTGTCTGGTCATCAAATACAACGAAACATTGTGTCGTGTTGTTTCAGATAAGTGAGGGTAAACACGGGATATAAACGCGAAAATACATCTGTGATTGCTTTGCTCTTCACACGCGATTCTCACAAGTGGACAAAAAATGGTACAGCCCTGAAAGAGAGAAATATATGGAGGAGAAGAGAATAAGACAAGTTTTACTGTTATGGTACAAAATTGTAGGCCGTAGAGCTGAGAAAGAAGTAACACATACATCTGTAAAAGGTTTCTCGTTTGATTCTGGCGAAGAATGTGACGGTGCTTTCACTGCTGTAGACGCTGGTTGTCTGCATTTTATTACTCTGTGTAACAATGAATACTGCAATAACGGAGCTGTGGTAGAATTACAAAGAAGGTAGCAAGAAACATTACTCCAAGCTTGTGGAAAGTAGAGTTAGGAAAGACAGATGCTGACTGTGAATGTATATACAGGTACATATTAGTACGTAAGTATACAGAGTGAAAGGGGTATAACTGCATTAATTTGAACTAGTAATAGATATCAATAAAACTAGTAGATAAGTTCCAATAACCGATTCTCTGTCTATGTTGGTTGTAGAAAAAATCGAGTTACTAATGAGAGATTAGAAGTGAATACGTTACAACAACGCAATGCTTTGTTTACAGCTGCAGAAATACGAAGCCTAATGCAGTAGTAACAAGCAGGCTTAGGATCCGAGACAACTTAAAATTAAGTAAAGTTAACAGTGCAACGGAGTGTAGATAGAGTGAGGTGTCGTGGTGAGTTTTGTTTACCTGTGCGTTAGTGTACAATCCGGTTCATGATCAGAGATACAGTATTCTTCCGTCTCTTCCAACGAAAATAACTCAGGCCATCACGGTGCATTTTCAGAATACAGTGAACAGTTTTTTTCGAACTATTTGTAAGTATGTACATGGCTGTTCGTTATAACGCTAACGACTTCAATGTCGTTGAGGACATGAAAACTTACGAGCTATGTATCCTACTTCATTTTCCACGTCACTAGATTGTACTATTAACAGTAGAATATAACGAAGCATATTGACGTCGTTGTTTACATTCACAGTATGTCTGTCTACTATGTTCAAGGAACTCTACAGTCAAGTTGTGCGTACATTAGTTGCTAAAGTGTCCCGGATCCTAAGCCTGGTAATAAGAAAAGGATCCGCTTCCTCTTGCATCAAAAGAGAGGCCTTTTGAGTGAAGAGGCAATCGATAACAGCTGATTTGTAGGTCAGTGTGCTTTCTGAAGATGAAAATTCATATATGCGTTGTTACTTTTACGAATAAAGTAAACATAACGGAATACTTAAAGGTAACCTTGCAAATCATAAAGAGCAACATAAAAAGGCTAATTCTCAACATCAGTAGCTCTATTTTATTAAGAGTTTGTGAATAACAAAAAACAATATCTTTTATTAAGATATCCATACATTCAGCTGAATTGTATTTCAAGAAATAAAAACAACTGCACTTGAACTTGGCCAGTAATCAATTTTGTGCAGAACAAATAAGAAAATAAAATCAACTTTATACCTAACACATAAAGTTAGGCTAGTAACTGCGGCCCTCGATTTCTACAGGCTGGAATCACACGTCCAGTCTCTAACACTCGTTGTGTCACAACAGCAACAAACGTTCTCGGATTTTGCTTTCTTATCTTAGAAAAATCTCATCTGATAAATACTTACTGATTCATGGGAATTCTGTCTTGATTCCCCATAAATTAAAATCATATCATATCTAGGTACTCACGATTAATAAATTTCAGCATTGCTAAATTGACTTCAACTTTAGAATTCTACGAAAAGACTGGCATAAAAGTTGCTATTGCTGAGGTACTATGTAGGAACGCAGTTAGACAGTGTACACCAGTGGTCGTCAGCACTCGCTGAAATGGGTAAAGGGTAAGCGGAACAACGTGTTGTGCACCGTCGTGCAGCAGGAGGAGGTAGAGAGCATACCCGCCAGCAGCTACGAATGCACCATAGTGCAGTATCTTCTCCGCGGTTAAGAGACGCTAGCCCGAGGGTGCAGTGTGCTGATGACCGCAGGTGTACACTCTCCGAGCAACCCTTAAGTGCAGCGATGCCATATTTCCTTGAAGGTTCCATGACACTGTAAATGCGTTTTTAATCGGTTAATGTTGTAGATTATTACACAAATGAAGCGTTTTTCGAAGAAATGACAAAGTAATAGATTTTTGGGCTTGTTTTTCGCGTTGATATCTTACCACTCATACCTCTCAGTACCCAATAGTTTTACAATAAATGGAATTCAAACTTCAGGCAAAAATTTGTTTCGGCTAAACTTTATTCAAATACCATGACATTTAACTTTTTGGTTACTTACAACCAAAAGATTATATTCTTAAAATTAATTCAGTTATACCCCTTTTACTCTGTATCTTGCAATTAAGTAATTATATTAGATGAATAAAAACTAAGGGGCAATGATTGTAACTTGTCTATTTTTAATTCTATAAAGAAACTTTATGCGCAGAAGGTATAGTGTTAAAAACATATTTCGAACATGTTTTCAAAAACTGTTTTCCTTCTGTAAAGGATGCGATAGGAGTGCTTTTTTAATGGCAGTATGCACTCTACTTATTTTTTCGATTTTGGTTGCTTCAGGTCTCAAAACGTAAAGAATACAACAACTTTTTATGAATATGAATCACATTGATGGCTTAGGAAATGAATAAGGACCACTGAAATTTAATTGCAATATTAATACAAGGTAAGGGATTTAAAGAAACCCTTAAAAATTAATAATGTTCTGTATCACGTGTTAATGTCAGTTTGCAGGTGTTTAAAATGGCTCCCATTCACTGTTGAACAAAGCATAGGCTAAGTCATATTTCTATGTAAAACATAATCACCTATGCACAACCTATCATTCCTAAAAAAATTCGGTACTTATTTCTGAAATACCCTGTGTGTGTATGTGCGTGCGTGCGTGATTGTATAGGACTAAAAACGTTCAAGCTTTTAAATTTATTATATGTGATATAAGCATTTCAAAGGTTACCAAATTCGAAAAACATCAGCGTGACAAAACGTTCCACTGAATTCTTTAATTTTTTCTATAATACTCGTCGAATATAGGCATTTACACGTTATAAAATTTAAATGAGTCACAGAGATATTGCGAAGTAATAGATTTTAATAGTGAATGCGCACTTCCTAGATCATGCATACTCTACATATGTAGCAAAATTTGAACATGCATTCTAATTATCCGAAAACAGGACACATTAACCGAATGAAACGGACTCGAGTCATGACACACTTAGTTATCAGGAGGATAGTTCCGATAGGAATGAAAGAAACATAAAAAAAAAAAAAACGAAAATGGAAATTGAAATGAAAATTGTCGTGTGAAATTGTATACTAGGTATGTGGGAGTATATAGTGTATTTAATGAACACTCTTTCTGATATCAGTTGAGTTATTTTGCTTCCGTATCTATTTTTTATTTTATTGGGTTATTTTACGACGCTGTATCAACATCTAGGTTATTTAGCGTCTGAATGATATGAAGGTGATAATGCCGGTGAAATGAGTCCGGGGTCCAGCACCGAAAGTTACCCAGCCTTTGCTCGTATTGGGTTGAGGGAAAACCCCGGAAAAAACCTCAACCAGGTAACTTGCCCCGACCGGGATTCGAACCCGGGCCACCTGGTTTCGCAGCCAGACGCGCTGACCGTTACTCCACAGGTGTGGACGCTTCCGTATCTATAGTTATATGTCTCGTTTCTGATTTTCAGTTACTTTGGAATAATAATTGTACATATTTGTTTAACTGTTTCTGTGAATCTGCATTGCGGTTTGTAATAATCAGTTTGACATGCATACTTGTGGTTTTGCTTACGTGAATTCCAATATTAAAGTTTGAATGAAAAAGACTCTTTCACGGCCACAAGATAGAAGAACTTGTTTCTAAATGGATCAAGGCTGTTCAGTGGAATGACAGACAGCTCTCGTGTTTGTGATGTCACTTTTCAGATCAGTTTGTGGTTAAACATGACAAGTCCATTATTGAAGGGAGCGAAATAGAAGATCCTCAGAAAATTGTTTAGAATCAGATTCTGTAGCGCATATTCTTACCAATATTCCAGAACATTGGACGACGCACGAAGCTATGGAAAATATAAATGAAGGATTTGAAAAGTGAGTACAGTGCCGGTCATATAAAAAAGAATTTTCTTTTTATTTTTACTCTAATAAAAAAACAAAGAAATCTGTTACGCGACAGCCCCTTGGGAGTAAGGTCTTCCGGCCCAATGTAGGCTTCTCTTTCTCATGTCTCAGCAGAGGCGAATGATGATCCAAACTGTGGGTAGTAACGTGTGGTTAACATGAGAATCCCTCCCAGCCGTTGTAGCTGGCTTTCGAAACCGGATTTCGTTCGGCACTCATTTTAACTCCCCAAACTTATCACGATGTTGGGTAAGCACCGGTTGTATAAACTGACTGAAACCTCAAGAAAAAATTCCATTCTCTATGACGACTCGAGCCACAATAAAATATAAAGGATATAATAATAACAACTAGGTCCGCCGAGTTAGCTTTGTGGTAGCGCGTCTGCCTCCAGACTAGCCGACCCGGGTTCGATTCTCGGCGGGGTCAGAAAATTTTATGTAAAATTTCTTTCTCGGGACTAGGAGAGATGCGGTGCACAGTTTCTAATCACTAGATTGTTCACCAATATGCGTGGGTTAAATCCCAAATCTCTCCGCAGTGCATATGAAAAGAAGGCATATGTCATTGTTGATAGTGATTCGTCCGTCGAAAGAGGACGTTAAACCTGGCGGTCCCCTTGGAGCTATTCGACAGGAGTAAGCTACGTGCCGGCACCGGGTTTCCCCTTCTTCCTTCCTCCTCTTCATCATAATCACTCATTCCATACACATACACTCACCCTAGTAGGCTACACAACACAACTCTCCACAGATACACATTATGTACAGTGGCCCGCCAAAGTGGTATGCAACTAGAAAATGGATCACAGCCCTGTCATCTATCCGCAATATGGGGAACCTGAATCTCGTAAAGTGAAGTGGGTAGGCATTACAAACATTATAATTATTACAAATTGCTTTTAGACAACCAGGAGGTTCATTGCCGCCCTCACATAAGCCCGCCATCGGTCCCTATCCTGAGCAAGATTAATCCAGTCCCTACTATGATATCCCATCTCCCTCAAATCCATTTTAATATTATCCTCCCATCTACGTCTCGGCCTCCCCAAAGGTTTTTTTCTCCAGCCTTTCAATTAGATACATATTGTACATATTAATAACTAGGGCATTGGCGTAGATTGGGCGGTAGGTGCGTTTGCTTCTGTTCCGGAGCTGCTCTCGGACGTGAGTTCGATAACCGATTGGACTGATTACCTAGTTGAGTTTAGGCCTATATGAGGTTTTATGCTAAGTGTAGGGTAAATGGCAAGTACAGGTAACCGCATGGCGAATCCTCGGGCTTATCTCACCAGATATCACATCGTTATCAGCAATTGCATCAACAGTAAGTAACCTAGTAACTGATACAGCGTCGTTAAATAGCCGAGTAAAATATGGACCATTATTATTATTATTATTATTATTATTATTATTATTATTATTATTTGTTATTATTATTTATTATTAACTTATTATCATTATTATTAACTTATTATTATTATTATTATTATTATTATTATTATTATTATTGTTATACTTTCGTTATATCGAGAAATTTAATAATGAAAATATATAGTTACAATAGAAAAACGATACCCTATCGTATATCTGTAGCCTACGTTCAGTTTGTCGGAAAATAGTAGAATATTTGTTTTAAGAAAGCTCATGTTAGTGTATTTATTTATAACAATGCATTTAATTATTACGGTGAGGACATTTTAATCAAGAAACATGTCAGAACTGCGAACGAAGTCCTTATGACGACAAAATTATTAAATTAAAACTGGCAGTACAAATTAGAAAATGGCGTCGGTGCAAACAAAGATTGTCCGCAGTGATGCTAGTGGTTATCATGTTAGTAGTAGGATCCGACGTTCGCGGGGTCAAAACCTGCCAAGGCCTATGAATATTAAAGGAAAATAAAATCCATAGCATGTCTTCCTCTGGATTCCATGTCGTAGATTTGAGGCATATAAGAGAATCCTGTCCTAAAGAAGGCTGCAGGCAAGATTTTTAAACTATTTCTAGCGCTCGTTGAATTTCGTATACAATTGAAAGTGCCATTAAATAAAATATAGTTATAGATGAGGAGGCGATACCTGGCATGTGAGCTGTGCGAGAGGGGAAGGAATGAGCTATTAGAAAGAGAGTTTGTTTCATGATGGTTAATATTACACGATTCTACTGATACGAAAGTTAATCTGAAACCAAAATCTATATTCCCCATTCATACATATTGGTGATACAGCCACGGCTCATGATAAGGTCACAGGACTTCTCTGTTGTACTCCTTCTACTAATACTACAGTAAAATTATTTTGTCCTGACAGTCGCCGGCAATGTGCGCCTTGGTCAGGCGAATCCATTAAGTTACGCCAGGGGATGTTCAGGTTAGTTTGTTGCCTGCAGTTAGAGCGATCGGATGTCACGCATGCGGTATAGCGTTGTGTTTCCTGTACAGTTAAGCTGTACTGCATTCCTTTACCGACCGTTCGCCCTTATCTCCACTCCGGAACTCTCCCCACTACTCCTATTACTTCCCCTCTTTCGCGTCGCTGAGCTGTCAGGACTAAATAATCGGTCTGTACCATTGATATACGAGTAAAGGTGTTAAACAAGGATATTCCGTGTCTCAACACTGAAATTTTTATTGAAGGCCTCCTGAAGATGGTGTAAAGAGAAAATATAGAGGGCAGTTAGGCAGCAAAACTACTTTTTCTTAACGTTTACATACTAATGATATTGTCATATCACAAACTACTGAAACAGAATTGTAGAAGGAAATCTATGTGAAGCATGCGGAATATCTACAATGATTACAAAACCCAAGATTATGTTATTTCGTTAAAAATCATAGCATGATGTATTGTAGACCATATGGCAGTGGAATACGTCACTGATTACGTATACCTGGGACAGACTGTGAAACACAAAAGCGAGGAAGGTGTAAGGAACAAGAATCTCTTTGGCATGGAAGAAATTTTGGAATCTGAAGTTCATCCTTCAAGGACAAGTACGTTAGCAATAAATTAAATTTTGAAGTCCTCGAAAGCTGTGTTATACCAGTAATGTTGTATGGTTGCCAAATTTAGTCCCTGACGTAACAACGCTTCGTGTGTGCCAAAATAAAATGGAGAGGATGGTCTTACACTTGAGGCTGGAAGACTGGATAAGAAAGAAAGACGTCATTGCATTGGCGCTGGCAAGTCTAAAATGGGAATGGAGAGGACACGTGAGGAAGATGAATTGCAGCAGCAGGACCTACGCCTGTACTATGCAGTAGCCGTGCATCGGGAAAGGAACAGATGTTCAAGGTGCAGATATTTAGTCTGTAGCCTCTGAAGTTTTCCAGAGAGCGAAAGGACGCGCAGTGGACGGGATAGTGAGGGACTGTCAGGAATGGGGAACCCTGGAATTAGACACATCCAAGATCTAGCAAATATTTGTTAGGTGTTATAAAACGTGTGTTTTTTAAAGTAGTCTCTAAACTCTCTTGGACTAGCTAGCTAAGTGGAGTAAATTCCGTGAAGTTTTGTTTTTAAATTTTAATGTGTGATGTTGTCAGAAGATTTATCCCTTTGCCACTAAAATGTTTTATGCTTTAGCTTACCCTGGATGCATTTTACTCATTTTTTTGTTTTAGAAATGTCACTTATACAGCTTTGCTCCTGACCCCCTCAATTGCACCAGCATATGTAGGTGGTATGCTCTTTCCTGATGGAAGATGATTATAGGCCTAATCGTTGCAGGATGAAATTAAGAAAATGTAAACTGAATACATTTAATATATTTCAAATCAGTATGATTTAATGTGACACGGTTAATTTCGGAGGTAGTATTATCTGAATGGCATCCCATCTATTACTAAGAGGAAGCACAATTTTGCCTCAATCTTAGCATGTAATCTTCAGTATTATATATTGATGTGAACCTGCTTATGATATAAGTAAAATCCATCAATATTATGGTAAATAACAAAATTGGAAAGTAAAACGTTCATGGCTTTACAATCCAGTTTTTCTTTTATTTATTGTAACTACGAAGATAGGTATAGCAGTGCAGCAGATCATTGCCACGAGCGGAAAGGTCTTACTACCTGCCTTCCTATTTTTACTATCTTTATGACTTTTAAAGTCACCGACGTAGCTCAGGCGATAGGCGGATTTGCTTGTTGATCTGGAGCTCCGCTCGGACTTGAGTTCCATATTCGCTTGAGTAGTTTGCCTGTTGAGTTTTGTCCGAGGTTTTTTCCCAACTGCAAGGCGAATATCAGCTGATCCCATGGCGAATCCTCGGCCTCATCTCGCTATCGCCAATTCTATGGACGCTAAGTATTTGATACAGCGTTATTATATAACTGACTAAACAATTTTAAAATTAATATTCCAATAATGCTTTACATGGGCAATGAAGTTCTTACTTGCCATGAAAGGAGTGTAGCTGGATACCAGCACTACAAAAATGTCTAACATATGTATAAAATATATAATGAACAGAACTTTGCTATAACACTACGTGATAATTTTCCTAATGACAAGTGCTCGTATTCATTGTTCACTCGTCGTCGACTAGTGAACAAAGAACACTTGTGAATATTGTACGTACCAACATACTATTTCTTATATCCGTGCAGCCGAGTATAGAAACATTTCTGCATAATGATGTACTCATAATTTAGTAATTTTGTTACTTAGAACCAGGCAATGAGAGCACTTAATCCTACTAACCGGTAGTCCTATATTTCCAAATCTGTTAAGTTTTTGTCGCTGTACCTTTGTGTTCATTGATAGTTTTCTTCCCAAGGGCAGTTCTTGCATTCCAAACCCAGCATTCTCCAATCTTTCCTACTTCCCGCCTTCCTTTTAGCCTGTCCATATGATCCATGTATCTTAATGTTGTCTGTCATCTGATATCTTCTTCTGCTTCGAACGTTTCTCCTGTTCACCATTCCTTGCAGTGCATCCTTGAGTAGGCAGCTTCTTCTTAACCAGTGATCCAGCCAATTTCTTTTTCTCTTCCTGATCAGTTTCAGCATTTTTTTTCTCTGCCTACTTCTTCTAGCACAGCTTCTTTTGTTATTCTATCTGTTCATTTCACGTGCTCCATTCTTCTTCATATCCATACTTCAAAAGCTTCTAATCGTTTCTCTTCACTTCGTTGTAATGTCCAAGGTCCTGTCCTATATAGGGTGACACTCCACACAAAGAAATTCACTATTCTATTCCTTAGTTATTTTTCCAAGGTCCATAGAAAATGCTCATTTTTCTGTTAAAAGCTTCCTTTGTCATTGATATCGTCCTTTTCGACTTCCTGACAGTAGCTCATGTACACCACAAGTTTATGGAACTGTCGGAATAATGTACAGTTAATACACAAGTTTAATTTTATTTTCATGTAAATGTTTTGCTGTTAATTCCAGCTATAAATATAAAAAATCAAATAATTTATCATAAAATAACTATGTATATAGGTAGACAGTTTTTTTATTCAGCGAATGTTGAAAATATATATTTTGGTCAAGATCTCGCAATATTTTATGTGTTTTTGTAGAGATTAAAAGTGCAATTGAAACAAGAATATATGAAATTGTACAAATTTCAACTCTCTTACCTGTAAGCTGATGGAGTGCTTAAATCTTAATGCTAGCGCCAGTTTTCATAAATTAATGGACTTGATTCAACAGAGGTTCAGAACACTCCAGACCGGAATTTACTGCCTGATGGGAGCCGGGCAGCAACACGGTTACATACGACCGAGTCTGCTCAAGTGGCTGATATACGAATCTACGAAATCCGCTTTAATCCGAGAGGTAAAAAAATATCGTGGAAAATTTATCTGTACAGATCCAAGCATTCTCTACCTTTCATCACGAATATATATTTCTTTCAGTAGGCTACATGTTGAACAGTCTCGCCCAGTTGAAGCGTAGGTCTATTTTGAAAGTTAGTGTTTGCTGTTCTAGTAGAGATGTTTCAAATAAGATTTCAATTTTTTTTTAATTTCAAAGAAACTAACAAAAAGGAAAATTTGAAATGTAACAGGAGTACAGGGACATCATTTTATTTTTACTTCAATTTTTATTGTACCCGAGTTTTTAATGTACTTCACTCCTACTCCTTCTACTGGTAAACTTCCACCCAAGGCCGCATATGCAGTCAAAGTCGTCCTACGGTCACAGTATACAGTATTGAGTGGGTGAGTATAGTACATTCCAGAAATATAGTCGTATTTTCCAATGAATAAAGTACATTCATTATTGAATCAATTGACCGACTAAAATCAATAGACCGAACGACGTGGCTCAGACGGTAGCATTTGAGACTCACATTCGAGAGGTCCCGGATTCAAACCCCGGGCCGACCAATCTGACGGTTTTTAAATTTGGTTATTTAACGACGCTGTATCAATTACTAGGTTATTTAGCTCGACGGGATTAGTGATAGCGAGATGGTATTTGGCAAAATGAGACCTAGGATTCGCCATAGATTACTTGACATTTGCCTTACGTTTGGGGAATGTTCCTTAGCCGACTGAGCTACGCCGGTGGCCTGACTTTTTTTTATAGTTTCGCTAGTCACGAAGGTAAATGCCGAATTGGCATTACGTACCATGATTCATCACCGCCTCAATCACCAATATCATAAACATTATTCAAAATCTATAATCACTTACATGAAAACAAGCCATCTACAACATACAATGACACAAGAACTCAACAATAGTAACAACGGCCTACTGGTAAACCCACAGATCCTAAACACGCGATATGACCACGTATGCTAAAGCGTATATAAATGAATTTAAGGGGAGAGGACGATATTTTTTGGTGAAAAATGAGTAAATATTTAAAAAAAAATCTTGTGAATACTCTGTGATATGTGTGGAATGCATTGCGTAACATTTTGTGGATATTTGTGCCCTTAGCGGATGTTGAGACACCATTTTTAAACTCCCTGCGCTATGGATTTTTAAATCACACGCACCCTTTTATCGTTGTTTCCGATAATTTAAATTAAAAAAAATTCTTTAAAATACTCTGTGATATGTGTGGAATAGGTATATTTTATAACATTTCGTGGGTATTTGTGCCCTTATCGGAAGTTGAGACGCCATTTTTAAACTTCCTGCGCTATGGAATTTTAAATCACACGTCCCCTTTTGTCGTTTCCGTAACTTCATTTTTTTTGCTACATTGCCAGACAAAAATGGATATAATTTCTGAACTATTAAAGATACATGCATAAAATTTAGAACCCATTCTTTAGACTATTAGGAATTTTTTCTCTATAACAGAATTTTGTTAATTGATTTCATTTTTAAAATATGTCCGTTTATTTGATAGAAAGGAAATCAAAAAAGTGTTATTAAATTTTAATTGTTTTACAAACGTAGGGACTAATATCAAAATTGTTCAGACAGTTTGTAGAACATGCTTTTCCAAGTACATTGCACAAAACTGTTTGAATCTATCTTTAAAATGGTTTAGATATATCGGTTTTAGTAAAATCCTGCATTGGGTATATTTTTTTTCAAATCTGGGCCCCCAAATATATATATATATATATATATATATATATATATATTTTTCAAAAATTTATATTTGGATGAGTTGCTAAAGCTATGAGCTCTCTACATACAAAAGATTAATATTTTACACAAAATAGGAAAAAAAGTTTAAAAAATACCATCCTCTCCCCTTAAGAAAAAAATCAATAGAACCCTCATAATCATAATGATCAATATAATCATTATATTAATCATGAATGTCAGGATCAAGGTTCCTCTAGTATAAACAAATTGTTTTACGTTCGTGAATTTAGCTCAGAAGATCATGGTACTAACAGATAGCTAAACCTTAAAATATTTTATTTCCATGGAAAGGAAGTTTGGATATTAATACGTAGGCCTATAGGCCTACAAGTCGGAACAAAAAAAATTGCATTTCTATATGATCCAGTTGTTCATAAGACCTTGATATAAACGAGAATCAGTGAAAAATGTTTATTTATTATTATTATTATTTATTTATTTATTTATTTATTTATTTATTTATTTAACCTGGTAGAGATAAGTTCTAGCACAGAATTAACAATTTGTTATTATTTATTCATTTCTCAATGTGTGTGGATATCAGATTGAAGGTTTCGGTATAATATCATATGGAAACCACATTGAAGGGCTTAAAATGTATGGAAACAAGATTAAAAGTTTTTGTCTTCAGAAATCTGGTTGGATATTTTCTATTTATAGAAATTAATAATGAAAAAGTTTGATATTCTTGAAACCAGGTTCAGCGGTTTTATATACAGAGTGGAAGTGAAAATAAACTTGCAGATTTTCAGAGCTAATAGCTCGTGTTGTCTGTAGCAAAAAACTGTAATGTCATATTGGTGGAAAGTTCACAGTTTTTTTAAAGCGCCAATTTTCTCAAATGTTTAACACCCTCTTATTCAGCAATTATTGTGAGTAGGATCGTGATTTTTGTCCATAGCGTGGTCGGTTAGCGTGTAAATTTAAATAAAAAAAACACTAATTTCAAACCACTGCAAGATGCGAGCAGATTGCAACGTCGTAGTCGGAGAGTAGCTCACCTAGCCAGACAGATCGAGTTCGTTGACCTCTTACATCTGTATTACGACAAGAGAGTGTTAACGGCGATGTTGCTGGAATGCTGAAACTTCCAACTTAATTTTCTATTTAATAGGTTTTCTATTCATTTAAGTGTACTCTATCGTCCTTTAGAATCTGGAAGCTTATTCACTTCCACTCTGTATATGAAAATAGAATCAAAAAGCTTAATATCTACATACGGAAGTAACTTAACCCATGGAAGACTAGTGTCTAAATTTTCATACGAAAAATGTGTAATATTTAATTGGTATTTTAGCGCCGCATTTTTTATTTTTTTAACTTATGGATGTTGATTTTGTATGTTTAACCATTCCACCATTTGATTATAGTAGTGTCTTCCGCGTGAGCTTGTGCAAAATGGCTGCCAAAGCCTATAAACAAGATGATGTCGCAGAAAAATTACCAATATCGTGCTGTCGGTAAGTTTATTGTTTAGATTTCCTTTTACACGTTTGTTGAAGTTTTATTGATTGTTGATTCATAAAGCGTATTGATGTAGCTACATCTGTACAACAATGACTTTTATATTTATGCTAATTCTAACCTTCAAAACAGAATGTGAATGTGATTGTCGAAAAATTCATACGTTAGGCTTTCGTAGTATCAAGTAATGAATATTCCTTCCAGGACACGCAATCTTACTGTTGAAGAAATTCTAACAACTTTAGAAGAAAAAGACGATGAAATTCAGAAGGCAGAGACTATTGACTTGGTTATTCTTCCTCCTGACAATGAAAATGACACGGACATAGGTGAAATTCCTGAAGAAGATCTAGAAGTAAATGTAAACGATCCTCATTTTCTTGGACCTGGTGTCTTGGGCCGTGGCGCAGAAGTTCGGACCGTTACTCATGAAAAGGAAAAAATTAGTTTGGAACTTAATTCTTCGTCCACTGCTGCACCCCTAGAAAAGACAGCCATTACAACACCTGAAGCCCCATCAGCAAGTGCAACAAAAAGAAAATCTTCTGATGGTGTTGCTTATTCGAAGGAAGAAAAGAGAGTTATGGAGAAGCATTGGGATAGTATAACTTTAAAACCAGAGACAGCCGAAGACACCAAATTCAAAATAAAATATTCAAGTGATAATCCCCCGGAAATTCTTGAAACCATTGTTGGGAATGGCATGCAGCCTTTGCAAGTCTTTCAGCTTTTCTGGAAACCATAGTTCATAAGTCATATCTGCAAAGAAAGCAAAAAATATGCACAGTACAAATATGGAGACAACAGTTACACTGTTGATATTGGCGAAATGTAAAAGATGCTAGGCATTTTATTGCTCTCAGGATATGCTAAAGTGCCAAACAGAAAAATGTATTGGGAAACACAGAGTGACGTCAACAATGCTGCTGTATCTAATTGCATGTCAAGAGACAGATTTTTGTCTATATTGAAGTACATGCATTTCAGTGATAATTGTGAAAATGCAAATGCTGGGAATATCCACAAAATACAGCCTTTGCTTAGGTACATTAGTAAGCAGTGTGAGGAATGTGCTAAACCCCTGCCTTCTGTTTATTCCTTCGATGAGGCTATGGAACCATATTACGGACGACACCATCTAAAACAGTTTATCAGAGGAAAACCTATTAGATTTGGGTTCAAGTTCTGGTGTCTGAATAAACCCAATGGATACTGTGTTCGTTTCAAACTGTACGAAGGCCGCGAAGAAAGAGATCAAGGCATGACTCTGGGTAGTTCTATTACGAAACAAATGATCGAAGGATTTGTGCCACCTCGAAGTCAAGTATTTATTGACAATTATTTCAATTCGATTCCACTACTGGAAAACATGACTAGGAAAGAAATCAATGTGACTGGTACAATAAGAGCAGATAGGACTCAAAAAGCACCGCTAAAGGATTTGAAGAAATCTGCCAGGGGTTCCTTTCATTCTATACGAGATCCAGCCATCAACATCACTCTCGTGCGTTGGAATGACAACAATCAAGTAACCATGGCTACCAATAGAACTGACAGTCTTGTTACAGGACTCACCAAGTGTTCAAGATATAGTGCATCTTCCAAAAACAGAGTAAACATGCCTCAGCCGAGTTTGGTAAATGAGTACAACACAGGTATGGGAGGCGTGGACTTATTTGACCAATTCAGGGGTGCCTACCGTATTGGTATCCGGTCTAAAAAATGGTATTGGCCTGTTGTGCGATTCTGTCTTAACGCTATTGTAGTAAATGGATGGCTTTTGTACAGGCATGTGGAGCGCGGGATACCTTTACTTGAATTTTTGAGAAGAATAACTATACCCTTGCTTGCAGCACCAACAGTATCACGACCCAGAATTGTGAATCCTCAGCGTAGTTCTGGTGTCCTCTCTGAAGTACGCTTTGATGGTAAAGAACACTGGCCAGGTAAAATTCCTACTCAAAGAAGATGTGCACGCTGCCACAAAGCTGTAACACATATTTGCACAAAATGCAACGTTGCCTTACACATTGAATGCTTCATGCTCTACCACACTAAGTCATGAGTATGTTGACTCTCATGTATTTACTCTAGAGAATGTGAGTTTAGTTGTAGCATTTTTCTAGAAAGTGTGTGATATGAAAATACATTGAATGATTATTATTTTCTAATATTATAAATATAATTACAGTTATTTTAATGATATGTAGATTACAGTACGTTACACCAAAAATATAGATTTTGTATTGTCGTTGATACATAACTTACGTATGTCAATAAATGTAGTAAAAAAGTTTCAATAAAATTAAAGTTACTTGTATAATGTTATGTCAAATTTATTAAAATATGGAAAAAGGTAGATGGATATGCATCAACTGATTACAAATTACGAAAAACTGTTAAATTGACACATTTTTTGTGTTTAATAAAATGGCAAAATATAATTTCTACTTCAAAGTCTCTGAATGTATCTTCAAGAACCTAGCGTATGAAAATTTAGACGTCTCTAAAAGTATTCCTCAGAGCCTAGCGTATGAAAATTTAGACGCCATTAAAAAATGACTTAGGACATAAATTATCAAATTTTTAGTACATGAGTGTGTTAATTATATAAACAGGGTAAACATAAATCCGATTTATTAATTTTTTATTATAAATTACATATGCAGTCTCTGAGGGGATTAAAATCTGTGTGGATACCAGGTTGAAGACTTTGATATGTAGAGAACAGATTAGGTCTAAAGGGCATAATATCTATATAACAAGATTAAATTACTTAATGTTTATGGAGACAGATGGAAAGTTTAATATTTACAGAAAACTAGATTGAGACAGTGTTATTTGCATGTATTATACATACATACATAAATACATACATACATACATACATACATACATACATACATACATACATACATACATACATACATACATACATACATACATACATACATACATATACAGAGTGATTCACGACGAGTTATTGCTACGAAGCTTATTTCGGAAGATATTTTGAGCAAAAAATGTCAAATAAACATGGGTCTTATTGTCAATATTTTCAGAGTTACACTAATTTGAAGTAGTTTATAACATACCTTTTTTCTTTAGTTTTAAGGTTAAAGAATATTGCAAATAGAGAATGAACTATTAAGTAATATCATTTCTTCAATTGGCTAGTATTCTGAAGCTAAAAATGTGTTGTTAATTAATTAGTTGCTTTGTAAAGGTTTTTTTTTTTTTTCAAGTTTTAATCCCTAAAAGTTATATTATTCTTACGCACTTATCACAACAATTGTTACAAATCATACCATTTCTAGCGACTTGTGTCTTTGCAGTTCAGTTTTGAGTCCTAATGTACAGTCTTAAAGAGTTAACAAGAGTGACATGATTTGTAACAATTGAAGCGTTGGCTGGAACAACGTTGTAAGTTACAAAATTTTCATTCGGCGTGTTTCCGTGTAATAATGTTGTATGTCATGTTACCTTGCTATACTGTTTGGCTTGCAACTGTCCATCAATGCAGTAAGCAAAATTTGTCCACTCAAAAGTTTGCTACCCTATAAGAACAACGTTGTACGTGTACACATTTTTGCAGCTCCTGTAAATTTTACTAAATGTAACTTACGTATAACGTTGTTCCAGCCGACGCTTCAATTATTGTTGTGATAAGTGCGTAAGAATAATGTAATGTAATTTGTAGTTATACATTCACGCCACAACAAATTTTTAGCTTCAGAATACTAACTAGTTAAAGAAATGAAACTTCTGAGTAGTTAATTCTCCATTTGTAATTTATTCTTTTACGCATAAAAAAGGTATTTTACAAACAATTTCAAATTAGTATAACTCAGAAAATATTGAGAATAGTATCCATGTGTGTATAATATTTTTTGCCCAAAATATCATCGGAAATATGCTCCGTAAGTGACTAATTCCTCGTGAATCACCCGGGTAGAAACATTTTTTCTATCGAAACGCTTAATTATTTGAAAAGCAAAATGATCATAGGGGAGAGTTGGCTAAAACAAGATACTTAGCGCGAAATAGCTAATTCTTCGAGATCACTATTATTGTTTATGAGTCCCTTAACGGATGTATTTTAATAAGTGATTTGGAAATGTGCTCTGTACCAAAATACTTGAGAGGAAAAATAATGTTTATTGAAAGTTTTTCAAGTGTCCCGTTTTGCCAAACTGGTTGGATAAAACGGGATAATTACATAAATCAATTAAAATTGCTGTGATATTAATGGATGTTACAAAAATTGCACACAAAACATGAGTATGAACAAAAGGAATCATTTCTAATGTCAATTTGTACATTATATTGCTATTAATTATTATAAATATATTATAATTATTCAAATTGAGAAATGTCCATTACCAAAATCTTCTGGATCTTTGCCACTACACTCCTCGTGAGTACACTCTTGGCACTGGGTACACAGGATTCACCCCTCTTCCGATTTTGAAGTTGGATAGAGGTCGTTGCAATAAATACATGCCTCATCTTTGTCCTCGTTTTCCTCCTCCTTAGAGCTGTTTAAGGGATCAGTAGACCTAACTTTTCTTGAAATGCTTTTTGACTTTTTGTTTTCCACAGAAAACTTATTGCCACACTTAGGCCTACTGCCGAATTCTTAGAGTTTAATTTCTTTACCATTTTCTTTCCTTGTTTCCATAACTACTACAAGCTCATTCTTGTAAGGTGAAGAGGTTAATATTGCTGCCTTCCCTCGTCTTCTATCATTATTTGTTGGTCCTACCTTATACCGAGCTTGGGGAATTTTCATAATAACAAGACACTATCCCGTTTTGGCCAACCACGTGGTATCTCGTTTGGTCAGATCACGCTTTGAAATTTAAAATATAAAGCACCGATAGTCACGAAGAAAGATATGGAATTTAACTAAACTACAATAATTGAAGACTAATAACTATAGAATTATTTCAAACACTAACCTATTGGCTGTTGAAGTTAAATGCCTCGTTATGAACACCTTAAAATGAAGAAAATATTTTAGGAAACACGGCGTTTTATAAATTCTGATTCACACAACATACACACACACGAGGGAATTCTCACCAAGTAACACTTACAGACAAATTCCAGAAGCTAACCGTAAAGGTTGAGACCCTGGAAAAATGTATATTACCAGTCCTACTGTATGGTCCCTAACATCAAAACAGAGGGGTATGCTTCAAACCTGCCAACGCAGTATGGAAAGAAAAATCCTGCAACTTTCTCTGAGGAACAAAGTAAGGAACGAGGAGCTACGCAACCGTACCGGCATGAAAGACTTCCTAAACACCGCCGAAAGCCTAAAGTCGAAATGGGGAGGGCACGTGGTAAGGATGGACCACAGACGAAGGACGCATAGACTCACATTGTGGGATCCCAGGATCGGCAGAAGAAGAGTGGGACTCCAGACGACTAGATGGGCCGATTTCTTCAAGAAGAAGGCAGGAGCGCAATGGACGAGCAGTACAAGAGACAGACAGCTATGGAGAGATCTAGAAGCCACCGTCCTCAGTGTGTAGTTTGATGCGAATAGGGAACTTACAAGTACATATAGTGTTTGTGAAATGAAGTAGTGCAGCCAAGTTCGCTGATATCACTCCTTAGGACCAGCTCACCTAACGAGTGAAGTCTACTGAGCCGAACCCTGTCAATCAGGAGGCCCTTGCCCTTACGGGATCTAGCAGGCTAAATCTATTTATTATTTATTATTAATGGCTCCCCAGTGAAGAGCTTGCGTATAGCAAAGGAATACATATCTCATTTGAGAGGTAGTAGCATTTTCCTACGAAATAAATGTGGTATCCTGTTTTGCCGTACCATCTTGTTTTAGCCAACTCTCCCCTACTCGTAGATACACAAGACATATTTTACAAAGAGGCTTAAATTGCTTTGCTTGCATGGTACTTTGCTCGAATTTGTTGAAGCTAATGATGAATTTATAGACACCGGTATGGTGTGAATAATGTACGAATATGGTCGGTACGTGCGTGTGACAGTTTTGCGCTCTGTTTAATTAGTGTGCGGGCAGGTTGCCAGCGAACATACGATATCCGCTGTCGAGATTTCACTTCCTCCTTTTCTTCCTCGTTATCTTCTTTTACTTTGTTTCTTATTTTCTTCTTCTAACAAAAACCATTCTCTTCTCTTCTTCCCTTTTCTTCTCTTTCGTTCTTTTCTTCTCGTCTACTTTCTTTTCTCTGACATTTTAATCGTCTGTACCGTTTCCTATTTTTGTACTCTATACTTCTTCTTTTTCTTCTGTTATTTTCCATTTTCTACTTCATTTTGTTGGATTTTTTCTTTCTTTCGCTTTCTTTCTATTGTTTTGCATCTCTTCATATTATTTCTTCTCATTTTTATCGTCCTCGCTTTTCGTTTTCTCATTCTGCTTATTTTTCCTACATAAATATACGTCTCATTCTTATGTTTTCTATTTCCTTACTCTGCGTCCTGTTAGTCTTCTCATTCCCTTTCTTCTTCTGTCCTAGTCTCTTTTTCCCATTGTTATTTTTCCTTTTCAAATTTTTAGTCCTGTTCCCTTTCAGTTTTCTCTACATTTTCCCTTTTTGTTTTCCTATTCTTTCTTCATATTCCTCTTCTCTCTATTTATTGTCTTATCTGATGTAGGAGCTTGAGTCAGTTCCATGGCTTGCTAGGTTACTTACTTTATAACACATGAGATACGAACAAAAGGGAACTTCATATTCCGACTTTGATGTTCCCGATGGTAGCATGAATTGAATGAAACATTTTTAGTAGCCTACTTGCTACTGTTTTCTGATCAGTTACTTCCTGGTTCTCGGTTTCCTCTTTTTGTTTTGGTTCACCCTTTCCATTCGAGTGCAACATCCAAATATTTTTCTCACTTAATGCAGACTTACGTGTTTCGATTATGTTTTAACAAATTGCATGGAATGTCGAGAATTCACGAGAGAATTTTTCGGCGATGACAAAGCGAAGCTGGAATGGGGTTATTAGAAACAGAAGGTGGTACTCAAAGGAGGCCTGTCTTCATAGCTTTCTTCATCACAAATTTCGAGATATTTACCGGCGCTCTAATGTCGGATCCTTCGACGAGAAACCGTGAGTTGACTGAGCTATGTAAAAGTTTTCGTGAGGTCACCAATGGACAAAGCGACTGTGGGACAGATTTTCCTGAAATATTTCAACATTCCCTGGTGTTCTGTTCCTACCACTACTTATTATTTATGTTATTTTCATTTTATCACTCCGCCTATAAATCAGTATTTTAAACATAGGATAAATGCGACTGCAGTAAATGCAAATTTCGTAAACTATATGTGTGTGCATGCGTGTGTGTGACTAGAATATTCGTATTCTATTCTGTGGAGAGGTGTTTGAGTCTCGAAATATTCAGGTGTGATTCGTGGTGGACAAAGTAATATCAGTAGGCTAATACAAAATAGTACCGTTCTACTCACGAAACCTACGGCGAATATCCTACGGAACCACGAAAATCCCTGCGGCGACAGACATAAATCGAACTCAGTTCTGCAAGCGAAGCGACGGAAACCGATAATTTGATACGGAAGACGCTCAGAAAAAGAGAGAAACGCCCTCCGCACGTGTGATGTTTTACATGACAACGGTTGCCAGGGGATGAAAAAGTTGAAATCCTTGAGAATTGTTGTTCTGGATTTATATCGGATTTATCAAAATGTATTTTTAGCCGATGAAAAAGTTTTGATACAACTTTTTTCTTCCTCCTTTACTTCAGAAAGTTGATAAATTATACAAATGGATGGAATACGAAGCCAAAACAAGGGGGAACTCAGTTGAGGTGGATGGAAAAGACGTGAAATCGATGCAGCCGAGTCTAGGATGCGGTAATCTACAGCTAATATTGCTGGTCGTGTGGAACAATTCCGAAGGCTCTCAGCGGAAGCGGTGCAGTAACTCTATCAACTATCAATTAGTGCTAATGTGAAGGACCCCTCACGTTGTTGCGCCCAGCTACATTCACTTGTTTTAATAGGAAACACAGCTGGACAGTCAAGCGTTAAATTGATATGAATCCCAACTTTGGAGTAGATTTCCACTGCAAACTGTTTGCCTTCTTTTCTTCACCTCCCCCTTCTCCTTCTTCTAACCATACCTATTTTTCTGCTTTTCTCACGCATTCTTTTTTTTTCCTATGTCTCCTTTTATTCTACATCTTCTATTATCATTTATCTTTTCGTTATTTACTCTGTTTTTCTAGTCTTACCTCATACTTTCCTTTCCTTTTTCTTTTCATACTCTTTTGTATTTATGTTCTCCTTTTCTAAATTTTCTTCTTCTTTCCTTTACATTTTTTGTTCCGTTCTCCGTTTCTCTTCGTCTACTTTTTTTCCTCATCTATTGCTTTTCCTATATATATTTCACTCTTTTCTCTTATTCCACCTATATTTCCTTCTTTCTAATTAGTCCTTTTCACTGCTTTCTCTTCTAACCTTCTTCCACATTTTTTAGTCCTTATTCACTAACAAGCCTTTTCTTCGTACTCTTTCTCTCCTTGTTGTGCTTCACTTTTCACCTCCTCTTCTTATCCTTCTTCTTCCTCTCCTCAATCTTGTCAATTAGTCTTCTCTTTGTCTTGCTCCATCTTCTTGTTTTCCATCCTGCCTTACTTTGTTCTTCTTGTTCTCCATCTTGTTTTACTTCTATTTTCTCTATCCTCCATCTTGTCTTACTTCTCTTCTTCCTATTCTACATCATCTCGTACTTTTATTTTTCTCCTTTATCTTGTCTTACTTTTATTTTTGCCATCGATCTTGTCGTAGATCTCTTCTTCTTGTCGTACATCTTCTCTTACTTCTCTTCCTTTTGTCATCCATCTTATTTTGTTTCCCTTCTTCCAGTCGTCTATCTCTTCTTACGTTAACTACTTACCATGTAAACTGCACTGGATGACCGAGGAGTAGAAGGTACAAACTACACTGAAGCTATATTTGTTGCATAGACTGTACTAACACTTCAGTTTTTTATGCGAACCGATTATAATTATAAAACACTTGTTCAACACTAATACTGTACTATACTTCGGCTATGCTATAATATGTATTTTTATTAATCTGATTCGATCAATTTTTCCTTCCTGGTAATAAAACCTTTGTCTTTCAACGTAAATTTGTTTCTTTTTAGTGTGTGAATTTTTTATTCTGTATGGTGTATTGATGCTATTGATCTTTACGTACGAGTAAATTTCGGTCTGAAGACTGTTTAACAAAAATATGTATAGAGAGATGAGAAGAATTAAAAGAAAAGTTAAAATGCAAATGGAAAGACTCGCACCATTATTTGTCCGACCTGTGTACGCAGACTGTGCTGCCCACATATTCGGTGGAAATAGCGCATCATCATCAATATAATTGTCAAGTAAATAAGAAGAAAATTGTACTGCAGACTCAGTTTCAGGTTGTATGAGAATCAGATCATGCACAAACGCATCTCCTACTTCATCCCACTGTAAGTAAAGCAACCCGAAAACATAGTGTAACCACTGTCCAGTGATACAATACTTGTTTTTATATTTACACGCCAGACTTAACACCTGAATTTTTTCTTCTAGGAATATTGGTTAAATGAAACCTGCAAAGAAAAATTTCAGTATTTGCCTACAAATTTTTCACTGCAACATGAATAGCTATTTCGAGATCTGAAAATACTGCAGCAGGCCCAAATTTCTTACTAAAGTTCTCCTCACATTTGCTACAAATGGCAAGAAATGCTTTTTAGTAGGAAGCTTTACTTTTATCGCGAAGTAAACAGAACACTAAAGGAATGTAGTGACCATTAATGGAGTTATGAATAGTAAATAGTTGGCAGAAAAATTTAGCACAGTATTTGAAAGTTCCATCAACATACACTGA
This sequence comes from Periplaneta americana, assembly GCF_040183065.1. NCBI lineage: Eukaryota > Metazoa > Arthropoda > Insecta > Blattodea > Blattidae > Periplaneta > Periplaneta americana. Next base: position 111,306,686 of record NC_091118.1, on the reverse strand, counting down.
AAAAACAGTTTAGTAACATTACCAAGTTTGTATGATAACTAAAAATAACAATACCACTATCTTTGTCATCGTGCAGCACAAACTCTTCTCCTTTATTAGTTACAACGCGCTTTGAAAGAATTACTTAGGAAGTTTCATTACCATTGCTTGGTAATTTCGAATACATCTTCCTGCGTGGACTATACACAACTAAACAACAACATTGTACAACTGAAATTACATATACATGAACGTTATATTAAGAGTAATCCATTTCAATAATTTCATGTTTTATGATTTCTGGCGGCCCCTTTGGTGCTATTCGACAGGAATAGACTACGTGCCGGCACTGGGTTTCCCCCTTCTCCCTTCCTCACCTTCATTATCATCCTCATCCATTTCCTACTCTACACTTACACGAACATTTACACATACACTTACCCTAGTACACGACTTAACTCTTCACAGATACACATCATGCATAACGAGGTCCGCCGAAGTGGTGTACAACTTGAAAATGGGTCATAGTCCTGCCATCTATCCGCAGTATGCAGAACTCGAATCACGCAAGTGGAGTAGGCATTAGATACATACATACATTCTGTCATGTAGTCAGCGTTTCTCGTTGCGTACCGACATTTTGTTATTAGTATCTGACGTCAGAATACGTTGCAATACATAAACTACGTTCAGCGTTTTATGCTTTATTACATTTTAATAAAAAATCAACAGCTATTTGTGATACGTGAAATCTGATTGTATGGGTAGATTACGAAAGATCGTTAAAATTTACGTATTTTTCTCTCAATATGTTTGGACCTATTTACTATGATTCATAACTGGCAGGAGATCAAAACTGTAAAACAATAATGAATGTTTGCATGCTTTCATTAAACATGTCATAATACTTGTTCCCGAACACGAGAAATGCTCTTTCGGAATCCACTCTATTTCAATATTTGCATTTTTATTTGAATAAATTATTTGTGAATTAATGAATATAATATACAGTATATTTGACTGCAATAAAACAAATTGAAAATAATAAAATTAAAACCATTTATTGACTATTTCATTTACATGCAGGTTTTATTGCTCTAACTTAATACGTTTTTGCGTTGCTTTCGTTTCCATCCATTTGTAGGCAAGCATTAAGTGTTATTCAAAGTCAGTGAACCACTATTGTCATCCATCGCCAATTAGGCCTTTAATGAACATGGTTCAGTTTCAGAGATATGCCCGGTCTTCTGTGCCACATTTCTATTAGGCTTGAAAGTAATACCTTTTTAACTTTTGATAATGTACTAGCATTTAAAGCTAGGTAGTCCAGTAGTGAACAGGCCTCTGGACAGGCATGTACTGCAGCATTTCGCCTGCAGTTACTGAAACAGTTAGTTACACTATTGTGACTCGGTTGCCTTTCCTTATTAGTGACAGGGTCAACCACGGGAAGGTATGAATGGCATCTGAATAGGAGAGATTGTTTTGAGCGCCCCTATACTTCAGAAAATAAATAGGAGAACAGATAAGGAACTGCGGCTAGCCTGGAAACCCAGGTCATTTTCATTTTATCATTATTTTATGGGCTATCCTATTTGTCTTTTGCTTTCCGTTGCTTTGGATAGCCTATTCATTGATTCATTCTTTCAATAAAGGCATTTTAGAATTGAGTTAAAATTATTAAAAACTCTTATCAAGTAGATAGATAGATGGATTTATTGAGCAATATTATACATAGGCCCCTAAAGATGTATTATATTATCAGAATTTTCTCTTACATTCAATGCACGGGTCTTCTGACCGTACGTGCTTTGTACCTAAAACAAGTCCTACATTGTATGTTTCATCCCCCTCACCTATGATAATGTGTACGCACTATATTTCAACAGGTACAGAAATAATAATAAGGAAAAATATACATATCCTCTTCCCACAAAACTGGATTTGTCTCTTGTCTTATGTTAAAAATTGACATTGTACCTTGTTACCTCTGATTTAGATTCTGGCTGATACGTACTGTAGGCTATTATCAGGCAATACAACTCACTTGACGATATAATATTAGAGGAAGAACAGTTGTTTGTATGAATCTTAAATCTGATTAGTGTAATATGCTGCTAGCTAGCGATGTATCCAATGGAGGGGAAAGGGAACTGGCCACCCTAAACCATAATCTCTTTGCTTAGTTTCCTCATGAATGATAACTTATTGGTGTCACTTACCAAGTTCCAATCTGTATTTCGACAGTTGACTGAACAACATTGTATCTTGTTGGTTGTGATTAACAGGAAGCTTGTCGCTTTCGAATTTCTAATTGGCTCATTCTCATTTTATGAAGATTGATGATTACGATGATGATGATGATGATGATGATATGATGACGACGATGATGATAAACATGATCATGATGATGAAATAAATGAAAGTTTATGTAAATAACAAGTAAATATATAAATAACAATAAATTATGTAAAGAAATGAATTTATTTACATAAATTCGAGTGTGTATGTATGTATATATATGAGTACATATTTTATATTATTGTTTTAGTTGTTTATTAAATTCACATTAGCTTATCTGCCAATGTAGAAAACTAAAATTAATAAGATATATATGTTAGTCAGCAATTCGAAGACTGGTTGGAACCTCATAAGTAAACAAATAAGGCATAACTAATGAGGCAACTAAGTCAGGAGATAATGTGATAAAGTGGCCATTTTCTCTCTTCCTCCATTGTATACATCGCTGACAAGTAATATATTTCAGTAATCAGACTAGTTATGTATGCAACAATATTGTTCTTCCTCTGACACATAACGTGAAGTGAGATGTAACGCCTGATGATAACACTGACCGACAAATTTTCATTGAAAGTGTGTAAATGGCATGAAATTGAGTTTTCTAAATTCATCTGAGCATGACATGATAAAATATTACCTCCACAAAAATATTTGGCTCTAGTTTTTTAAACAAGTCTTCCGCATCTTAGGATCAAAGTAATCACTAAATAAATATAAGCTTACTCATATTCCAGAAACTAGTCAAACAAATAATTTTTCAAGTAAATAATTACTTTAATGGCATTATATGACAGGCATTGATAAATTTCAGTGCCATTCACAAATACAAACATAAAATATTAAGAGTAACATTAATGAAGACACTATTGTCTTTGTCGAGTGAGCATGGACGAAGTGAACATACAATATGACATAGGTACTGCAACCAAGTTTTTCATAGTACGACAACATTTCATCCACAGTCTTCTTGTAATTTGTTGCTCTGTTGGTCCCTAAAAACTGTGAACAGACGTGCTCCTTCTCTGGTAGATTGAAATAATTTACATTTAAATACAATAATTTCCACTTTTGAAATCGTGATACTAAAATCTCAGCATTACATTCAAAGAGACGCAAATCTCTTATGAAATCACTTAACCCATTTTGAGTAAGTCTCTGTGACTCATTAAATGGTAGGCCTACATTTTCAAGAAAATAAGAATCCTTTGATGTACAGAATTCAGGATACCCACCACTACTTATATCCTCCTCATTTCTTATCAGAAATAATGTAATATTCTTTTGTTGGTTCAGGTGTTGGCAATCCTTCTCTATGTTGTATTGGATGTATGGAAGATGGAATGTTATAATAAACCACTGTCCGCTTCTTCTTCTTCTTACAAATTTCCTTCTTGATAGGGAAACCATACAAGAGTAGCAGTCATTTATACTGTTGCTTGACTTCTTCTAGATCGCGGGAACTGCAAAGGGCACTGAACGTCCTTTCCCAGTAATTCAATTTCTTAGGTTACTGGCACCAGTGTTGTAGAATACATGAAGAGTCCAGGTCCAGGTCCTGCTCCCCATAGTTACAACAAAATAACAGTGGAAGACTTTTCTGATTAATGGAGGTTTTTATGAAGAAAATATTGCTTCTCCACACACACAGGAAAAGGTGTCAGTACTCTACACATAAATTCGTGCCATTTTTCTTCATTTTAACGAAAATAACTTGAATCGTCACGTTTTTAGAAATACATCAACAATCGCTCCTACACCTGGTTACTTACTTACAAATGGCTTTTAAGGAACCCGGAGGTTCATTGCCGCCCTCACGTAAGTCCTCCATCGGTCCCTATGCTGTACAAGATTAATCCAGTCTCTATCATCATATCCCATCTCCATCAAATCCATTTTAATATTATCCTCCCATCTACGTCTCAGCCTCCCCAAAAGTCTTTTTCCCTTCTGCCTCCCAGCTAACACTCTATATGCATACGTGCTACTTGCCCTGCCCATCTCAAATTCTTGGATTTAATGTTCCTAATTATGTTAGGTGAAGAATAAAATGCGTGCAGTTCTGCGTTGTGTAACTTTCTCCATTCTCCTGTAACTTCATCCCTCTTAGCCCCAAATATTTTCCTAAGAACCTTATTCTCAAAATTCCTTAATCTCTGTCCCTCTCTGAAAGTGAGAGTCCAAGTTTCACAAACATACAGAACAACCGGTAATAAAACAATTTTATAAATTCTAACTTTAAGATTTTTTGACAGCAGATTAGATGACAAAAGCTGCTCAACCGAATAATAGCAGACATTTCCCCTGCGCTTAATTTTCTCCAGAGTATGATTTACATTTTGTTACTGTTGCTCTAAGACAGGCCTGCAGAACTCGCAAGTAGGGGAAATATGACGTAAGCCTCACTCCACTTCTTTTGGGGATGATCGATTTCCGCTGCGAGAATGAATCTTGATGCAGCCGATCGAAACTAGAACGCCATGACCGCACAGGTAAAGAAGGTGGGTGGGGTAAGAAAGGGGAGGAGAGCAGTCGCTCTCAGGAGCTACAGTTCTGGAGGACTGCTCTAAGATATTTGAATTTTTCCACCTCTTCGAAGGAGAAATCTCCAATTTTTATATTTCCATTTGGTACAATATTCTGGTTACGAGACATAATCATATACTTTATCTTTTCGGGATTTACTTCCAATCCTATCGCTTTATTTGCTTCAAGTAAAATTTCCGTGTTTTCCCTACTTGTTTGTGAATTTTTCCTAAAAAATTCACGTCATCCGCATAGACAAGAAACTTATGTAACCCGTTCAATTCCAAACCCCTGTCTGTTATCCTGAACTTTCCTAATGGCATATTCTAGAGCGAAGTTAAAAAGTAAAGATGATAGTGCATCATCTTGCTTTAGCCCGCAGAGAATTGGAAAAGCATCAGACAGAAGCTGGCCTATACGAACTCTGCTGTAAGTTTCACTGAGACACATTGTAATTAATCAAATAGGTTCTTGGGAATACCAAATTCAATAAGAATTTTATATAATACACCTGGTGCTTACGTGAAAAACGAACTTAAATATAATGCATTAAACATTACTGAAGTTGAGCACGGGAGAGAAAAAAAAGTCACTGAAAATTAAAGGTGAGATGTTTGCTACGTGAATATTGAAATAGGTCTATAAGGAAAATTACAAACAGGAGAAATGTTGTTAAATTATTTATACCTTTGCCAAACTATTGTTAATTTTTTAACTTAGGTTAAAATCACTATAAAATTACCCTACTAAAACAGATGCGATGAAAACTAGAGCTAATTTTTAATTTTCTCTTTGATATTCATGATGAGCATAACAAAGTTGGTAAAAATAGGCTATTTTCATTCAATTTACAGGTGAAAGAAAAAAGATAATGCACTAATATATCAACATTTACGTTTACCAGCATGGTATATTTAATCCATTATGTTTAAGTACTTTCTGATCAGTCACTCTTAACTGCAGTGCCGGCATTGGCTGCTTGTACCTATGATCCAAATATTGGACACCGGACTGCGGCGCAGGAAATATCCGTAAAATATTGTCGCATCGCCATAAAGATAAAATGCGCCATCAAAGTTTATAAGGTGCAAATGCCTCGACTCAATGTTAGCACGTGGGAAGCGTTCACAGCTCTCACCAGATTCAGCCTGGATGGAAACCGCGCAAATCTAGGGACTTGGCCGTATCTTAGTCACCTGAAGGTTTCTCACGAAAGAGGATCGGGATCCGATTGTTGGTAGATTCTGATACATTTTCTGAAATGTAATACAGAGTCTTATGCTAGTACATCGATTTCTCCTTTATCTAATTGCAGTAATGCTCTGTTGTATGTAGATCGGCCTATATTATATCGTGGACGCAAAATGAGTTCAATTAGACAGTTGGTGGCCTCTCATAGAAATTACTTAGGTTTTGGTTATTGGCGAATTTCGGTACTTTTAGCGAGAAAATGGGTTTTCGATGAATAATTTATGTTCTCCTCTGTCGTCATCATTCTATAGGTATTTTATTATTGCTGTATAAACATTTCATCATCTCATTCAGTTGTAGTAAATTAATTGCTTCTTACTTAAGATAAGCTTTTTATTAGTAGTCAAAATGAAAGATTGCCATTGGAATCTTCAATTTGCAGTCCCTTAAAAGTTTTAGTGAATCAAAATGCCGTAAAATAAAGCATTTCTTTAGCAAGATGAAATGCGAATCGTTTAGGAGAGGAGGAAGGAGAAATATTTTAATCCTTTCCGGTTCGTATATTAAGTTTAATCAAAATCAATAAAAGAGCCAAATAATTAGTAGTTTCCTGATTCTTTGTTATGAACTAAGGTCGTTAAATAATAGTATATTGTGAAACAAGTTTATAATGTTACACTTTATGGCATGAGTTAATTTTTAGAGAACGAGCGAAGCGAATGCATTAACTGTATAACCTTAGAAACTTGTTTCATACGTTATTTTTTGTACGGCAGCATTATAAAACAATTAATAAAGAAATAACATCAGATTTTTTGTAATGATGGGTCTATGAAGAAAGAGGTTGCTATGATAACAATGATGTATTTAAAAGAAAAAGGCATTATGTCGTAAACGGTGAACTTGCGAACTCATATTTACTGGACATTGTTTTGCTTTTTTTTTTTTTTCGTGTTTACTTCTCTATTATAGCATGGCAAATGATTTCATAATGTTTAACTTCGATGTTTTAATTGGCATGGTAATTATTTTTTGCAAGACTAGTATAATAATGTGACATATTATGCATAATTTTGACCAGCGATAATAGTTATTATGCAACTAGTGGGATATGAGCATCATTACCGCTCGAATGTGTTTTGCAAGGACAAGGCGTAAGCCTAGTTCTGGAATTAGATGACAGCGATAATTATGCTCATCCTACTAGTTACATACAATATTTTATCGCATTTATTTAATAATGAGTTTATAATACGATCGCTGACTGAGTGCGATATGTAAATCATTACCGCACTCAATGCCATTACCGTATTCAGTACGGTAATCATTTACATATCGCACTCAGTGCGGTAATCATTTACATATCGTACTCAATGCGGTAATGAATGCCATATCATGGCGATATGACGATGGATAAATAACCATTATCAAACCAACGCGGATAAAGACTGTTTATAATTCTGATATAAAAAAATATTCTCAATCATCTGATGAAGAGGCAATAATAAAATACGAGGAAATTCGTTTATTATTGTGTCTGTTAGAGTTTTTTAAACGAATTCCTTTGTCTCTTTGACGTTAGCAGTCATATCATCATCATCATCATCATCATCATCATCATCGTCATCATCATCATCATCGAAATAAGCGTGCTTGTGTATGTGTTTCATGTGTCACAGTTTCCGAAATAATTTTTATTCGAAAGGAATTTTAAAGAAATCCGCGAATAGCCTACTTGAAACATGTGTATGAATGTCATCTGGTATAGGTCTTGCGTTGATTATCTAGTTTTAAAAATAAGGGAAAGGCAGAAAGACGATCCTCGTCGTGATCAGCCAAATTCTACTTGGTTCAATGAAAAAGTGGAGGAAGGTTCAGTCAATGCCGGATTTATTCTTCGCGAGTGTTTGTTAAGAAAAATAAATTAGCATAAAAAAGTCGTTAGATTCCATAATAATTATGTATGATATTATTATATGAATACACAAAGCACACAGTTCAAATTTTATAAAATGATGCCACTTGTAATTTAACGGAGTAAAAACTGAACAATGAATAAAGTGGATAAAAGAAAGACTAAATCTACCGAAATGCGATTTTTATACTTTGACCAGTATATATACTGCAATATCAAATACCCCAAAATACGGCTTTCAAAGAGGAATGAAATAAATTCTCAATAGCAAAATTAATATAAAAGTACGAGACACACTGGTACACTTCAGTTTTAAGAACGCTATAACATCGATTTTGTAAGATAAATCTGTACTATAAATCAGAAGTATTTAGAACGTGAGAAATTTAGGAAAGAAGCTGAAGAAGAATAGTTCGTTCCTGAAGGAGATATAATGGAGTAATAATAGTAGTCGTAGAAGCATTTCAACAATACTTTCAAGTACAAAAGCCATTGAAAGTGGGCGAGAAATAGTGGAAGAAATTTATCTGGAGTTCACTGTCGGAAACAAGGATCTTTTATATGTCATAAATTTACGACACGGTGGTTTTCCATCTGTACTTCCCCTCGAGAAGATGCCACTCTAAGGATATTATCATTTTCGGCGGCAAATGAAATGGCAAAGGTCTGCATCGGCAAGATTTATTCGGGTAAGGCGACGGTCATAAGACAAGAAGGAGATATCAAATGATAGAAATTAAGATACACAGATCATATGCGGAGACTAGGAGGAAGGGGAAAAATAGGAAAGATCGGAGAATGCTGGGTTTGCATTGAAAGACCTGTCTTTGGGTAGAACACTATGAATGGATGAATGAGTGAATGAATAATAAGTCATTAAAATTTCGACTCAAATTAAGCAAGGAGACGCTGAATCTGTTTGTCTTGTTCCAGAGATTTGTGGAACCTGCTAAGAAATGACGCTTCACTTTATGCATTAATCTTTGTGAAGTTGTAATATTTGCAGGTCTTTTATGGTGTGTGGACCGGTTTTATATAATATTAATATTTTAAAGTTTTCCAAAGATAAATTTCACGGTCGTGGGAGCGAGGGGACTACACATTCTAACTGATAATTATATTTTTGAACACGCAAGCAGTTCATCTAGAGAATGGTGATCTGTACGTACTGTCGCAGAATGTTATTGGAATAAGACGAATGCACGACAAGAAAGAGAGAAAAAAATAATTTTCATATACCAATCTGCTTTAATAGCGCACCATACTCCTAATTTCAAACATCAAGGAAAGGCTTTTTATGATGGGTGTTAGATTCTTAATACAGTAGTTCCAATTCCTACTGTTTTGTGTATTACATGAACAAAGTCTTGTCCGAAAACAAAATGAGAAGCCTATAGAGTCAATTTCGCTCATTGTTATGCACTCCATTTGAAATCAAATCTGTAGAGAATCTACCTCTTATTATAGGATCATCTGGTCGTAGTTCTTGCACCATTGTAAATATGAAAGGTTTTAAATAATTTTGAGGGGAAAAATTGTTCCGGGGCCGAGTATCGAACCCGGGACCTTTGGTTAAACGTAACAACGCTCTACCAACTGAGCTACCCGGGAACTCTACCCGACACCGATCCAACTTTTCCCTCTATATCCACAGACCTCAGCTCAGTTGGTAGAGCGTTGGTACGTTTAACCAAAGGTCCCGGGTTCGATACCCGGCCCCGGAACAATTTTTCCCTAAAAATTATTCAAATCAACTTTACAGGGAGTTATACCTGAAAGATTGATTTGTATGAAAGGTTTTAACTTCACTATCTTTGTAGCATATAACTGTAAAACATACCGTTTACTGTGAAAGACGACGAAGCCATTTTAGATAAATTTTAATATCATCTAAATTTTCCTCCGTGAGGACGGTACGCCTTCTTCTGCGTTTCTTGACTACAACATTATTTCTTGTTGCCCAGAATTTATTCACAAAGTCATAGATCGTTCTAAGATTTGGAATGTTAATTTTCTTTATTTGGTTATTTATCGACGCATATTGACTGGATTATTTAGCGTCAACGGAACTGGTGATAGCAAGATGATATTTGGCAATACGAGGCTGAAGATTCGCCATAGATTACTTGACATTCGTCTTACGGTTGGAGAAAACCTCGGAAAAAACCTCACCCGATAATCAGCCCAAGCGAGAATCGAACCCACGCCCGAGCGCAACCCCAGATCAGCAGGTCTGTGGCTTGAATTATGCCGGTGACCTGAAACGTTAATCGTTGGGAATCTTTCCAGATATCGTTGTTGAACTTTACGAGTCCACATTTACCTGCCCCATAATTCTGAACTTTACGAGTCCACATTTACCTGCCCCATAATTCTCGGTACGTAAACACTCGCTATTCAGTACTCTAGATATATACAGTATGTGTTAATTTAATCTAAAACTGTAAACACGCGAACTACACCTAATCTCGTCTTGACTTCCATTAAGACCAAGGTAAGATGAGACTGCTTCATAATAGCAGGTAGGAATGTTGTCATGATTACTTACAGATAACAACCTCTCTCCGTAACTCAGCATTGGCTGACATGCAAGTTGCCGTTTCATAGTAAGGAAGTAATCTACCACCTAGTATGAAGTGTTACTAATGTTTGTTCATTTTTAAATCATGATTCAATAAACCAACACGTTTTACACACACACACACACACACACACACACACACACACACACACACACACACACACACACACACACACACACACACACACACACACACACACACACACACACACACACACACACACACACACACACACACACACACACACACACACACACACACACACACACACACACACACACACACACACACACACACACACACACACACACACACACACACACACACACACACACACACACACACACACACACACACACACACACACACACACACACACACACACACACACACACACACACACACACACACACACACACACACACACACACACACACACACACACACACACACACACACACACACACACACACACACACACACACACACACACACACACACACACACACACACACACACACACACACACACACACACACACACACACACACACACACACACACACACACACACACACACACACACACACACACACACACACACACACACACACACACACACACACACACACACACACACACACACACACACACACACACACACACACACACACACACACACACACACACACACACACACACACACACACACACACACACACACACACACACACACACACACACACACACACACACACACACACACACACACACACACACACACACACACACACACACACACACACACACACACACACACACACACACACACACACACACACACACACACACACACACACACACACACACACACACACACACACACACACACACACACACACACACACACACACACACACACACACACACACACACACACACACACACACACACACACACACACACACACACACACACACACACACACACACACACACACACACACACACACACACACACACACACACACACACACACACACACACACACACACACACACACACACACACACACACACACACACACACACACACACACACACACACACACACACACACACACACACACACACACACACACACACACACACACACACACACACACACACACACACACACACACACACACACACACACACACACACACACACACACACACACACACACACACACACACACACACACACACACACACACACACACACACACACACACACACACACACACACACACACACACACACACACACACACACACACACACACACACACACACACACACACACACACACACACACACACACACACACACACACACACACACACACACACACACACACACACACACACACACACACACACACACACACACACACACACACACACACACACACACACACACACACACACACACACACACACACACACACACACACACACACACACACACACACACACACACACACACACACACACACACACACACACACACACACACACACACACACACACACACACACACACACACACACACACACACACACACACACACACACACACACACACACACACACACACACACACACACACACACACACACACACACACACACACACACACACACACACACACACACACACACACACACACACACACACACACACACACACACACACACACACACACACACACACACACACACACACACACACACACACACACACACACACACACACACACACACACACACACACACACACACACACACACACACACACGACCGAGTTCGCAAGATGCTGAGAGAATGAAAGTTATTTCCAGCGAAGTTTCCTGTGTTTCAAATTAAACTACAATTTTGTATTAAAATCAAGAATAAAATATTATTACTAAGAAACAAATGAAACATGAGACTATAACAAAACACGTCTGCTCGTGTATTGAATAAAATGCGTTGCCAGTATCATGAAGCTGGAAGCGAGTTAGCGCCGCTCTGTGGCAGACCGGCAGACCACATGACTGGACGGAGGCACGCACTTCCTACTTACATTCGCTATGATGATGATATTTGAAAATATTTGGAATAGACTAATAAAAACACCACGAGTACGAGTAAGGATTTTCATGGTAATCTGATGTCGATCCTGTACTCCATTTACAATTCTGTTTCCATAATTTGCATGATTTAATCATAAAATGGAATACTTAAACTTGATTGAAAGCTTTCAGATTTGTAATCGTATAGAAGAGGCAATTTACATCTTAAATAAGAATCAAAGTCTATGTAGTACGTAAACGTTCCCAAGTAACGCAAATCTGTAGGCAACATGTTTATGTAAGGAATAAATAATTCAACTCTAAACAAATGAAGTTCTTGCTTAAAATATTCGGTTATTATTAGTTTTTATTCTAATATAGGTAAAATAACATATGTTTATATATTTATATAAAACATTACAACGCAATAGACGGCGCAACATTAGCTGAATTGAGGGAGTCAGCGCAACAGTGGTCTAAGCCATTTTTTTAATGTAGAAAAAGCAAGTTAAAGTTGTATAGGCTATAGCTATAAGTGATATTTTTAGGGGAAAAATTACATGCTTCCACTTCGTAGGAAGATAGTTCACGTCAAATCAATAGAGGACTCTGTATTTAATTTTTCGCATTGAGGAGGATTAGATCACTGTTGCGCTGACCCTCTCAATTATTAACGCTTGGGTTTTCTGCTCAGGAGACGCAGCTATTCCTTTGCAGTTCGTCTCTGTACTTGCGTATCTCATCATCAGCATAGAGTAATGTTTTCAAGTAAACAAAAATATACTTAATTTGTGATTTACAAGTCTGCGTCTGTTGCACCGTGAAACGTTACTTCGTAAAATTATTACTCTAGTACTTAAAAACCGATTTTACTGTATTCCAATTTTTATTGAATTGTATATTTTTACAGGTCACTTGCTTGCAACTATTTAACAGTGTGAAAACGTCCATCCGATATTTTGGTAGGTTCCTTCAGAGTTCAAAAGGAATTCATAATAATTGACAAAGACTGTATTAGGTCTAGTTTTGAAAGAGTAGGACTACGTCTCTTTTTTCTGTCACAGTTTCACCTGTCTTCCTAATTATCACCATCGTCTCACTACGAATACTCCGTGAAGAAGTATCCGGCCTTATCAGTAATACTGTAATGCTCAGACACACAATGAGGGTTTCCAACATGACCAGCCATCTGGTCGCGAACCCCAGCCCCTACTCGAAATCCTAAATTCAATTCCATTACACTCACGATGTAAAAAAGTCATGCAAGTACACAATGCGTTTGTTTGGAGCGTTTTAAAAAACATCCCATCCACTGTTTTGAGAAACAAAGGGCTGTGGATTGAAAGTTGAGTATCGCGGCAAGAGGGGGTAGAGATAGGGATCTAATGGGCCGTGGCTGTCGGCGTCAATGGAATGCTTATTGTCGTTGTAAATTTATCGAGAGTTGATATCGATTACTACACAGCTATTGCTGCACAGCACAGCGAGATAATGAATTGTCGTTCCTTCGATGGTGGTTCTTCATTAACGAGCCTTGAAATTGCGGGCATGTTTCATCGTATGGAAATAAAGGAACATTGCTGAAGTGATAATATTGTTGTTGCTGATGCCATGAGTTAATGTGTTCAAGAACTCTGAAGATTTTAAGAATTTCATAAATATTAAGAGATAGATATTTTTTCTGTAGCTGAAGAAGTCTGTATTAGTGTCGTGCATTTCAAGCGCCATGTTCGGTTCAAGTTAGTCGAGCGTAACAAGAACGGAAGTCTACTTTACAGAAGTTAGCTGGCCTTTCTTACCCTACCCACCCACCCACCCACCCATCCATGCATGCTTTTAGCTGCATAGGTATTTTATAACACATGTTGCGAAGTTTTATATATATGTAAGAAGAGGTAATTTTTATTACAAAAATATGATTAAACATTCACAGAAATATAACTACATATAGGTAATTCACATTACTTACTTACTTACAAATGGCTTTTAAGGAACCCAGATGTACATTGTCGCCCTCACATAAGTCCGCCATCGGTACTGCTGGCGCCAGCGTTTTTGACGTGTGTTCTATGTAAATAAATAAATAAATAAATAAATAAATAAATAAATAAATAAATAAATAAATGTATATATATGCCTAATGTCCGGTTTGTAAGCATATTGCTAGTGCAGCTGAGAATGGTACCAATTCCTGTACACGTCACATCAGCCATTTGCCAAATACAGTTATCAGACTGACTGCGGCAAATGTAAAACATTCGCACTTAAAGTTCCCATTACTTATTTCACACGCCAAAAACGACGAGTGGACTGTACCTATCCTCTGCAAGATTAATCCACTCTCTATCATCATATCCCACCTCCCTCAAATCCATTTTAATATTATCCTCTCATCTATGTCTCTGCCTCCCCAAAGGTCTTTTTTCCTCCGGTCTTCCAACTAACACTCTACATGCATTTCTAGATTCGCCCTTACTTGCTACATGCCCTGCCCATTTCAAACGTCTGGATTTAATGTTCCTAATTATGTCAGGTGAAGAATACAATGCGTGCAGTTCTGCGTTGTGTAACTTTCTCCATTCTCCTGTAACTTTATCCCTCTTAGCGCCAAATATTTTCCTAAGAATCTTATTCTCAAACACACTTAACCTCTGTTCCTCTCTCAAAGTGAGAGTTCAAGGTTCACAATCATATAGAACAACCGGTAATATAACTGTTTTATAAATTTTAACTTTAAGATTTTTTGACAGCAGACTAGATGACAAAAGCTTCTCAACCGAATAAAAACAGGCATTTCCCATGTATGTTTTGCGTTTAATGTCCTCCCGAGTGCCATTTATATTTGTTACTGTTGCTCCAAGATATTTGAATTTTTCCACCTCTTCGAAGGGCAAATCTCCAGTTTTTATGTTTTCATTTCGTACAATATTCTGGTCACGAGACCTAATCATATATTTTGTCTTTTCGGGATTTACTCCCAAACCTATCACTTTACTTGCTT
Organism: Periplaneta americana; assembly: GCF_040183065.1. Lineage (NCBI taxonomy): Eukaryota > Metazoa > Arthropoda > Insecta > Blattodea > Blattidae > Periplaneta > Periplaneta americana. The sequence goes on along the minus strand of NC_091118.1, from coordinate 111,291,103 downwards.
CAAGTAAAATTTCCGTGTTTTCCCTAATCGTTTGTGAATTTTCTCCTACATATTCACGTCATCCGCATAGACAAGAAACTGATGTAACCCATTCAATTCCAAACCCTCTCTGTTATCCTGAACTTTCCTAATAGAATATTCCAGAGCGAAGTTAAAAAGCAAAGGTGATAGTGCATATCCTTGCTTTAGCCTGCAGTGAATTGGAAAAGCATCAGATAGAAACTGCCCTATATGAACTCTGCTGTAAATTTCACCGAGACACATTTTAATTAATCGAATTAGTTTCTTGGGAATACCAAATTCAATAATAATATTGTGTAAAACTTCTCTCTTAACCGAGTCATATGCCTTTTTGAAATCTATGAATAACTGATGTATTGTACTCTTATACTTCCATTTTTTTCCTTCAGTATCTGTCGAATACAAAAAATCTGATCAATAGTCGATCTATTACGCCTAAGACCGCATTATCATATGATGTTTAAAAAAATACATGGCAATTATTATTGTACCAGTTACCGACAGAAAGTAGCTATAATTACATTCTTCATATAATATTAAAATAAATCACAGTTGTTCGGTAACAATATTTGTGTAACTATACGGATGATGAAAGAATTAGCATCGTGTATTACAGGCGCTAAGTTCGGTTCAAGTTAGTCAAGTATGGCGAAGTTCGATATTCGTCTATGTTCGCTCTGCAGGAGGAGGCCTGTCAGGTTTGTTCCACCTTGTTATAAAGATATTCGCTGTCCTCAACTCCCACTCCATGTTTTAACCGCGTAAGGATTTTGGCACATATCTTGCGATCTAGTTTTTCATATGATATAAGACAAAGGTTGAAATGTCTTGGTTGCCTCTCTCATGTACGAAAATTGCAGGACACGATTTTAAATTTCTTAAGAAATTGAGCACATAATCGGTACTATGAACATATACGTTTTTTTAAATATATTTAGTTTGATTTATTTAGGCCTATACGTAATGTTTAATCATATTAATAACAAGAAAAGTTACCTATAATCATTACTGTTTGTTATTTCGCAAGATATGTGCCTCATGTCATTATGCAGCTGAAGCATAAAGATCAGGGAGAGAGAAAGTATGGAGAAAGGCACGGAACATATTTAAGGAAGGGGAAAGATTGAACAAACGCAAAGGAGCTTCGGTTCTACAGACTCGGCAAACATGAACAGAATATAAGGCCTGTTACCGGTTTTCAATGGACTCTGTTATTTTAATTTACATGCTTCACTTCTACGTATTGCTGGATGCCTAGGGAGTGAGGCGAAGTTTGTAGATTTTGATATCCTATGTTCGAACATTGCACGACACTAGTCTATATTATGGATTGTGATTTTTGTCAATTGAAAGAATGACAGCAGCGATAAAGTTAAGTAGGCGAATATTAAAAAGACACATTGCTAATACAGAAGATTATTTACAAAGAAGAATAATTTCAATACAGAATATAGCAAGAAATTTTGGGATGGAATTACCAATAGAAAAATCCAAAACGTTGGTATTTCTTAGGCAGGGTTCAAAAAGAAGCAAAATAATAATTAATAGCAAATGTTTGGAGCAGGTATGAAATTTTAATTACCTGGCATGTGATGTATCATATGAAAACAGAAAAGACACACCCAAAGTTCACACAGATTTTAGGAATACTGAATAGTAATGCTCTAAAACCCAATTTAGTACAGAAATCTTCCCTAATCAGAATATATACTTTTACACGGTAGCGAAATTTGTAATTACTCTCAAACAAAAGGACAATCAAAGATTAAAAACAGTTGAAATGAACATTTTCAGAAGAACAGCGGGATATATTCTTTTTGATTTAAAATGAATGAGGACATTCTAGAGGAATTGAAGATTGAATATGTTGAAGAAAAAAATTAACAATTTACAAATCTGCTGTAATTGCCTACATCATGACTCCAGAATGGAGAGCACAGGAATCCCAAAGGCCTTGATCTCTTAAACATCAAGAGAACACAGAATACCACGCAGACACCTTAATCGACTGTTGGATGAGGACGAAATGGGTCTGCAAAGAGCTAATTCATGAAATATGAAGATGATTATGTGATGAAAAATCTTGCAAAATCTGCAAATACTATACTCGTATAAAACATTGTCGCAATTTTTATTTCATATTGTAAATGATGATAATAATAATAATAATAATAATAATAATAATAATAATAATATAATAATAATAATATAGTAGTCGTAATGATAATACTACTAGTACTAATATTTCTTATTATTTCGGGTGTTAACTTCTTATGCATCTACACTCCGCTCACTCTTAGAGTGGGTCACAGTGTAAACAAAACAAATTGTATCCATCCACCAAATACTAGATCTGTAAACATCAAACCAAAAATAAGTAATGATGTACTGTTTACATAATATTATTATGGTTCAAAGTTTAATCTTTAAAAATATTGCAAGATAACTCTTAAGTCATTTCTACACTACATTGTATCATCTCGGCCAATGATAACAGATTTTCGCTTTCGTTTCGTATATTCAAATCGTCTCTCTTTCAAAATATTCTAAAATGTTATTCTCTTTTAAAATTAGATAAATCTGTTCGCTGTTCATTTTAGCCAATACTTCGTAGTTCATTCGTGAAAAAGAGACCATGATCTTTCACTCTTACTGCATTTTGCACAAACTCATCATACTGATCTAAGGTAGACTGCTTGCATTTCTTTCTTACTGTGAGATGATATTTTCTCCGTCTTCAAGATTTCATTACATTCAGATTCAATACTACTATGAGAAACACCCATTAATGTAGAAGTGATGTTGGCAAATGTACTTTTATTGGAAGCGTAAGATATTTTCGATAATTTTTTTAATTGGGTTATTTTACGACGCTGTATCAACATCTAGGTTATTTAGCGTCTGAATGATATGAAGGTGATAATGCCGGTGAAATGAGTCCGGGGTCCAGCACCGAAAGTTACCCAGCATTTGCTCGTATTGGGTTGAGGGAAAACCCCGGAAAAACCTCAACCAGGTAACTTGCCCCGACCGGGATTCGAACCCGGGCCATCTGGTTTCGCAGCCAGACGCGCTGACCGTTACTCCACAGGTGTGGACTCGATAAATTTATTGAACACATTTAGAACTATTGTTTTTCCATCATTACTTTACCTTGTTTGTGTTTTATAAGTAATATAATTGAACTTTCACCATGCTGAGCTCCGATGGTCCATAAAAAAAGACAAGTGTAAATAACAAAATGAATTTATCACCAAAATTTGTGTACATATATGGTTACTTTTCAATATAATCACCGTGAAGATTGAGGTATTTGTCATATCTGTGGACAATCTTTCCAATCCCCTCTTCATATAATGTTGCCGTCAGTGAGTTGAGATGGGCCTTAACGTTGTTTTGAAGCTCCTCATTAGCCTGGAACCTCTGCCCTCGTAGCCACTTTTTCGTTCAGGGGAGAGGTGGAAGCCGCTCGGCGCTAATTCGGGGTTATACGCCGGGTGTTCAAACACTTCCCATCGAAATTATTGAAGAAGCTGTTGGGTTACAGCAGTGCTGTGAGGCGGGCAGTCTCATGAATCAGAAGAACTCCAGAAGTTAGCATGCCTCTTATTTTGTTTTGAATGGCTCTCCGCATTCGTCGTAAAGTCAGACAAACAGCTGCATTGATCGCATTCTTCGGTGCCATAACTTCAACTTTGGTCCAAAAACACGGTAGCTTTAATCTTCATGTTGTTGAAGGTTTCGGCTTGTTTGGCAAGTTTGATGCATACATTGTTATGACTGTTGTTTTGTTTCGGAGGTGACATATTGAATCCAGGTCTCATCTCCAGTCACAATTGATATCATAAAAATCTTCATCTTCAGCCTCATAACTGACGAGAATCGTCGTCGCTGATGCTATTCGGCGACTTTTGTGGTCATCAGACATTATCTTTGGAACCCATCGAGCGAACAGTTTCTTGTAGCGTAGGTGTTCGGTTACGATCGTGTAAACAGATGATCTTGGAACTCCTGGAAATTCTACACAACTCACTTGTGGTAAACCTCCGTTTCTCTCGAACCACTTGGTCTACTAGTTGAACAATGTCTTCTATTGCGACAGACTTGCGTCCTTGTTCCCCTTCATTGTGAATATTGGTTTGGACTTCTTTAAATTGCCTACACCATTCTCGCACAACACCGTATACTCGACTCATTCTTCGATGACTTTCCGCTTAATTTTCCCTTCTGCTTGAAGAAACCGAATTACACTACGCAACTCGCACTTGGCAGGAGAATCAATCGTAGCAGTCATGTTTATGTCCCTGTAATTCAGCTCAAAATGGCGTAATGACATCGAAGTGGCAGAGGTTATAATGGGGGAGATGCGCATTCTCCCTCCGAGCATCCCCACCTTCTATTACTCGATTGGCTGTTTACCGGCACCATCGGAGGTTGAAAAAAAACAGTTCTCTTATATTGTTTTACAAAAAAAAACAGCGTTTTTATTTCTAGTAGAAAAATAACTATTAGTAGTGTAGGTCTATATAGCCTAATATCTCCTGGTCTAGTTGCCTCAAAAGTGGTGCCTTGATGGCTTCACTTGTGAAGTTCAGACTTCTCTTCGAACAGTTGACTAAACAACAACAATAATATATATGACCTTGGCTTTTTCAGGAAATTTCTGCGGTTTTAAGTGCAATAATAATTTTCCTTATTAACACCTTTGTATTAATCAAGATCATCCAAATTTGGAAATGGCCATACCGTCTCGCATGGCATGTATACCACTTCGCAACAAATAATAATAATAATAATAATAATAATAATAATATAATAATAATAATAATAATAATTTATGACGGAAAAAAGGGGAGAACGTCAATAAAGCCAAACATTTTCCGCCAAAATAATTGCTATGGATTTACGTTGCAATGTTAACGGAGATATGTTACGAATACTTATGGGTTCCGTACTTTTGATTCACGTGCCCAGCTCTTGCGATTTTGTGGTTTAATTGTGTTGTGTGTCATACCAATTTCTATTTTAGTATCTGTGCCTTTGACGCATCATCTTTTATCTGTAACCTTTTCATTAAGTCTGTGTTCCTTACGCGATCCTTTCGTGTTCTTCTTAATGTGTTCGGCCGATCTTGCTCTTGGTCTTCTTCCTGGGTGGTGTTCTATTTTCTTCTGTGTCGTGTTCTTCCTAACGTGTTCGGCCTATCTTGCTCTTGGTCTTCTTCCTGAGTGGTGTTACCCTATTCTCCTCTGTTTCGTGTTCTTACTGTGTTCGGCCTATCTTGCTCTTGGTCTTCTTCCTGGGTGGTGTTCTCCTATTCTCCTCCGTTTCGTGTTCTTCTTAATGTGTTCGGCCTATCTTGCTCTTGGTCTTCTTCCTGGGTGGTGTTCTTCTGTTCTCCTCTGTTTCGTGTTCTTAATGTGTTCGGCCTATCTTGCTCTTGGTCTTCTTCCTGGGTGGTGTTCTCCTATTCTCCTCTTTTTCGTGTTCTTCTTAATGTGTTCGGCCTATCTTCCTCTTGGTCTTCTTTCTGGGTGGTGTTCTCCTATTCTTCTCTGCTTCGTGTTCTTAATGTGTTCGGCCTATCTTGCTCGTGGTCTTCTTCCTGGGTGGTGTTCTCCCATTCTTCTCTGTTTCGTGTTCTTAATGTGTTCGACCTATCTTGCTCTTGATCTTCTTCCTGGGTGGTGTTCTCCTATTCTCCTCATTTTTGTGTTCTTCTTAATGTGTTCGACCTATCTTGCTCTTGGTCTTCTTTCTGCGTGGTGTTCTCCTATTCTCCTCTGTTTCGTGTTCTCCTTAATGTGTTCAGCCTATCTTGCTCTTGGTCTTCTTCCTGGGTGATGTTCTTCTATTCTCCTCTGTTTCGTGTTCTTCTTAAAGTGTTCGGCCTATCTTGCTCTTGGTCTTCTTCCTGTGAGGTGTTCTCCTATTCTCCTCTGTTTCGTCTTCTTCTTAAAGTGTTCGGCTTATCTTGCTCTTGGTCTTCTTCCTGTGAGGTGTTCTCCTATTCACCTCTGTTTCGTGTTCTTCTTAATGTGTTCAGCCTATCTTGCTCTTGGTCTTCTTCGTGGGTGGTGTTCTTCTATTCTCCTCTGTTTCGTGTTCTTCTTAATGTGTTCGGCCTATCTTGCTCTTAGTCTTCTTCCTGGGTGGTGTTCTTTTAGTCTCCTCTGTTTCGTGTTCTTCTTGATGTGTTCGGCCTATCTTGCTCTTGGTCTTCTTCCTGTGAGGTGTTCTTCTATTCTCCTCTGTTTCGTGTTCTTCTTAAAGTGTTCGGCTTATCTTGCTCTTGGTCTTCTTCCTGTGAGGTGTTCTCCTATTCACCTCTGTTTCGTGTTCTTCTTAATGTGTTCAGCCTATCTTGCTCTTGGTCTTCTTCGTGGGTGGTGTTCTTCTATTCTCCTCTGTTTCGTGTTCTTCTTGATGTGTTCGGCCTATCTTGCTCTTAGTCTTCTTCCTGGGTGGTGTTCTTCTAGTCTCCTCTGTTTCGTGTTCTTCTTAATGTGTTCGGCCTATCTTGCTCTTGGTCTTCTTCCTGGTTGGTGTTCTCCTATTCTCCTCTGTTTCGTGTTCTTCTTAATGTGTTCGGCCTATCTTGCTCTTGGTCTTCTTCCTGGGTGGTGTTCTCCTATTCCTCTCTGTTTCGTGTTCTTCTTAATGTGTTCGGCCTATCTTGCTCTTGGTCTTCTTCCTGGGTGGTGTTCTCCCATTCTTCTCTGTTTTGTGTTCTTAATGTGTTGGGCCTATCTTGCTCTTGGTCTTCTTTCTGGGTGGTGTTCTCCTATTCTCCTCTTTTTCGTGTTCTTCTTAATGTGTTCGGCCTATCTTGCTCTTGGTCTTCTTCCTGGGTGGTGTTCTCCTATTCTCCTCTGTTTCGTGTTCTTCTTAATGTGTTCGGCCTATCTTGCTCTTGGTCTTCTTTCTGGGTGGTGTTCTCCTATTCTCCTCTGTTTTGTGTTCTTAATGTGTTGGGCCTATCTTGCTCTTAGTCTTCTTCCTGGGTGGTGTTCTTCTAGTCTCCTCTGTTTCGTGTTCTTCTTAATGTGTTCGGCCTATCTTGCTCTTGGTCTTCTTCCTGGGTGGTGTTCTCCTATTCTCCTCTGTTTTGTGTTCTTAATGTGTTGGGCCTATCTTGCTCTTAGTCTTCTTCCTGGGTGGTGTTCTTCTAGCCTCCTCTGTTTCATGTTCTTCTTAATGTGTTCGGCATATCTTGCTCTTGGTCTTCTTCCTGGGTGGTGTTCTCCTATTCTCCTCTGTTTCGTTTTCCTCTTAATGTGTTTGGCCTATCTTGCTCTTGGTCTTCTTCCTGGGTGGTGTTCTCCTATTCTTCTCTGTTTGGTGTTCTTAATGTGTTCGGCCTATCTTGCTCTTGGTCTTCTTCTTCCTGGGTGGTATTCTCCTATTCTCCTCTGTTTCGTGTTCTTCTTAATGTGTTCTGCCTCTCTTGCTCTTAGTCTTCTTCCTGGGTGGTGTTCTCCTATTCTCCTCTGTTTCGTGTTCTTCTTAATGTGTTCGGCCTGTCTTGCTCTTGGTCTTCTTCCTGGGTGGTGTTCTCCTATTCTCCTCATTTTTGTGTTCTTCTTAATGTGTTCGACCTATCTTGCTCTTGGTCCTCCTGAGTGGTGTTTTCTATTCTCCTCTGTGTAATTTGTAGAGTTTCTTTTGTTCTTCTGTTGCAGTGTGACTTAAAACAGAAAGACTAGTGGAAATGCTGTCCATTTAGAGCAGAAAAGTGGAAATCGGTGCAATCCAGATCTTTACTGGAGGTTCAAGTGCAGGTTTGTGTGGAGTTCAAAAGCTCGCTAGAGGTGAAAGGCAAGAGTTTTTATTTTCGAATACCGTAACTGGAGATGAGTTTTGGATGCATCATTTTGACTTTGAGAGCAAGAAACAAAGCTTTGTGTGGAAAACGCCATTATTATCAATATTGAAGATAGCTGAAGTGTTAACATCTGCTGGAAAGGTAATTGTCATGTCATTTTTGACATCCGAAGAATGATTTATCAGCACGTTGTACCAATATACACAACTGTAACAGAGGGAAAGGCCACATTTCAATGCAACAGAGTGGATTCTGCACAACGATAGTGCCATTGTCCTTTATGGAATCTTTTTGAGTCATTATTATTACTTAATTTCTCCGCTTGGATAAATTATAAATAAATAATCATACATACTTTTTGCATGTTTATTGCTCATCTACTAGTTATTACAGAATATGATGCCGAAATTTGATCGAAATCCGAGTTGGAATGTAATTACTAGCTCTATCCAGTATATCACGACTAATACGGAAAAACCAAAAGCATGACCGAATTTCCCGTTATTTTAAAACACACACAAACCGGGTGATTTTTTTAAAGCGGCGTTTTGAGTTGTCCACACATGAATGAAGCTGAATAGGGAAAATAAATCACGCAAAAGTAGATAACATTGTAAAAAACTGCGAACACAAGAATCACAAAGCGAACCGGAAATAGAGACGCCGTCCTATTCACACACGCCACTTCCGTCTCGCATTGATTAATGCAACTTATTCTGCCGCTTTTCGGAAATTTGGACTCCTCCATGATTCCGCACCCAAGCGATACTGTTGTCTCGTCGCCGTTCGCTGAAATAAGAACGGTCACAGATACAGCCCTAATAAGGATGTAGCCATATAGCAATACAATAATAAATTACTCTACATCACTGTCGCTGGTACCTACCTGCTGTGCAGCATTTCAGAGCGCAAATAATTTTTGAGTACTGTGAACAACATATGGAACACGATCACTTCAGTCAAGGTTTTGGTGGAATTAAAAGTTAGAGTAGTATGCTTCTGTCTCCAATCCTGCCTTTCGATAAATATTATTAAACATTAAGATCCCTTACGTCCATCAACAAACAAATGAAAACAAAAATCAATATATGAAAAAGATAACATAGCATAGGCCTACCGAAATTACAAATGCTATTAACAAAATTAAAAACGCTTAGGTACTAATATGTACATGTAGAAAATAATTTTGTGTTTATATAATGTAATGTTATGTAATGTATGTATGTATGTATGTATGTATGTATGTATGTATGTATGTATGTATGTATGTATGTATGTATGTATGTATGTATGTATGTATCTTTTTTCACAACGTGTTCCATTGCTGAGTTGCAATACTACTGTACATGCTGAGTATTTTCTTTACATGTTGTAGGAAGTTCTATTCATTGTTGTATGTACACTGTTTACCAAATCCTAAGTATTCGAATGGATTTTTCCGTTTCTAGAGTATCATTTTGATTATATGTTATTAATTTCAAAATCTAAAGTATGCACAAATTTCTGAAAAAAGTTTTGTGTACTTATTTGCCAGGTCAAAATTAGTTATAGGCCAGCATTCCCATAGTATAGTACTGTATTACGTTAGACTGCCTGCGGACTAATTTGACAGGGGCATACATGTTAGATCGTCATGATCTTAAATCTATGAAAATATGTTCTCAATTTATAATGACCTGTTACAATGGTTGATAAGTTCGAACTCATTGTAAGTTTTTAGTAACGCTGTCTTTTATACAAAGAAAACATGTTTTTGTTACTGCTTCTTTCTTTGATGCATCCCACACACTTTGCCACTTTTGTAAATCTCGTTCATTTAACTCACTATTCACAGCACTTTCTGAAAGTTTGTTGTAGCAAATATGTATGTATGTTCTGTATATACGTATTATATTAGTACACTTTCATGGCAATACTGTGATGTCCGAGTAAAAGGGGATAAGTGCTTTTTTTTTTCTTTTTTCTTTCTTTTTTTTTTTTTTTCGCAGTTGGAAGTTTGTTCCCCAGATGAACACACAAGTTAAATTACACAAGTTGGTGTGAAAAAATCAAAAGAATACTAGCAGTTGATGTGTTTTATTTGTGTAGAAAATATTTACAATAAGGGTCCGACGTTTAATTTTCATTTATCTTCAAACTCATTTTTATGACTTATCTCCCTTTACTAAAAAAAAAACGCATATTATTGTACTTCGAACTAGGTACTAATAGGTACAATGGATGATTGTAAATCCACCACTAATGTTTTTTCTTTTGTATTATAATTTAGACTATGTATAAGCAGACTAATATATTTTTAGACACTTATCAAATAAGTTTAAACAAACAGTTCTTACTACACAACTTTTCTTACAGACGAAACATTTTCCTGAATAATTAATCACGCAGTACAAGGCCCTTATTTAACTAATCGGATAAAACATATAATTTGTTTGGACTTGATGTGTTAGAATTAGAATGGAACCCCACGTTCTAACACTCATATGCGTTGAGTGCGCGGAGAGCGATCGTTATAGTGGCGGAGCCTATTTCGACGACGGCGGGTTGTGGTGTGTTCTGATTAAATTGAGACCGATGTAGGAAATTGCGTCCCTCTGCTCTCTCTGAGTTACAGCACCATATGATAAATTTATAGTGCTTTAACTAACACTTTTTAGTATAGTTTGTTCAAGAAATATGTAACCATAAAGTTGTTATAGCTGAACAATGATGGAAGTTACGGGAAAGAATCTACTGCTAGACAGGTTTTTTCTTATAATACACCATTATTGATTACTGATTAATTCCAAATCCTTTTCAAATTGGACTTATGATTTAATATTGGTAAGATTATAATGTGAAAATAATAACAAATTTTAACTTACGTTATACTTCGGAAATTAAAAGTAGGCTACATCTCCGTTCTTCATTAACACGTATTCGACTGTTATTGTCCAGTTATTTTTCTCCACGACCATCACAAAAAATCACCTAGAATTAAATCTTCTTCGCTTTTGGTTAGGAGTTACTAGCTAACCGATTGTGATCTTAGGCTCGTTCTGCACAATATACTTTGTAATCCTGAGTTGTATATCGGAATGAAAATTTACAGATTATGTACTTTTGGTATCATGAAGTAGGTAGGGTAAAGTTGGCCTAATTCCGTGACATATTATAAAGTCTATTTTTATGCCAAAATTGTAATAAAAATTTTCAAATAACACCTAAATGATGTTATTTGGACCTTCAGCTACAGTTTTTACAAAATTCAGTGTCAATAGTTTCACAAGTTTGGTATATAATATATTGTAAATTTTTATACTGAAGAACAATGTAATTTTATTATCTCAACAATAACTCTTCACTCTCTACAATTGAATTTCACTCCCGTCAACAATGGGATTTGCTCTCCGCACAGCAACACAGCGTTCGATATTGCACTCCACAAACGACAATGACAATTTACTTGGACTATTACGAACAACAATGAACTGTTAATCTTAACTAATATTCACAAAGCACTATTTACAACACAGAACTGTCAGTTTTCAGTTCACAGCTCGTTTGTCTTGGCTAGTTCTTCTAGCTCAGTCACTCGCGTTCACAGAATCTCGAACCCCAGACCTTCAGAGACGATCCGCTGAACTTCGAACTCAGGTCCCCCAACTGCGGTCCACTGCACTCGAACTCCGGGCTTCAGGCTCCACAGTTACGGACATAACTCAAGTCGCGCTCTGATCTCGAAGCTGGCTTCACTGCTACACAAGACTAACTCGCTTACTGTCCAAATCTGCCTGTAACAACACTGGCTTACTGACGGGCTGACTGACTGTTCCACTACTCACCCGCGTCTCGTAATTTATACCCACACGATAGGTGGAGAAAGTACGAGTTCTGGATGTTTCCAAGCGTCACTCGAACAATCCGGACCCCTCTCCTCTCTGCCGCGGTCGCTCTTTCCCCTTTCTCCCCACAGCACATGCCCCAGGAAGCAGATGCGCGCGCAACCTGCCCGTCACGGCCGACTTAGCCCTTCCTCCGTCGGTCGTGAGATCGAACCTCACGTGGCCGTCACAATATGACTCTTCATTGTTATACAGTGGCTCCTAAATCCATGACAGGGATCCAAATTCCGTGATAGTGGTTTTCTAATTCCGTAAGTGATATCCTAATTCCGTGACACTAAAATAATCCTCCTTAACTGCTCAGAAAACAAATGTGTATTTGGAAAAACACGTTGAAGTCATGGTATATTGTTTTAATATGGATTAAGGAAGAAATTACAACATAGAAGAAGGGTCTAAATGACAAATTTCATAGAAAATACTTGTGTAACTACAGGAATACATATTAATATATTATAAACAAAATAAACTGAAATTTAAATTTAATACAAAATTAAATTTGAATAAATTTAATTATAACACAATTATTTCTCATTATTTATATTCTTAACAACAGAAGTAATTAAGTTAAATATGTGCCCTATTATTTTATTATAATTATAATTGATGTTTTCTATATCTTATTTCTATTATTATTTCCACGAACTATTTTCTTTCATAGACATTAATTTTTCACAATTTAGCGTTGGCATCACTGGTCGAGTGAGCCAGGAAGGAGAAATATGAAAATAAATCCGAAAATCGAAAAAGCTTCTGTAGCATTGTTATTGTCTCATAATGTTTAAATAATCATACATATTGATTCAGCTGACAATATTTTTACAATGCTTTATTAATCCTTACCTCAAATCTATACTAATAATAAATCTGTAGCCGAAATTTTTCTGGTAATTTTCGATTTTCCAACAATAATTGGTCCTAACATATATAATTAACCGCCCTGAAACCGAAAATCGCTTTTTTGAAATTTTTGTTTGTATGTCTGTCTGTCCGTCTGTCTGTCTGGATGTTTGTTACCTTTTCACGCGATAATGGCTGAACTGATTTATATGAAAATTGGAATATAAATTAAGTTCGTTGTAACTTAGAATTTAGGCTATATGGCATTCAAAATATTTTATTTAAAAGGGGGGTTATAAGAGGGCTTGAATTAAATGAATCGAAATATCTTCCTTATTATTAATTATCATGAAAAATATTACATAACAAAAGTTTCTTTAAAAATAATGTCCGATAAGTTTTATTCCATGCAAAATTTTGATAGGACCGATATTTAATGAGATAGATGAGTTTCAAAATTACAATAACAACGCCATCTAAGGCGGTGTAATAAAATAAAAAACAAATGACTTCGTCTATAAGGGGGCCTTGGACAACAACAATCGAAAATTATGAAACATAGCCTACAGAAAATGTTTCTGTGTTTGTATGAAGTAATATCGGAAGCTAAATTAACCGATTTGTATAATTAATTATTAATTCACCATTGAAAAGTGTAGTCTCTCTAGATGGACATAATGTTATAATGTTATTACAGTAACTTCTGAATGAATCCAGGACAGATAAGATTAAAATAGCTTCTTATGCACAGAAAACTTGATAGGCTATTCTGTACATTCGTTTCCTGCATTTCCTAAAATAATTTTTATGACCGAATGAGTGGTCTCTGGATCAAAATGATCGCATTTTAATTTTTGAATACAATTTAAATTAAGTAACATAATAAACGATATATCCTTCTATCAAACACGAATGTTCCCTGGATCAAATGTCCTATTTTAATTATGTAATTACCTTATATTTATTTCTTACGGGTGCAGCGGAGCGCACGGGTACGGCTAGTATGAAATGTTTCTTCAGGAACGATCACAAGAGAACCACCACTTTTCACTGAACAAAAGCTTCTGCAGTCGACTGCTTATATTCAAAAGGCGGGTAGTCAATAGAATTGAAAAGAAGTCATCTCCCGGCATATGTTAGGTATTTCAAAAACTTAAAAGTCAGAGAACACAGCTCCATGGCAATCAATTGAAATTTTATCACGGGATTAGTGGTATCACAGAATTAGGCACCTTTACCCTACTCCCTGTAAAAGACTGGAAGCTCAAATAGGCTATAATTATTTCAGTGTTCGCTTACATGTGATATATTTTAATTTATAAACTTCAACGCCCGAAAATAATTAGATTATAATTAAATCTTACACACAAAGGTGATTTAAAATTACAACTTAATGGTATACCCGCGTCTATGAAATGCATCAAGTTTTCGAATCTGAAGTAATTAGTAGTAGTGATAATTATGGTGGTGATGTTTTACTTAACGACGTCCTCAATTGAGACCTTGAAATACCGAAGGTACTATGTGCTTTCCTCCCCCTCCCCGAAATCGAGATTTTCACATTTATATGTGTTACGTACTATTTGCAATTACATATCAATCTGGCTGTCATGAGACATCTAAGCATTTCAAACCATGACCTGTACAAGACGCTGGCCACTACTCTACAGGTTTTTCTAGCAAAGTTTTTCTCAAATAACTCTGTTCCACATTTTAGGCAATTAGCACACTTGTTACGTCAAGGCCGCAAATTCTAGGAATTGTTCAACGTGGAAATTCTACCGGGGGGATAAATGTACGACATATTTATTTTATTTTAATAGGTTATTTTACGACGCTTTATCAACATCTTAGGTTATTTAGCCTCTGAATGAGATGAAGGTGATAATGCCAGTGAAATGACTCCGGGGTCCAACACTGAAAGTTACCCAGCATTTGCTCATATTGGGTTGAGGGGAAAAAACCTCTACTAGGTAACTTGCCCCGACCGGGAATCGAACTCGGGCCATCTGGTTTCGCGGCAGACGCGCTAACCGTTACACCACAGGTGTGGACCACGACATATTTCGCCTGAAATTCTGTTTGTCGTTTTGTACACAACAGAGGATCCACAAATTTACCTCCCTGCCTGTTGAGGACAAACTAAGGATTTAAACCATCCTTTGAAATCTACCAGCCTCTGCTGGATTTGAACCCACAAACTTAGGATCCAACGGTATAATAACCACTAAACGACCAAGTACGACATGTAATTCGTCTAAAAACATACTGAAATATGAATAAATAAATACATTTTATGGTATAGGGTAAAGTTTGGCAAAATTGTGATACGAGTAATATTGTGATAGTTCTTTTTGAAAATATATTACAGTTGTACTGAGCGAGAGAAGGACCGGTTTTGTGCAGCATCTTATTCGCGAACATTCCCTTAATACGCAAATCAAGATTTCAGGTATAACGCCCTGTAAAGTTGATTTGAATAATTTCGAGGGAAAAATTGTTCCGGAGCCGGGTATCGAACCCGGGACCTTTGGTTTAACGTACCAACGCTCTACCACTGAGCTACCCGGGAACTCTTACCGACACCCATCCAATTTTTCCCTCTATATCCACAGACCTCAAAGTGGGCTGACAACCGTCAAGCAACCAACTTCGAGTGCACACTAACTCCGTGTGACTTAAATTGTGGTTTTCTGTTAGCGAACAGTGACGTGTATTATGCAAATCAAGATTTCAGGTATAACGCCCTGTAAATCAACTTTACAGGACGTTATACCTGAAATCTTGATTTGCATAATACACGTCACTGTTCGCTAACAGAAAACCACAATTTAAGTCACACGGAGTTAGTGTGCACTCGAAGTTGGTTGCTTGACGGTTGTCAGCCCACTTTGAGGTCTGTGGATATAGAGGGAAAAATTGGATCGGTGTCGGTTAGAGTTCCCGGGTAGCTCAGTGGTAGAACGTTGGTACGTTAAACCAAAGGTCCCGGGTTCGATACCCGGCTCCGGAACAATTTTTCCCTCGAAATTATTCATTCCCTTGATATGTTGACACAAAAAAACCGATCTTCCTCTCGCTCAGTAAAATTGTAATGAATTTTCAAAAAGAATTATCACAATATTACGAATATCACAATATTACCAACCTTTACCTCATCACAGTGCCATGTTATGTTGATACACGACACCAAACATTGTACATAGAAGGTCTACAGGGTGATTCACTTAGGGAGCTTATTTCTGAAGACTTTTTGAGCAAAAAGTGTCATATAAACATTTGTCCTAATGTCAATAATGTCCAATTTAAATTAATTTGAACTTGTTAGTAAAAACCTTTTTTCTTTAGTTTTAAGGGTAAAAAATATTACAAATAGAGAATGAACTATTCAGAAGTATTCTTTCTTTATTTGGCTAGTGTTCAGAAGTTAAAAATGTGTTGTTAATTGCTTTGTACAGATTTTGTTCTTCAATTTCTAACTAAAAATGACGTCATTCTTACGCACTTATCACAAAATTGTTACAAATCCTAATGTACAGTCTTAAAGAATTTACAAGAGTGGTGTGATTTGTAACGGTTGTTGCGAAAAATGATAAGAAAATGTAATTTTGTAGTTAAAAATCGAAAAAAATCTGTACGAAGCAACTATGGATTTCACAACACATTTTTAGCTTCAGAATACTAGCTAATTAAAGAAATGAAACTCCTGAATAATTAATTCTTTATCTGTAATATTCTTTTGCCCTTGAAACTCAAGAATAATGGTATTTTACAAACATCTTCAAATTAGTGTAATTCTGAAAATATTGAGATTAGGACAAATGTTTATACGACATTTTTTGCTCAGAATGTCTTCGAAAATAAGCTCCTTAAGGGACGGTAAATCCTCATGAATCACCCTGCATATAATTAAATGAAAGGAAAAGAATTGTAGCAAATTATATCAAATTTATTATAGAAAATCACAGTATTTCTGATGTTAGACTATTTTAGGCATAAAAAGAGATACTGGAATTATTATGTTGAAATGTGTTAAGGGAATTATACTAGTTAATGTGCAATATTTCGTCAAACTTCAGATGCATACAAACAATTGTTCTTCCTCTGACACATATCGTCAAGTGATATACTTAATAGATGTACATATCAGCCAGAACCTCAATCAGAGGATGAGGCCACTGGAGCGTAATATATAAAAAAAAATGTAATTTTTCTGATCACGTATTCTATATGGGTTCATCGTGGATGTCAGGTAGAAGTAGGCCTAATTAATGAAACGTGTAACAATATATCTGATGTTTGGAACTGAAGCTTTCTCAATCGTAGACATCTTGTTCGCTTCTGGGTTCATGTTTAAGTTTCCACGCTCGTTCATTCGTTTGCTAGTCTCTCTGACGCGGACCACCATACGTCACTTGCACGCCACAACCGGAAGGAACTCGTGCGCCATCTTGGAAAACTTCTCATAACAGTCTGAATGTATTGTTCAGTCGGACAGCTGTCACGTGATAGTCTGAAACAGGGGCTTCCCCCATATTTCGTTTGCATATTAGGAGACAAAGATAGGGAGTACTGACTAAGATTTCTATAAACTAAAATCTGGCAATTGTAATGAGGATTAAAGCTGTAATGAATTCAGGGAAGTGTCAAAGATGTTGCGGTTTTTTATGTTAGAGTACAATCCCTGATGAAATTATATACTAAGAAAATTTTCTTCTAAGTAAACGTAACTTATGATCGAGGAATATTACTGTACTTATGTTGACGTCGTACAAAATCTTGTCCAATATTCTTTTGAGAAAATTAACTCCGTATGTAGATCAAATTATTGAGGATCAGCAGTGTGTTTTTAGGCGTAATTGATCGACTATTGATCAGATTTTTTGTATTCGACAGATATTGGAGAAGAAATGAGAGTATAAGGGTACAGTACATCAGTTATTCATAGATTTCAAAAAGGCTTATAACTCTGTTAAGAGGGAAGTTTTATATAATATTTTTATAGAAGTTCCTATTCCGAAGAAACTAGTTCGATTAATTAAAATGTGTCTCACTGAAACTTACAGCTGAGACCGTATAGGCCAGCTTCTTTCGAATGCTTTTCAAATTCACTGCGGGCTAAAGCAAGAAGATGCACTACCATCTTTTAACTTCGCTCTAGAATATGTCATTAGGAAAGTTCAGGATAACAGAGGAGGTTTAGAATTGAACGGATTACATCAGCTTCAGAATATAGTACGGAATGGAAATATAAACATTGGAAATTTTTCCTTCGAAGAGTTTGAAATATTCAAATATCTTGGAGTAACAGTAACAAATATAAATGATACTCGAGAGGAAATTTAAACGCAGAATAAATATTGGAAATGCGTGTTATTATTCGGTTGAGAAGCTTTTGTCATGTAGTCTGTTGTCAAAAAATCTGAAAGTTAGAATTTATAAAACAGTTATATTATCGGTTGTTCTGTATGGTTGTGAAACTTGGACTCTCACTTTGAGAGAGGAACAGAGATTAAGGGTGTTTGAGAATAATGTTCTTAGGAAAATATATGGGGCTAAGAGGGATGAAGTTACAGGAAAATGGAGAAAGTTACACAACGCAGAACTGCACGCATTGTGTTCTTCACCTGACATAATTAGGAACATTAAATCCAGACGTTTGAAATGAGAAGGGCATTAACAAGTATGGATGAATACAGAAATGCATATAGAGTGTTAGTTGGGAGGTCGGAGGGAAAAAAACCTTTGGCAAGGCCAAGACGTAGATGGGAGAATAATAATAAAATTGATTTGAGGGAGGTGAGATATGATGATAGAGAGTGGATTAATCTTGCAGAGGATAGTGACCGATGACTGGGTTATGTGAGGGCGGCAATGATCCTGCGGGTTCCTTAAAAGCCGTAAGTAAGTAAGTAAACAAACGTATGTCTGTGATTTTATCTTGTGTGTCCTTTGTGTTTTCTGAATATCTTTAATAAGTTACTTACGTTTGAAGTGATTTAAGCAAAATTAGTATATATACAATGCTACTCCAACACATTTATAAGACTAAATTCTTTTCCTCGTAGGCCTATATAAAAATATAGAAGAACATATTTAGAAATTCGACCGAAAGTCAGGTATAAATTACTGGAAACTTTAGAATACTAATTCCTTCCAATTTCATTAAACAATGTTCGTAAAATTTCTTATGCATTCCGTATCATACATGCAGAATAGTTGAGTCAAACGGACTATCCGAGGAAAAAGTATTTTTAAGTTGGTTATTTAATGATGTTATATCAACTACTAGATTATTAGTGAATAATTAATGATTTACGTGCCACGTTCTTATGTCTAGGTCAAGGCCATTATTGCAACAGTCACAAGTATTTCCATATGAATTTGCGTTCCACAGCAGTTATATAAAATGGATTTTATTTATTATTCATCATGCAAATAAGGTAAAAAAGATAAATGTTTAGTGTTGATGCAATTTGTGGTGACGAGATGAGGGTGACGATTCGCCAAGCGATTAACTGACATTCTGGCAAGCAGATATACTGTATTTTACGGCGAAAGTCCGAAATCTCTTTTTTCACGAAATACCTGGACTTTCCGCATACTACCAGGCAAAGCGTGAATTGACCAAGCCAGCCTGATCGAAATCCAAATAGTGTCTGTAATCTCTATAATCACTTTGTTATACCTATGCACCGAAAGCCACTGAAAACGAAGACAACGAAAGTGATCTTATAAGGGCACGGAAAATGATGTGTAGTTTATGAAAGAGAAGTTTATGACTCATAGCTGCTTGCTGTGCAATCAACCAGTTCATGCCATTTGCAAAGTATCAGATAAAGAAAGTGAAGGATAAGGAAGCGAAGTTAATTGTAATTTTTGCAGTAAGGAACTAGATATCGTCGTCAGCAAATCTCGATCTCATTACAACGTAAACATACAAGGCCAACAAATGCTGCAGACTTCTGACAATAGGCCTAAGTTTCCGCCAGCAACATTCGGAGGGACCGAAGTACGCACTGACTCAAGAACCATGATCGTTATGGTTTTGACTATAGAGAATTATCCCTATAGGGACAGAATTCGGAGCTTTGAAACAATTTTATTGTATGCCTGAAGTGAGTTCAGCCGTTCCCGACCACTTTTCCGAAACCATTATTCCCAGCGTCTGTTCCTAATCTAATTTTCCAAAAGTAAATTTTCTTGATGACCGTTATTTCCATATGAGAATTCATGAAAGTATAGTAATACTTTCACGTTGCTAGTTATTGCTTATATTACATGATATTTCGCGACAAAAATGTTTGTTTTTAATTTACCTACACATCTACAAAGAACAAATGCAGAGAGAGTACAGTAGTTATGTCTGAAAGGTGAGGGATGAAATTGCTATTAAAAGATTTGTACCTTTTAAAACAAATTCTCAAAGGGAGGGGAAAATGTATTGAGAATGCAATCGAATTCGAACAAGAACATCTTCATCGGCAATGGAGGACTTGTTCTGGTCCATAAGGTGATGAACTATCATGCCACCATTGTTTCCCTCCGAACAGAGAAGACGCAGAGCAAGTAAAATAAAATATGAAGCGCGCATCCCAAGACCATCCGGAACTTCTTCCATAAAAAATATTGGTAACGAAATACATCGAGTTTCTTCCGTTGTCATAGGCATACATATTTTTCCCGAACGAAAAAATTTAAATAAATCAGTTCGAAGCTGGAGAGGAGACGTGATCAACTCCGAAATCTGACATCACTAAAAGATCTGTTTGAGATTCAAGTCAATTACAAAAAAGAAAGTCTTCATGGTGAGAGATTTGTGTTACTTGACTCATGCCCAGAGGAAGATAATTTTATTGTGCTTGGGGCGAAAGGAAACTGACAATTTTTAGTGAAAAGTCAGGAGTGGTTTGTAAATTACACGTTCAAGGTTCGTCCCTTTATTTTATACTTATAGACAATAATGTCCTCTATAAATACATAAGTGTTCTGTTCCAGAGAAGGTATTTCACTGCAAACCCAGCATTCTCCAATCTTTCCTATTTTCTACCTTCCTATTAGTCTCCGCATATTATTGATATATCTTAATGTCATATATAATATGATATCTTCTTCTGCCCTGAACTCTTCTCCCGTTCACCATTCCTTCCAATGCATCCTTCAGTAGGCAGTTTCTTCTCAGCCAGTGGCCCAGCTAATTCCTTTTTCTCTTCCTGATCTGTTTCAGCATCATTCTTTCTTCATCCACTCTTTCCAACACAGCTTCATTTCTTATTCTGTCTGTTCATTTCGCACGCTCCATTTTTCTCCATATACACATTTCAAATGCTTCTAATCGCTTCTCATTACTTTGTCGTAATGTCCATGTTTCTGCCTCATACAATGCCATACTCCACACTAGCACTTCACTAGTCTCTTCCTTAATTTTTTTTCCAGAGATCCGCAGATGATGTTCCTTTTTATATTAAAACTTCCTTGGCCATTGCTGCCCCCCCCCCCCGTTTGACTTCTTCGCAGCAGTTCATGTTGCTGTTTAATGTCCTGTATAAATGTTTGTTGTTTTAGTTATTATACGAACAGTTGCGCTATTCGCAATTCATGAGTTTAGAATGGTTTTCGGAAACTTGAAAGTAGGACTACAGCCTTTCGGAAAAATGCATTTGTTCTTAAAGAGAAGTTCCTTACTTGCAGTTAATTCTGCATAATTTAATACCATTAAGGTTGGCAGGATACTGCTTCGGACAGAACGGTTTTGTCTCAGATCGTTCGATGCGAAGGTGATTACACGCATTGTTATGAGGCTGCAGCTGAAGCAGTATGCTGCGGGCCTTAGAGGAGCATCATCGAGGCTGTCTTCAAGGTGCTTCTATACTAGAAAATATTTAACAAGTCTAAGCAAGTGTAAACGAGCTAATAGGTTATGTAACTCCAAATAGGCCTATCATAATAGCTCAGATTGCTAAAGATGTAAAAGTAAAAGGATTTTCACACTTAAGTTCATCTCTCAATGCTTTCTTCAGCTATCATAATTACAACTTAAAAATACATTTCATTACAATGTCAGAGTAATATATACTGTACATTGTATACTGTAGCTTGCAGAAATGATATATTTAGCATCTCTTAAATGTTAATAGTGTTAACATCATTATTTGTTGGTCTGTTCTTTCATGATTTGCTCAACGTTTAGAAAATGTTTATAATTACATGTATTTTCGTATTTGATATGTACTATTTATATTGTCAATGTTTTCAATATGTTTAAACCGTAAGAGTTATACCATTAAAAATAAATATACCTTTCATCTGTCGTAAATATAACATTCATGGAAAATAATGTGAACCGAAGTAACGAAAATTAATTGCTTAGGTCAGTTGCTCAACGATCATATCTACAACTGCCCGACCAAAGCCTTAAGTAACATACTGTATCGGTAAATTTACCTATTGTAATTACATTTCGGGCATTGGCCGATTTGGTGGCCATAGCTAGAAGTTCCCGTAAATTTGCGAAGTGGCCACTTTGGCCGTAAAATTAAAAAAAAAACACACACACACACCACACTCACACACGATTTCATTCATGATATAATCCTATTAGTAGAATTAGTAAAAAGGTTATTCTTTTGTCCATATCATACATAGGCCTATAGTGTGAAAGGGATATAACTGCATTAATTTGAACTAGTAATATATATCACCAAAAGTAGTAAATAAGTTTGAATAACCGTTCCTTTATCTATAATGATTATGGAAAAAATCGAGTTTATGTTGAGAGATTGGACGTGAATACGTTACATTTGATGTCTTACTACTCTTACGTCTTAATACCCAATAGTTTTACCTTACATGGGATTCAAACGTCAGACACAAATTATTATTTTCTCAGCTAAACCGTTATTCAAATACCAAAATGACATTTGACGTTTTGGTTATTTACAATCTGAAGATTCTTTTCTTAAAATTAATGCAGTTATACTCCTTTCAGTATATATATATATATATATATATATATATATATATATATATATATATATATATAAAGCAGGAAATAAAGTAAAAACGTGAAGTTAACACAATGTAGTGGATTCGAACTAAATGGCGGACTGACTCTCGAAATAAAATAAAACCGTCTCTAATAAACAAGTGGGTTTGAATGGCCTCTGTTCTTTGGATTAATGTCGACCAGGATAAAATTTTTGTCTTATCTTTAAATAGTTTTGCAATCCCTATAGTATACAAATCGTTGTTCTTTTGTTCGCAGGTCGTGCTTGATTGGTTGCTAGCCGTAAGGTAAGAAGCTTCTTGTTTCCGGTTGACTGCGTCTTGCTGTGGGCGGCGTAGCTCCTTATCTCAATTTACGATTGAATACCAACTTACTTAGAGACGCTTTGACTGCAATGCAGCTGTAACGTTGCCACTATGCTCTGCTATGCTCCACTTAAGCCTGAGTGAAATAAGATGGCGATAGTCAATAAGATCTAGTGTATTTCCTGACACACACAAAGTCTCGGTAATTAAGTCGTATAGTAGGGATGTCAGAACATTGATCCTCCAACATAAAATTATAGAATTAAATATTTGAATACTACTATGCATAAGAATTTACAACAATTACATAATGCATTTAAAGCGTAAAAATGTGAGTTTTGTATGTTCGGATCACAAATATAAATTAGAATTTACTTTAATATCACACAGTTTGTCTGAAGGCGCCCTAGACATAGGCGGAGTTATGGGGGAAGTGCCCCCCAATCTTGTCTGAACTCCTTTTTTTATTAACGCTAAAAATATTGCATTTATGATTAAGTTTCTGTGCTTAAATTGACGAATTAATGTCTTCAGATCATGTGTCTGGACTATAATATTTATTTTAAATTTTTGAATGTATAGCCTAAGAATTTCTATACGTTATTTGAGGAATGGAAGCACTGTAATGTTTCTTTTGTAACAGCCTGCACTCATGTGTTAGAAGTGTGCTGGTGTTCAGGCCGCCACTTAGAAAAATATGAATAACGTAAACTTAAAGACGAGATTAAATAAAATAATTAGGGCTGTATTAATAGACATTTTAGGGCGGGTTTCCGGTGGATGATCAGCGTTTTTCGTATTCATAAACCAGTGTTAGCGATAGAATATGATTTGAATTCTGTACAAGTAACCAGTCGATAGCCGGGGCTAGCTTAGTACGCTCGTAGCGCGTGCTGCGAAATGTCTATGAATAATAATAATAATAATAATATTTATTAATACTATACACTTGAGCTACATTAGGCATTGCAGCCCGAAAGAGCAGAAGCTCGTGCTCTGGCGCAGTTCAGATCAGTTATACAAAATATATCACAAAATTACGAGAGTTCATTGAGCACAATCACATTAATAAATGGTAAAATACATACAGCATGTAATAACAGGGTCTATATACAAATAGAAAATACAGAAGTACATAAATATTAGAGTAACAATTTTAACTCAATTAGCTTAAACAATTAAATAATTAATCTGATTTGTTTCTTAAATCTATGTGTGTTAAGTGTACTTAGCTCAGGGTAAGCTCTAATTAATGTATTATATATTTTGGGTCCAAAATTTCTGCTGTGTTTTAATCCAGCAGTTGTGTGGCATTTGGGAGTATTTAGAAAGAAACTGTAGTTTTGTCTCGTCTGGTATTCATGAGGATCATTTTAAATTTATTGTGGTTTTTATGGAAGTAAATCAGCAATTTTTGTTTATAAATTTGTTCTAGATTTGATACGCCAAATTCCTGAAAAATTAATTTTGTTGGGTAATCAAAAGGTTTATATAGACAAATTTTGATAATTCTTTTTTGGAGCAGATTTAAAGGACGGAGAGTCGATTTTGCCATTCCTCCCCAACCTAAAATACCATACTGAATTATTGATTGAAACAGAGCTAAGTACACAGTACGCAGAACATAAAAAGGTAAATAAGAGCGTAGAATGGAAAATTTGTGGATTGTTTTACGCAATCTGTTACACAGAAAGGAGATATGCTTGTCCCATTTTAAATGTTGGTCAATAATAATGCCTAAATATTTAACTTGTGAGGATATACTCAAAGCGTTACATGAGCAAGTAGGTAGGTTACAATCATGTATAGTTATACTTATATTATTATTTATTTCTAGTTGCTCAAGGCCATGTGATGTTAATGAAAATGGTATTAATTTTGTTTTAGAAACGTTCAAAGAAAGTAAGTGAGCGTAATAGCACCCAAGAGTTTATATTTCATATGATATCTTCAGGAAAGCTTAATATAAAAAGGTTTCTGTTAGCACTGTTACGTAGTTCTATTGATGTATAGGTCTATGTGTTTCTGTACGAGAGAGAAAAAGAGAGGGATTGTTTTAAATTATGTCCTATTATATTTTATGGTAGATCTATAGTTCAAGCCCTATATAATTCTGTCCGAAACATAGCGGATATGGATGTAACACTGTAAGAAACATGACCCCTCCCTGAAAATACCTTTATTAAATGATCATATTCCGATATACTGTACTACGGTCAAGCTATAACGGGGGGGGGGGAGGTAAATGTTATTCCTCATAATCCCGTTATATGGAGATTGTATGGTTTTGCTTTGCCCCCTCCTCCCCAAAGGAAACGGTTCTCTCTCCGCTTATGCACCTACAGCAGTGTTCCGCAACCTTTTTTAATCTTTGGCACACCAAAGTTAAGTCCTAATTCATACTGGCACACCTACATTTTCAAACAAAGAATTTGTACGGAAACAGGTAAATTAGTAATATTTGGGGTAACCATAAGTGCTGCTTTTAAACACAACACAAATATAATCATTAAATATGTGTACATTACTTGCTACTATATATTCTTATCATTCGCAATTATATGAATAAATCCACATGCAATAACATTCTCATTTATTTTAACTCCAAATGTAGTCTCATTTAATTAAAGGATGTAAAGTGATTTACAAAACCTACAGTCAAAGAACTCAAACTATTATTAAAATAAAAAAAAAAAAACATTAGAATGCATATCTGTTAGTGAGATATTTGAGCATGTTTTGTTGCACATATCAAAGCAATTCTTGGAGCAACTGATGACAAAGCAACTTTCATTTCTCCATCTACTGCCCGCAGTCTCTCGCGTTTTTCAGTTTTGATATCATTTAATGCTCAAAACCAAGTTCACATAAATATGTGGTTGAAAATGGCAGAAGCATTTTCATAGATACATACATACATACATACATACATACATACATACATACATACATATATACATACATACATACATACATACATACATACATACATACATACATACATACATACATACATACATACATACATACGTGTTCGATGTATGCTGCTACTACTACTACTGCTGCTGCTGCTGCTAATAATAATAATAATAATAATAATAATAATAATAATAATAATAATAATAATAAAAATGAATATTTATGTAGCACAATAAGCTGGAAATTTTCATCTTCTTGCGACTCTGAAGTTTTGTGCTTGCAATTTGTGTGAACGTCCGAGCAGTGTTTATGTGCAACTACGCACAATTTGCATGCCGCAATATTTTTTTTTACCCGATGTGAACTGCAGGCCACTATCCGCGTCGGCAGTTTTAAATTAAGGCGAATGGC
The DNA here is from genome assembly GCF_040183065.1 of Periplaneta americana. Lineage (NCBI taxonomy): Eukaryota > Metazoa > Arthropoda > Insecta > Blattodea > Blattidae > Periplaneta > Periplaneta americana. The sequence goes on along the minus strand of NC_091118.1, from coordinate 111,264,892 downwards.
GCTCCAGCTGTTGCAGAGCCTCGCTCAACCGTTATTGGTTTCCGTGGAGACCGCACTATAGTGTGACGTCACTCTCAGTTCCAAACTTTGTACAAGTATAGAGAAAGTATTACGACGGAGTAAGGACTGACTTTCAGATTATGACGATAATGTACATTGTGGCATCTCTTATCGCGTGTGTTTATTGCTTTGATTTTCAGAATGCATGTGGAAAATATTTTTTGAATAAGTGAACGGATTTCACTAATCTTTATTATCTTCCAAATTGTGTAGATTCAAACGCGAATTTGAGTTAACGTGAGTTTCACTAGAAAGATAATAGTGCCGGTAATTTATCAGTATCTCGTTCTTGGATATCTCTTGTTTTTCAAAATTATCAATAAAATTTTGGATCCCTTTTCCTAAATCCATGGCTTTTTGTATGCCATCTTCTCACATTCCGGGTCAGATCGCCAATCTCATTTGTCCGAGAAACCGTATTGCAACTGAGTGGGCTGTCCTATATCAGAGGAAGGTGCATTATAGATTGCTCCTGGGAAGCGAAAACACGTAACTAATAATAAAAAGCAAAGGTCTGTTTCTAAAGTTATCGACCATATCTTCCACAGTCTTCAGTTTGCTAGGTGATAAATCTGAATGACAGTTTCTAATCATTCACGCTTAAATAAGTCTGCCGCCACTTACTATGCATGGCTAAGTGTGTGAAATAGAGAAAAGCCGTGAATTTTATTTTATTTGCCACCCAATGAGTCCTCTAAGAGGGAAATGGGATTTCGCGTGTTCTTGGAATAAAATATTATATTTATCAGAATTTTATAACAAAGTAATAACAATAGTTATAATAATAATAATAATAATAATAATAATAATAACAATAACAATAATAATCATAATCATAATAATTGGGAAATATTTTGTCTGTGATGAGCGATTTTGAGATTTTTACAAATAACATGCATACTGTTCTATGTCAATACATTTAAATGACTTTTGACCTAGATCATATTATATACCGAGATTGCTCGACGTTATAGGCTTTGACGATAACAACTTTTGTCAGGTTTACTATCCTGCCATATAGTTGTTACATAAGGAGTCATTAGCGACTGTACTGCCATCTCGTGTTCGTTTACGGCGGACGTGTGGCGATCCTAGAGGTTGTTCTCTTCAAAGTGCAGCCAATTTTAACATAGAGATGAGCAATCTATATGCGATCTGGGCTTATGAGTTGTCATGTGCTTGTACAGTAATTTCTTATGAACTATTTGGCGAGTTCGGTGTACAAACCATATGCACGAGTGCTGTTAATGGTGCGCATAATGAAACTTACTTATGATATTCACAATCTCTCGTAGTTACTCAAATAAAAGCACGTTCAACGCATTATACATAATACATGCATTGAATTGAATTTAGAGGGGGTCCACTATAACCCAGCTCTGCGACATTTCAATATCTATTGCGCTAATCTTCAGCTTAGCCGGATTCCCAAACTCACACCGGCTGACTACACTAAGGTTCGCTGCGTACCTATGTTTTGTGCAGGCAATATCACTCGTTCACACCTTGCGTTGTCAGGCGGCATTCACGTAATGCTAACACATAGGCCTAATATATAGTAATTACTTCACAGTAACCACATAAAACATCATCATTGATTCTCGGGGACACTGTATTAGAGAACTGTTACTGTGTCTTGTATTAACACATTTTTTGCTAACCGTAAGTGAGCCTCTGAATGAAGTCTATTATCATTCATGGCGCTTTTACATAACTATTTTTGTAAGTAAAGAAAAAACATACAAATCATTATAATAAACTTACAACTATTTTATGTAAATTTATGCAAAATACTCGTGTTATATATATGTACATACTTTTAAACAGTGAAATGCATAAAATGCATCAACGTTTTATATTTTGGGGGTTATAGGGAATATTTTTCTTGTATATTCAAAAATTTAAAGTTCATATTTTTATTTCCGTATCACTTTTTAAAATGTTTTTTAAATACAAGGTAAAAATAAATTATAAACAGTACCTAATATCATTAACAATATTATAAAGAGAATGAATCGTTGAGAAACACATAAAATAGGCAATGAAGAAGTATGTTTCATCTTCATGACAAAAATTGTTTGTTACTGTTCCATGTATTTATGACCTGTGTGCACGGATGATCCCTGGAAATGTAGACTTGACCTTTAGAGGTCAGTAAAATGGAACTACTGAAGCCTTTAATGGTTTTGCTGCCTCAGAAGGTAGAAAATCAGATTTGGGCTGTCGCCAGCGTTACACAAGGAGTCCATCCAAGTCAACAAGGCGTGTAGAGGTACTGCTTTTCTACTACTTCCACTAATGTTGTTACTGTTGCACTGGTCACACCGCGTCTGTTCTTTCAAAATTGGTATAAAATCCGAAATACTACTATTGTAATGTGGGCTAGCCATAGTTCAGTCATTCTGCTGACGGTTTCTTACGAAATAGGACCGATGTTTGATTCCGTCAAGCTTGTAACATCTTTGGATGATAAAACGGCTGTAGTATTGGTTTTATCTAAATACTTTGACTTTGCGTGTAATTTTTTCCATCACTGCTTCGTGTTATAAACTTGTAATCTCTTGACGTCTGTATATATGAAAAGGAAGGTTTTACTGACATTTTTCATATTTCTATTCACAGAAGTCGTATTTAAAACTATTCATTAGTTAATGTCTCCTTGAAATAACAAATGTATTGTGAACACTAGCCACCAAGAAAGTTTTTTCACTACTTTAAAATAATTACTATACATAAAAAAAGCATGTTTAAGACGAGTTTTTCGTGCATATTTCTGCAGTGCTTGGGAAAAGTGACATAAGTCAGTTTCCACAAGCCTTTTTTTTGATAATTTATTGACAACTTACGGAACATCTGCTCGCTTGGAAAAAAATACATAAGTATTTCTCCCATTACAGTAATTCATACAGAAAAAATCAAATCGACATAAACCAGTGTAAATTGTCAATAAATTATCAAAAAAGGTTTGTGGAAACTGACTTATGTCACTTTTCTCGAGCACTGCACATTTTCTTCAAAATTTCAAAGTATATTTTCAGTACTACAATAATTATTCGTCACTATTATACTGTAAGGTTAAACGTTTATGCTCGTGAGCAAAATGGAAAATATGTTTCAGAATATACTTTGTGTCTGAAGTTAGTTGCTTAGCAACGGCAATGAATTACGTCACACAACGGATCATATTCTTCCATTGATATTGATATTTGCTACAGGGATGAACTCACTTTTTTGCATGAATTATATTTCAAATTTTCTCTTATCTTTGATAAATACCAACGGCTCTCCAAGATGGAACACAGTATTTCCATTGTAAATACTTGTTCAGTTATTTGGTATATATATTCAATAAAGAGTCCCGCGTCGTGGTCTAAAACATCCTGCCTAGGACTCCAGTTATTGAAGAGTCCTGGGTTAAATTCTTATCGAGGTGGACATTTTCTCATGAAATTTCGGCCAGTGTATGGGACTGGTGCCCACCCAGCACCGTGATGCACTTGAGAAGCTACGATAGGTAGTGAAATTCGGTTACGAAAGCCAGCTATGAGGGTCATTTCGTAAATAATCTACAGGTTAGCAGAATTGCGAAGTAGATGAGGCAACACCAATGAAAATTACGTCAGTTGCAGTTGAAGGACTGAGGAAGAGGCAAGTGTGTTCGTTTCGTCCATAGCATATTCTGTGTTTAGGTAACGAGAGCTAGAAATGGAACCTACACGTGTCTCCGATACTGTGACGTTTGAAGACGAAAGATCGAATCTGCAATATTAAAAAATTGGTATTAGTACTTCTGTTTTACAGACAATATAGAAAATATCAAACAGAAAGAAGCCATATAAAAATAACGACATAAAATTTCACGTTCCGTTTGAAGTTTGTGCACCACTGTTTTTTTAATCCAAAAGGCTGCTTATTCATATACACAACCCTTCCTCTTTCCATACTTAGCGCTTGATGCCCGCGCACGACGTCAAGGTCGGAAAAATGCGCTTGCTTTGACATCACTGGTTTAAGTTGACACGAAAAAGAGTAGCCCAGCAAGAAACTGTACTACGGTCCAATGTAAGCTCACCACAAACTCCGCTCCGCTGTGGATTTCTTCATCTTCATTCCGATTAAAATTAATGATAATAGTGGCACAATGTCCAACACATTATGTGCAGAAGTGCACTCATTACGAGTAACTAAGTGGCCGGGATCCGTTGGAATGAGTGCAGTCTTAAATCACATCTGTGACACAGTGCATGAGGGTTGGCCACTGAAGGGAAACTATGAGGTGGAACTTAAACTGAGAGGATTCAATCCGGCATCGGAACTGGAATCCGATGTGGCTTAGTGGATAAAGCGTCAGAACCTAGAGCTGAAAACCCGGGTTCGAGTCCCGGTGCCGGAGAGAATATTTCTTCGCTCCAGCTATCCTTCATCATGTGGTAATGCAGAATTTCTGCATGGAAATATCGTACGTACGTCGGTATATCATAATTTTAAGTAATATAAGACAGTAAAACATCTTCTTCCAAATTGTATCGTTCGGTGACAAAGTCTTTGTCCAGTTGAGAGTAACAACCCTTATCTCTTACAAATGTAACCTGTTTCAGACTAAGTACTAAGCTTAAAAGTAGAATTAATTGAACAACTTCAGAAAGAATTTCATAGTAATAAGAGTTAAATTCATAGATCTAAATACAGCTTTGGTGTTCTGTATGGTTGTGAAACTTGGACTCTCACTTTGAGAGAGGAACAGAGGTTAAGGATGTTCGAGAATGAGGTGCTTAGGAAAATATTTGGGTCTAAGAGGGATGAAGTTACAGGAGTATGGAGAAAGTTGCACAACGTAAAACTGCATGCATTGTATTCTTCACCTGACATAATTAGGAATATTAAATCCAGACGGTTGAGATGGGCAGGGCATGTAGGGCGTATGAGCGAATCCAAAAATGCATATAGAGTGTTAGTTGGAAGGCCGGAGGGAAAAAGACCTTTGGTGAGGCCAAGACGTGGGTGGGGAGATATTATAAAAATGGATTTGAGGGAGGTGGGATATGATGGTAGAGACTGTATTAATCTTGCACAGGATAGGGACCAATGACGGGTTTATTTGAGGGCGGCAATGAACTTCCGGGTTCTTTAAAAGCCGTAAGTAAGTGAGTAAGTAAGTGAGTAAATGCAGCTTTGAAAATAATTCAGGAGCAAACGACTCATAACTTATAATAAACTAATTATCCACTAATCATAACAGAGCTATATTTGAAAATATAATAGATTTTGGTCAATGATATTTATTTATAACAAGTATATCGAAGCGCACGGGTATGGTTAGTATTTAATAAATTTGAAGATTCTTATTTCAGTTAATAGGCTATATTATACAGTACACTCATTTCCTACTTAAAACAGGACTTTTGTACAGTTAGACTAGTACTTCTACCCTTGAATGGTTGATTTTCAACATGTTACCTCATGTAATGTCCTTGATCGTCTGTCTAGTCGATATACTGGTGTCAGAGTTCTAGCTCATAGTTCATTTGTCAGAATATTACTTGGAGCTGCTGTTTACCCCTGATATTTCAAGTGAACCGAAATAATCGGAAGTTCCAGAAAATGAACTTTTCACATAAATAACTTAATTTTTTGTTTTATTTACAAACACCTATAAGATATAACATATCCAACATAGGTGTCATGTGATCTAGTAATTAACTTTATTGCCTCTATAGCCAAGTTTCGTAGGTTCATACTCCACCGAGTGCAGTGGATTTTTAAGGACGACAATACATCTTTATAATTGGGGTGTACTATAAGCAGTAACATGAGCTGCTGCCAGGAAGTCAAGAGGACGATAGCAATGACAAAGGAAGATATTAATAGAACAAGAGTCATCTTCTGCGGACCTCTGGAAAAAGAACTAAGGTGAGAGACTAGTAAAGTGATTTGTGTGGAGTGTGGCATTGTATGGGGCAGAAACAGGGACATTACGACGAAGTGAAGAGAAACGACTAGAAGCATTTGAAATGTGGATATGGAAAAGAATGGAGCATGTGAAATGAACAGACAGAATAAGAAATGAAACTGTGTTGGAAAGAATGGGTGAAGAAAGAAACATGCTGAAACTGATTGGGAAGAGAAAAAGAATTGGTTCGGTCACAAACTGAGGAGAAACTTCCTACTGAAGGATGCGCTGGAAAGAATGGTGAAAGGGAGGAAATTTCGGGGTAGAAGAGGATATCAGATGATAAACGACATTAAGATATATGGATCATATGAGGAGACTAACAGGAAGGCAGAAAATAGGAATGATTTGAGAATACTGGGTTTGCAGTGTTCTGCCCTTGGGCAGAAAACTATCAATGAATGAATATATTTTTAGCTTGTGTCTATTCAGAAGAGACTTAAGGGTATATGTACGTGAACGACCATAAATATTATCAGAAAATGCAGGCTCTAAATTTCTAAACTTTTATAGGGAAATAAACTCACAATTGGACAAAAATTGCAAGGTACCACAACAAGACTTATTACATTACCATTTATATTTTGGCCATTGATGATTCTGTTGGGTTTGCATTTCTCTGAATTTTTTACTGAACAATTCCTGTCTTTCTAAATTATTCCGTAGTGCTTTTATTCCTCATTGAGGGCAGATTATTTTCTTTAAATATTTATATAACTTCAATATCTGGTAAAAGTATAAAAAAAGGTTGCCAAACTATTTTTCAAACCAGTTTTATCAAAGTATGAAAAAACAAAAAACATCATTTGGTAACCATAACATTGTTATGGTCTCTCCCACATTTAATACTTTTCCTGCACGTAATAAACAGTTATTTCTGAAAACTAGACTACTGTCATATATGAAGAGTTGTTTTTTTTTAATAAAATTAATTTTTTATTTGTCCTTTATAAAATGTATTAAAATTTACATAATGTTTTGTGATCTAATTTTTCTATTTTCAAAGAAATGAGCATTATTGTAGGCTAGTCTGCCTTTTGCATAAATGCATGTTAAGTCAATGTACAAAATTTCAGAATTCCATCTCTAATGGTTGTGGAGTCATGAAAGAAGATGTGTGAAAATTTTCAGATTTTGGAAAAGGTAATGTAAAGTAAAAAGTGAATTCTAAAAAATATTATTAGTAACCTTATTTACACTCTTATTAGCTATCTAAGTTCTAATAAGTCTTATTGTGATACATTGTAATTTTTGTCCAATTGTGAGTTCATTTTCTTATAAAATTTTAGAAATTTAGAACCTGCATTTTCTGATAATATTTGTGGTCGTTCACGTACATATACCCTTAAGGCTAGCAGATATGTGTAGTAGAGTTACAGTATGTAAAGAATTCTGTTCCTGAAGGAAAAAAAAACTCCAGATAAAACTACTTATCTTTTTAGCCCAAATTTCCTATTTCATGCAAATACAGGGACATCATATTATTTTTACTAACATTTTTAATATTAACCTGTCTATACCTTTAGAGAACAGGAAACACCGCTTGCTCCCCCCTCCAAGACTGGAGTTCGATGATACTGGCGTAAAACACAAATCACTCTACTAGGTATAGGAAGGAAGAAAAGTAGTTCATCCATTTACGTAAACTAGGAAATATCGCGATTTTGAGTTTGATAATTTTCATTAGGTTTTTCTTTAATCAAAGTACAGTACTGTATTAAGAATAAGTGTTTTTACTCACGAAGTGAGTTATCCATGCGAACGTATTCATTATGCAGTGTATATTATACTGTCTACAGCACATTAGCATACAATATAGACAAAGAAGTTAAATTGAAAAATAATCATAATATGAATATTTAAACACAATTTTGAAAATGGTGGCCGTTCATTTCGATACAGGCTTCAGTTCTTTTGTGCATATTATCGCACTGTAGACTATTGCATCTAATTCCAATTGCCAGTTTCGTCCTTCGTACTAGTAACTCATGTTGAAATAATTCTGTACCTACTCTACGTACTGTAAATTCAATCTTCACTTCTGCCCGACCCGAAAATATAAAATTACTCAGACATGCTATCTACTGTCTGTCCAAGCGGTTATGCCGCAGGATTGTAGAAAGGGAGGAAATCACGTGACAGTTAATTACTTAACGAGGCCCTTTTATTTAAGTTAAATTAAACAGCTGTATAATATTACGTAAACTTCCAATTCCTAAGAGAAATTAATGTTTTCAGAAAAGAGCTAAGACAGCCCAGCTTTTACAGAGGGGCGAGCAGAAGCAGGTGGGGGAAATCGGGATGCGACGTAGGCAAATGGACAGTACCTGTGCGAAAATATGATTCAATATTGAAAGCTCTTTCGTCACTGGAAAACGCGAACATATTTCTGGAACGTACTATACCCAGTAACTCAGTACTGCTTACTATCTGCGGTCTTGGTTCTGTGTGGTGTTGGAACTTCCTTAGTAGAAGGGGTGGGAGTGAAGTACATTCAAAAACTCAGGTACAATAAAAATTGAAGTAAAAATAAAATGATGTCCCTGTAGATGTCTCTACAGGCTTGTGAAATTACAGTAATTGTTATACTTGAATCAGAGTAATATATAAATCTGATCACTTTATCATTGTGAAAATTATGAAAGATTGCTGTAAAATGTGAAATTGGAGCGAAACTGGGTTAAGCATGTTAGATATGCAGAGGCATGGAAAAAGCCAATGAGCTGAGTATACAGAGGCTTGCAATACCTCTTACGTTATTGTAAGCTACATTTAAGTCCAAGATAATTGAAGTTATTAATTGGTTCTACATACCGTACGAGCGACCACAGTTTTTCATCTGACTAGAGGTAAAATATTTCCTCGATACTTATGGATTTTTTTTAGAATAACAATCTATGCTGATTATTTCTCCCCCTATATAGTATTGTATTGCTTCTGTAGTTTTTCAACGTGATTGCAATAGCCTTCCCAGTCTTTTGCATTAACCGATGCAATCCCAGTCTAGCCAGCTCCATGAGTCGCTATGACATGTGACACGATACATTTTTCTCGTTCTCACGAACAAGCTACTTCACTTTTTATGGTAATTCGATAGAATTAAGCTCGCACATATTGGGGATAATAGAAAAATTTTATGCCCTTGAGATTTCAGAACCTGGTCTATTCTGAAATTCTTTTCCCTCGGTTTTTTTCGATTTCATCATCTCATATAATTTGTCCTTTTTCATACTAATATCGAACACGAAACTCTGTTATTGTAATAGTGAGATCATATCTTACTTCATAGCTTGTTTGGAGAGGGGTTTATCAAATCAAGTATTACTAAATGACCCATTAGCAAGCACAACAAGAGAATTAGAAAGAAGGATGGTAAGTAATTTTTCCCTAATCCTCTTTTCGATATTTTTTTACTGTTCATCTGATCATAATAATCCCCAACAATAGTACTAGGATTGTAAAATAACGAGACATTATTTATAATACCAGACCGTGATCCTATATGTATCATAATCCGTCTCTTAGCAGTATTTCTATCTGCACATGTGCCAGTAATCTCAGAACTCTGCCAACATTTCTTGAGAGTAAGATTACTGTCTACCCAGCTTTCATGTAAATAGAATACAGAATTAAACAAAATATATTGCTTTCTTATGTAGCGCATGATGTCATACTTTCATACCTACTAACAACTAACTGATAATGAGAGGCATGAGAGCGAGCTAGGCCATTTTACATAATATGCATTGCTTACACACCACGAATACGTATCCAAAAATATCTAATATCAGACCCATATGGAGGCATGGTTTCATATATGCGAAGTATCAATTTTACTTTATAGAGTATATGTGGTGTTCCGTAAGAGAAGGGCAAACCCGCCAAATGTACCTGTAGAGATAATCTATGTTAAAAGTATTTTACCTGTAAACGACATAAGAGCGAATCCGTCAAGGACACATCTGTAAATAATGATAATTACTTTGTATATTGAAAAACAAATACCTTTATTGAAAATTGCAATTAAATGTTCAAATTAACATTCCAACTTAATAGTGATCATAGATAACATTATGAATTCATCAATATTATGGGAATAATTTGAAAACAGTATATTAGAAAAAGCAAAGGGTGTAGAATGAACTCAATAGTGGCAGACATTAATAAGTAAGCTAAATAAGCTAATGGGTTCATACCCCATTTATAGAGGAAATCCTCTCTTCTCTAATGACAAACAATTCAACAAAAATTAAGAAGGTTGTTCCAATAATTACATGTAATCCGTGGAAACTTGTTGCAATAAAGAATGTAGAACCAATAATAATAATAATAATAATAATAATAATAATAATAACAACAACAAGAAATAAAACACTTAATCGCACGTGATGTTGACATTTACAAAGTGTCTGAAATTATTAATAAACAAAAATAAGTAGACGCCTGTCATTTTATTACCCTTGCTAACAAAAGTGGTCTCACTTGTTCTAGAACAGAGGTGCTAATAATCCATTACATCATTTTCATGAAGATGTTCTTCTGAGTCAGCCACTGCTAGTTGCACGTTTTGTTTGCTGATCACGTCATCCACAAATGTTCTGTGGCACATAGATAAGGAGAGCTTTCAGATCCTTTACTTTATCAGAAGTGAGCTATATTGGCGTGACATAGTACCTCTTTGGCAAAACCAGCTGAGAGAGATCTGCCTGTTCTTAATACGACATCTGTTCATCTTTTCACATCAACATTGGTTACGAGCTTAGAAATATAGGCATTCTGGAGGCCATAATTACTCAACTCCCAGAAATTACGAAATACAGGTTGTATTTTCTCCACACCTAATGCGTTGAAGCACCTACAAGTACATGGCGGGTCTATACCGCGAGCTTGCACTTGTCGAGATGTTTTAGTACTAATGTACGATTCACCTTTGTTTCTTTTAATCTTTGCTTGTACGTTTATCCATTTTTCGACATGCCTCTGACGTTTCCTACAATAACCAGATATGCCTGGTTGATTATCACTGTCACTATTAACTTACTCATACTAAGCTATTACAATGTAATAAATACACGTAATTCCTCACTACGGTTGTACTCGGCTGTGTGGTTCCAACAACACTGAGACAATGTCAGATATTAATAAAACTGCTTGAGAGTGAGTGAGATGTATCGGACAACTCAGTGAGTGGTAAAGGGTCGAGTGAGTGATTAGTCTGAATTTCATATTAATAAATATTTTCCCCTCCTGGACATATCTCACTCGTGACTCTGAGTTGTTACTCGCATTTTATCGCCTAGACATAGCTGTGCAAGTTATCAATGTTTAGACTAGAGCTCCTTGCAGAGGGAAGTCTTCGTCACATTCGGTTTGTAAATATACTTTTATTTCGATCATAGAGGAGGAAAGTGTGCAGTTTCAAACTTCATTTGTTAATATTTTGAAACAACACCACACATTATTCACTAAATCAGTTACCGGAAATGAGAAATAGGAAGTCTTTTCCTCTTCACAAAAAAAAAAAAAATCTTATGAATGTGTAACAATATAATGTGGTGATAAACTTACCTATATGTGTACGCTGTATATTATTAGTATTTCATGTCTAATGACTCGTCTGAGTGATACATACAACCTGTTCGGTAATTCTACTCTATCTTCCTTCACTTCGTCCTACAGTAATGAAACTTCATAATCTTCAAATAGGTGTTTAGTTACATCGTGCGATATAAGGCAGCACAATATGATCAAAGACACTTTCCATGGTAACTCTTATTTTGCTACGGAGAATTGGAAATTGTTGCTTCACTTGGCCGAAACACCTCTATAATCGCACGTTCTTTCGTTACCGGTATATATTTATTGTAGGCTCTTTGCTGTGGAGTGATGGTAAAGTAATAAGCCAAGGAGCAATTCTGTGGCTCCAAGGCAAAATGTGTTAGGCCTCTATGTCATTTCTTTCACTTTTCAAGAGCGAGCATGTACAGATATACTTTGAACAACCTTATAAAATCGTAGGAATCGTGTTTCATAACAATGGATTACACAAAAATATAATAGAGATATACATGTTATCTTTTGCCACAATAAAGATACCAGCAGGATGCACACATTATTGCAAAATCTCATTTTCAACAACAATTTAAATATCATGTCTTGCCTTGGAACTACAGAATTCCATAGTCCATATCACCTAGAAGAAGTGCATTGGCATTATTGCTCATTACTCAAGAAACATCCGAATTTCTCCATATAGGCCTAATATAGAAATAATTATCCACGCTTGTGAATTCTTCCTTGACATTGCAGGTAGCTCTTACATTAAGGCTCGCAACACCTTTTTGTTTTGCTAAAATACTCATCGGCATGTTGATTTTTTAAAATAAAAATATTGGTATAATTCACAGCTTCAATGGAGTCAGGAAATGAATACTTCCTTTTTGCATTCTGTAACTCTTGGACAGTTGTTGGAAATTGAACGCAATTAAATGCTTTTAATTTCAAAGAATCTGCAACTTCCCAGCAGTTAGAATTTGTTTTATAAAAGAAAGCTATAAGGATAATGACTAGGGTACATATAAGGACATCATGTAAAAAGATATTCCAAAATTTAGAAATCTTTACTGTACATTGTGAGTAGGTCTACACTCTTTCACTGAGTTCACACCTGTGGAGTAATGGTTAGCGCGTCTGGCCGCGAAACCAGGTGGCCCGGGTTCGAATCTTGGTCGGGGTAAGTTACCTGGTTGAGGTTTTTTCCGAGGTTTTCTCTCAACCCAAATTTGAGCAAAAGCTGAGTAACATTCGATGCTGGACCCCGGACTCATTTCACTGGCATTATCACATCTCATCTCATTCAGACGCTAAATAACCTGAGATGTTGATACAGCGTCGTAAAATAACCTACTCCAGGGTAACTTACGTTAGTCGGCAGACTCGCTAGCTGCTGATCAGGAGCTACACTCGGGCTTGGGTTAGATTTTTCCTTGGACTGATTACCTGGTTGAGTTTTTTTTTCCGAGGTTTCCCCAAACGTAAGGTAAATGCCAAATAATCTATAGCGAATCCTCGGCCTCACTTCATCTCACCAAAAAATTGTTTAACTCTTGTTTCGTATCTTGAAGCTTTAATGCTAACACAAGATCTATGGAATACAATGAAATGAGAAGTGACACGGTACCATTGGAAATATCCATATCCTCTTGAACGCCCATTTGAAAAGCTGGATCGCCCACATAAGGTAAGAAAATGCTCATTTTCATTTCATTATCGAGAGCTCTTCCTCTTCTGCCATTTGAATCTTGCAAGAAATTCCGCGCTAGTCACTGTACGTTCTCCTTCTTAAATTTGTACAAATCTTTGTAACTATGTTTACAAGCTTATCTACGATGTTTATACCTTTTCTTCTGCGTTATACAACAATAATATACCTCGTCATTACGATTTTTCAACTTCACTCAACCGCTTTGAGTCACCTATTCAGTTAACTCAGAAAGTTGATAGTATAAACTCAATTATATGAGTGAGTAGTAACGTTTATTAATATAGAATAGTGACTTGTCTCTCGTCTGTTGCGTCATCGAGAGTTGTAACTCAAGGATCAAAGGTCAGTGCCAGACTGATTGAGAGATAAGTATGTTTATTAATACACATGCGAGTTAGAACTCGGAATTGTCGAGTGATAAGTAACAACTCAAAATTATTAATATCTCCCGAATGGCGCGCGCCTTCAAGCGGAGTGGCGTATTCGCCCTTGTCGTATGGAGCAATATGAATATTATGAACCTGTCACAGACTACGCAGTTTCTCCAACCTTACAAAGAGAGATAATTTCGATGTAGTAAGGGAGAGCCCGCCAACGTCTGCCAGGCTTATGTTGCAGATATGTCTTAAATATTCGGTGGAGTAAAAAACACAAAATTCGACCCTTGGCGGGCTCGGTCTTCTCTTACGGAACGCCTCATATAAATCCATCTCTAAGAATATTTTGTCCAGTGGAGACATAGTCCTCAGAGGCAGACATTAGGATGCAGTGTGTCCCAGGCCGTCGAAATAAATGAAATTATAACATTGCAGATTAAACTAAACCTCGCCATACATTGTTGCTGTATGCATAATTTTAGTAAAGTTAATGGAACAGAGAGTAGCAAACTTTTTACCACACGCGATAGTCGCTGTGAAGTATGCACAGTAAGTAGTTTTCAGACGTGGAGAACATCTCTGCTGCCCTAAAAATGAAAGAGCTGTAATTTTATCTTTAATAGGGGAGCCATAATGCCATTTAATAATATCACAGAGATATTTGCTGAGAGTTAATTTCAAACATGGAGTCGACGATGAAGAAAATCGCACCCTTGTTTCCGATAAATCATTTTTTAAATTGGTTTGTTACTTTGACTCTCTGCATTTTTCGAACAATAAAATCTTCAGTGGTTGCCGATAACGCGTTTAGATAGCATTTTTATCGCTTGGCGGCGCCCTCGGCGTTACAAATTGGTCCCAATGAGTTCGTGCGATGCATAACTCTTGTTGTGGTTGTACTCTCTTATCGGCGGAACTGCAATTCAAGCTAAACTATCACATCGCCATCCCTGCCTGATAAACAGCAACACTCAGAGAGAGAAAGGGGGGGGGGGGAGAGAATGGGCTAACCTACACAATAAATGTAAAGCGTTATCTATTACTGCATTGCTCGTAACAAGCGCTCAGATATGTTTAAAACAAGAAATAATGAAGTATGTTTACAGATATGTATAAATTTACTCATGTTGTAATGAACACACTACATTGTTCGTTCATTTGCTGATTGTCTGTTGACTATCAGTGGAAAGAAACTCTAACATAAGTTGACAAGCTGATAATGATGTGTAGTGACAGGAACTATAGGCATCGTGCATGGGTCTGGAAATCGCACTGGTGGCGCCGCGCAGTGTCTCTATTTCTAATTAACTACAGGATCGCAGTCATTCGCTAGTCATGTGTGATATAGAAATTACATGCGGCTTTCTGCCGATAAAAAGCTGTTGTAATATTAGTAACAATGGGTTCATTCATTCATAGTGTTCTTTCACTGCAAACCCAGCAATCTCCAGTCTTTATTTATTTATTTAGTTATTTAAGAGACTCAGTGGAAAGTTCAGTACTGCTAGAAGGGTGTAAAAATGTAACTACAGTGTTCCTGTAATATCAGTGTAGTTTGATATTTAAATCAGATTTCAGACCATTGAATGAGGGAGAACAGTCATATTAAGAAAACATTGATATACTTATATTTTTTATTTTAGTTGGTTATTTAACGACGCTGTATCAACTACTAGGTTATTTAGCATCGATGAGATTGGTGATAGCGAGATGATATTTGGCGAGATGAGGCCGAGGATTCGCCATAGATTACCTTGTATTCACATTACGGTTGGGGAAAACCTCGGAAAAAACCCAACCACGTAATCAGCCCAAGCGGGAATCGAACCCGAGCCCGAACGCAAATTCAGACCGGCAGGCAAGCGCCTTAACCGACTGAGCCACCCCGGTGGCGATATACTTATATTTGATGTCATAATTTATATGTGTATAATGTCGCTATAAATTACGAATTTTAATATAATTTAATTCTAAAAGTAGTCTTAATTACACTTCCTGAATAATGGGCGACTGCAAATTCGCTATAACACAACACATATGAACAATATCAACAACATACTACCTCTGATTGAGGTTCTGGCTGACATATACATTAATTATTATAGTTGTACGATGAACTTCGAACATCACCCTCATAGCAGAATACGACAATCCAGTACATCTCACTTGACGATGTGTCAGAGGAAGAACAATTGTTTGCATGCATCTGAAGTGTGACTAGTGTAATATGTAACTAGTCGGCGATCTATGCATTGGAGGGGAAAAGGAACTGGCCACCCTACCCCATGATATTCTGTTCTAGTTGTCTCATAAGTGGTGCCTTGTTGGTATCACTTGTGAGGTTCAGACTTGTCTTCGGACAGTTGACTGAACAACAACATAGGAAGCTTCAATTAATAGTTTGTGTAAAATGTTATATATTTTAATTCGCTGAATGCATCTTTCGACATGAATTCGAACATTGACAACGCTGTAAGTAGTTTCGACTTCTTCAGCTGTTAATTTGCCATTATGCAGATACAGTGGCGTAACAACAATGATCCCTTTATCGGAGAGGTTTGTTTTTATTCCGGGAAAATCTGACTTCATCACCACCTAATAGTCAATAATCCGCAATCAGTTGTTATGAATGTGTCACTCGATCTGCCACGGTAGCATTTAGATTTGAAGGCCACCATTTGATCCATGTTGGGTGGCTGTTCCACTTTAACTTAAGTACAATTAATTGTTATTCTGCATTTTGGGTAATCTACTTTCTTTTCAATATTGCGGGCACTGTTTCCTGAATACTTTCTCTGCTAGGCCAAAACCCAAAATTGCGGTAACCATTGTGGATGTCAACAACATTAAAGTGGTGGTAAAAATACATTATTATTATTATTATTATTATTATTATTATTATTATTATTATTATAGTTGTACGATGAACTTCGAACATCACCCTCATAGCAGAATGCGACAATCCAGTTTTCATTTTAATTAGAAATATGAGTAAACGATTTTCTTTAATAATCCTACTGTATGATAGTGTTTCAATTGGCAGCAATATTCAAAATCACAAATGTCACTCCCATTACGTCTGGTAGTTCTGTTTCATCTCTTATTGAAGAATAACCTCGGAAATCTTGCATTTCATTAAGCATATCATCTGTTCCTGAACTCTTGTCATAACATTTCTTATGTGACTTTAGTTCGGCATGTAATGGAACAGACACTTGAGTAGACAATTCACACAATTCAATAATTGTGAAAGAAAAAAACAAAATCACTAAGAATGGTTTCATTTAATTCTGCCTGTATGGCTACTTCATTTTTCGAAATAACACTTGTTGAGCATTCACCTTCCATAATACTTAAATTTTCATCTTTTCTTCTTCTTTTTGCGTCTCTTTCGTACCTTTCCGGAGCTCGTTCAGAGGAGGCAGCTTTTTTATTGTAAGCTTAATCATTTGGAAAAATACTTGGAACGGTATGCTAGTTTTGGGGTGTTCTGATCTCGTTTCCCAATAAAATTAATACTGCAAGTTCTCATTGCGATTGCTGGTTCCCAAGGCGAACCATCAGCACTTGAAATCAAGAATTAAATATCGATATGAATACATTTAAAAATAAATATATTATTATTTATTGTTGCTAATATTATACATAATATATATGTAAAGAACTCTGCAATTATGTACTAACTTACGTTTTTATTTTTAAATATAATAGCACATACAGCATTGAAACTTAAATTGTAAATCCCTGTCGTTTATAACTTAATGGTTATTTATAAACATAATATAATATATACATTCTACTTTTACATTATTATATAATAATACTATCATTACAAGCAGTGTAGCGCTATTTACTTTCGTCTGCGTACTGCTTGGATTCACAAAAAAATTAGCGTCGTTCCACTTCAGTTTTCTGTTTTGGAAATGGATAAAAACAATACCGGTTGGTGTGTTCCTATAAGCATTACTGCATCCAAGAGTCCAGCAATTTGCGTTACCTTTCCGCTTTTTAGGATCATTCGTATTTCTAATCGCTTAAGCTCAGACGTTATGTGTATTCATACGCTTCAAGCACAACTCTATCGCTGCTGTCCCGCAGTTAGTAACAACAGTCGCCACCAGAGGAGCTTGCACAGTGCCTATAAAACGCGTCAAGGACTCAAGGACTTGAAGAGATTGATCCTTGTAGCTGATGCCCACAGTAATCAGGACGTGCATGCACTGAAAGTAAACAATGGCTGCGTGGTCTAGATCATCAGCCTGTCATGCAGACATTTGGGTTTATTATCATAAATAATTTTTTTATTACAGGCCTGTTTCTGTGTTCTACTGTCTTAAAAATGCCATATTTTTAGTTTCTTCTGGAGAGATTTTTGTGTCAAAAACTTGCAGATTATTGTTAAAGGGGGAATGTTCTCATTTGTATGTTAACTTTTGGATTGTTATTATTATTATTATTATTATTATTATTATTATTATTATTATTATTATTATTATTATTATTTTGGACATGAAATAATAGTCGTACACATTACCCCATTGTCTCCTAGCTTAGATTTTCATGAGTGTTACCTTATTGGTGTCACTTTTGAGAATCCAATCAGTTTTCAGACGGCTGACTAAACATACAAAAAGAAACATAGGCCTGTAACGTTTTACGGTTGTACTAAAATTCTATTATTACGCATTCCATTATATTGCAACATTATTTACTTTATACAAACATTGAACAAAGCAAGCGACAAAAGAAAATATTTGACTTCCGAATTTAGCATTACTATGACATTTAGGGTTATTACTCTTTACTAACTTAATTTTTCATAAATTTTTATGTATGGATTTTAGTAACATCAGGAAGGATTACGTTATTCAAATATTTAGAATCCTGTGGCTTTTTGAAAATATAATTACTATAATTATACGGAGACGTCTACTTAAAATTGATGACAATAAAGTCAAGTATAAAATTTTTTACAATATAAGACAATCATTTTTTTTATGTAGAGCAGAGAACAAAATTTTATAATCATGTTTGAGTATGATACGAATAAGTGATTATATTTATCCCAGACTTTTAAATTATAGTTTAAGAAAGCAAAAAGGACATAAATATTATTGCGCAATATACGAGCGTGGTACATAGATGTCGTTAATGCGACTATTTACTTCGTATGGAACTACTCAGAGTGCACCAGAGGCGGTGGGTCTACAATATACAAACATTATTATTATTAGTAGTAGCATGATTTGCTAAGTGCGTAAAATAGGCTACATTTAAAAGAAGTAGAATGAATCTTCATGATGACAACTTTTATTGATGTGTTTTATAATATTTTAAGTAATATTTTTATATTATTCCAAATTTTGTTCAGAAGTTGTATTCATATTCGGAAATTGTCATCGAAGTAAGATATCACCCGTTTACACTATGTGTTTAACTTCACGTGTATTGTTCTTTTAGCATATGGTCTCTTTACCCTGGAAGAAAGCGTTGAATAATTTAGGTTACAGCAGACAATTTTTCTTGCTCCAGATGTGTTATTTTATTATTCATTTTCTCATGTATGAACTTCCATTACATGTTGTAGTAACTTGATTGGAATTTTTTACTGACTTAATCAAAGCTTCTGCCAGATGTAAAAGACCATAAGATTTTTTCATTAAAGTTTAGTCTTTTCCCTATTGAGCGTTTTATAATAAAGACTTTGCCATAGGCCTTCCTATTATAAATGCTGCAATAGGATAGATATCGGTACCAACGTACTTTCTTCTTGAATGTTGTTATGCATATTGAAAAGTTAATTTATATCATATAGGCCCTAAGATATTGCCAGTACTTAGAGGATCACAATTCTTCTTCGAATACAACAAAAAGTGTTGAATATAAGTTTTTAAAGTGAGAAACGTCATTAGAGGTATGAATTTTCTTGCAAAAATATACAAATCAGGATTGTGTCCTCGATGCGTTCGATATCTTGATACCCTAAATCAGTCGTCGGCAAAGTTTACGTCATAAAATGCAGCCCGCAATACACAGCAAAGGGAAGGTGGGCGGGTGGAGGATAACCAAACTGCTTAACATTGAATGAACAAGTGATGAGTAAGGGGAGGAAGATCATGCCTTATCCCTTCGTCCTGCTTGTATATTAGGGGATGGACTTACGAGTCAAGGAATGCCGACCCTGGATACTTTGGAAAAAGGACTTGATTTCCGATTGGCTACTTTTTATTTATAGGGTGTTCACTTCTTTCTTTCTTTCCTCCAGTTTCAGCAATGGATTAAATATTCACCAATATAAAAATTTATGGGATCATGTGGTATGTGTACCTCTATTCCACGTTGTGCAGAAAATTGTGTTTAAAAATATAATTAAAATTATTTTACAGTACGTTATAAAATAACATAAAATTACTGCTGATAAAACAAAAATTTCAATAATCCAGTTGTACGGGTGGATAAGAGGGAATCCCACGGAGATAAGATATGTTATAAACGGTTTAATATTGGAACCGTTCATCCAGAATTATTCCGGTTAGGTATAGCCTAAGATTTCTAAACAAATTCCAAATATAGTGCCTATGTGTAAAATAGGCAAAGGCCAGTACTCCTTATCTGCTTTTTAAATAAAAAGTGATCAGTGACGCTCGGAATAGGCTTCCTACTACTTGTACAGTAAGTTACCTATAAAAGCAGAGACCCGACGCCGCAATGTGGGACCAAGAGAAATTTGGAGAAAGTTAACCATCATTCAATTCTCAAACAAACACACTCACTTTTAAATTTTTAGTATTAAATATGCGCTCGAATATGATCAAAGCTTATAGAAACCAGTATGAATGGTTGTGCGTTGTAAGTGTAAAATTATGTTCTGGTTTAGACTGAGGCTGACATCTTACTGGGCTGGGAATTCCGCCATTTGTCCACTTAAAAAGTTTCATGTCTCCGAAAGTGTCAGATATGGACCTAAATTCTGTTCTACATTTGTTAGTGTCCTAATAAATCGACAATGCAATGCTTTCTCCATTTATATCTGCATAATGTTTCGTGTTTCCAAAAGATGTCAGATATGACCCTAAATGAAACGTCTTCGACTACTGTTAGCATAAAATGTTTCGTGTATCCAAAATTTATCAGATATGGACTTAAAGCCTGTTCGATATCTATTAGCTCCATAATAAAAGAACAATGCAAGGCTTTCTGTATTTCTCAGCACAAAATGTTTCGTATCTCCAGAAATGTCACATATAGACTTAAAAAACCTCTTACGTTACGGACATAAGAACTCGGCAATGAAAGGCTTTCACCATGCGATCTAATTACTATGGTACTAAGTTCCAAATCTTAAATTTGGTTTTCAAAATCTATAAGTAGGCTTCGTAATCCAGATACCTACAAACTGGAATGAGGTTGCCTGATTCAAAGTATACGTGACGTCACAGCGCAGGTACAGGTACGTTCGTATACAAAATAGTTACGCATCCTCTGCCTCTTCCTCTAGAAAGTCAAAATCGGGACGGAGTCATAGTGAGTAGTCTTATAGATCACTGTTCTTACTAGTATTATTATTTAAATATCTACATCTTTGTGGCTGATTGAAGGTTCATTGCAGAGTTAAATGCCTTAGGTAAGACTCTCAAGCGTATAATATTGCAGGGTATAGTGGAGGATATTTAAACTAATATTTTCACTGTCAATATAGACAAAATTACATATAAAAGTGAAAAATAAACGTAAACTTGACAAAAACAGTGCACTGAAAGACACTGCAATATCAAGAGGCACAGAAAGTGTGTTGAACTTAATCTAAAAGAAGCAGTGCTATCACAATCTGAAAATTAAAAAGATATTATCTCGATGTTTAGCATGGATTTGTGTAGCCTACCATGATGTTCAGTGCTAACCTCCTAATTAATAAATTGTGTAGTCAAGATGTATAATAAATTAAATAATCTACATTTTAGGGAATTTCTAGAAAATTACAAAGAAAATTAATGAGTTTTCAGTGACAAGCGACATATGCAATATCCTAATGAAATATGAAAAAATATCAGACAATAGGAATATCTTGTACTACATCATGCACCAATAACGTCATATACTGTACACGACATTCAAAGATATCTGACCCAACTAATCGTTAGTGATCGATAATTTGTTAATGTAAGTGTAGCTTCTTTAGTCATTACTTCTATGAATAGATGGCGATGATAATAGTCGTACATAAATATACGCGCATTATAGAATTCAATTTTTCAAATCACTTTACTCATTGTAAATCAGCTGGAAACTGCTGATATTGTCAATTATGAGAATAATTTATGCTTAGTCAACAAAATAATTTTCCCTGGTACCTTTTTAATGGCTCCAACAATGGTGCCACCTATTGAGAACTAGCGGAACTCTTTCAGAATTTGTCAATTTTTTCTATCTTTGGTTCTGACTTATCCCGTGGTTGGAAAATTCGCTTACACGATCACAAAATCATAGGTCAGATATAATTGAACGCCAGTTATTGAAAGAATTTCTTGCAATATAAAATCATTTCAAGCGACATCCGCATGTCTTTAAGTTCCGTAACTTACGAATGTACGTTATTATTCACTGCAAAGATCACGACGAAAGTGAACATCACGGCTCAAGCATGTGTTTACTAGTATAGCTTCAGAATGTCGGGAGTTGACTGTACTCCACGAACAAGCAGCGACGACCTGTTTACATCCTTATCCGTTGCATCACCTGTGTTCGGCGTATTACCAATGTGCCCTAACTTCAGTCTTTAGGTAGCTGGAATACGAAGCCTACCTATAAGATTAAGTAGTGTTACTTTACTCTCGAATATGGAATTAGGCCTACAAAATTTCCATAATCATTCTCGATGGCATAATGATTAGGCCTATCGTTCTTACCACTGCACTGGACCAAATTATCGTCGATACAGTATAAATAGAGTTGCTTTTCACGTGTAACATAGAGCATACCCAAGCACTTCAGCCCAATTACGCTTTTGGGCATCCGTGACTTGTTTGCTGGTTTGCTGTTAGATTAAGCGGGGCCCACCATTCGCCACATCACGTATTGCTCTCCAACATCAAATCTGGTAGGCTGACGTATGTCACAGATTTATATAACATGTTATGTTCCCGTCTGGGATGAAATTGGGGAGAAAGGGGTTACAGTGCATCTTTTACTCATCTAAGAGTCGTCTAGGATCCACCACTACAGCCATCTACAATTTTTTAACAAACCGCAAGGAACACCTACCATGATGGACGTTTGATTCGGCGTCACACAAACACAGAAGATGCCCTATTTTTCGAGGTGAAGATGATAATAATTAAAGGGGGATTGTAGAAAGTTTTGGTGGAATGTTTAGTAAAAAGAGAGAGAGAGTGCTTATAAACACGTGATTTTTAAGGATTGGTAAGATGATAACCCGCCCATCTTGGTGGAAGACATGACGCATGAGCAGATGGATAATTTTTTTTTTTTTGGTGTGGCTCACGTATAATATTTAACATTGAATTTACTCGATGTTAGTGAACGCACTAAACTTATTCATTATATCCGAAGAAATGTAATGAATTTTCCTCCCTAATAATACATACAATAAGGCTGGTTGAGTGGAAGAGAAGGCCTTATGGCCTTAACTCTGCCAGCGAAAATAAAACATTATTATTATTATTATTATTATTATTATTATGTTATACCGATTTGTAGCTCAGCGCTAGCGCGCTCTTTTTCCATCCAGGTGATCCCCCTCCTGGTTGCGGCAGGGTTTGTGGTGAACAAACCAAAATTGGCTGAGGGTTTTTCTCGGATATTCCTCTTTTCATATACTAATACTCTTCACCTTCTAATTTCATCTATCATCTACAATAGTTAAAAGTAGGCTGGGGTGAAGTGTTGGTGTTAGACCGGGTTTCCGATGCTGACGTAGGTTCTAGAGTTGAGGGCACGCACAGGCATAGAGAAAGAGGTCCACTAACCAATTAACAGAATCGGGTCCCATTTTTTTTAGTGATTTAGCAGAAAACAAACTTTAATACCATTCACTAATTAATTATTTTCAGAATATCCTGTCTTACGGGATTATTCTATAAAATCTTAAGACACTACAGGCATACACTAGAAAATGTTACGGAATGAAGTCGGATACGATGGAAAACAAGGAACACATACACAGTGTTATCACTTGAATTGTCAAAAAATTAACTTTGGTCAATTATTTTTTTATTTCTTTCATAAAAAAGACATTAGTTTCTGTGTGCTCTGTCTTCAATTTGTACAGTTTCGTCGTGTACATTATTATTATTATTATTATTATTATTATTATTATTATTATTATTATTATTATTATTATTATTATTGTTATTTCCCCTGGCCAGGGCCCCCTTCTACGTTTGGACCCTAGGCAGCTACCTAATTTGCCCAGTCGGAAGTTCGTCTCTGGTTGAGGATCCGGAATCTGGAGTTTGAGGTCTCATTTGATGGAGCCTGGCTATGTCAGGGCTCAAACAGGCCTGTCAGCATCGGATTCACGATTGCCATTTAGAGTTCTAGATCACCCGTCGGACTTGGAACAATTGCATATATAGGGCGCACGATGGGCCACTGTGAGCCTAAGTACGTGTGATTCATCCCAGATCCGCCTCTTGACAAGCCAGTCGGCTGGTGGGTGTACTGATATGATTGTCAATGTTGAAGCCTCCCACATTCAGGGATAGAATGTGCTTGGCTGAAGATCAAATTTTATAAGCGAAAATGCGATACGGAAGGTTGGAGTATCAATGGCGAATCCTCGGCCTCATCTCGCCAAACACAATCTCGCTATCACCAATTCCATCGACGCTAAATAACCTCGTAGTTGATATAGCGTCATTAAATAACCAAGTAAAAAAAAAGTAAGAGTATCTCGAGAAGATTATTCCAAGACTATTTTTGTTTACCATATTTTCTACTTGGATTTCAGGAATCTGTCCTGAGACCTGTAACATGGAAAACAAACATTACAGTTATTAAAATAGGCGTGTCAAATTTAACATACACCAAGTTTTTCCATTCGTTCTACTTTCAATGTAGCCGAAGAAAATTTAGTCCCCCTAACATTTAATGGTGCGCGCCTGAGCCCGAATTTGCAGAAGATGCTTGTCCTTTACTGACATCTGGCAACACTGTGTTCTACTCAGCTCAAAGCTTTGTCTTACTGTGTGTCTGTCTCCCCTTTCACGAGAGACTTCTGGTCAGCGTTACGCACAATTTCTCTCTCTCCCTCTCTCTCTTTCCCCATGATGCACACTGGACGACGAGAGCATAAAATGTAATATCACTCACCACACTAACGCATCAGGATTGTCCGTTGCTATGCAAAGTCTGAGACTGAATGAAACTGATTGGCCAGAAAAATCACGTGATTACATTTCCTGCCTTGTCATTAAAGCAAAGCCACCAACGTTTTAAATTTGACAATGGCTATAAATCATCATCATCATCGTTTGTACTAACACGAACCATTACCATCACAATTACTGTAATATCATCATCATCATCATCATCATCATCATCATCATCATCATCATCATTGTATTGTTCTACTGCTTTTCCGCCTCAGCCTATTGCAATGCACATCGTGAAGCTATCTATTCTTATCATTTCTTCCGTTTGATCATCATAATCATTATTTTCCTCATCTTCCTTCCAGGAAATGGGTGTTGAGTCTGTTTCAGCAACAGTAAAACGTCTGAATTTTATTGATGATTAAAAAACTATAAATGAACATGTTCATAGTATGTTACAAACTATAGAAGTTTCGTTTAGTTCTGCATGTTTTCTGTAATATTATGAAATGTAGGCCTATTTAGTATTTTTGGTTTTTAATTTGAATCTCTCCTTGGAAAATGTTGTAACATCTCTCACTTCTTTTATAAAGTCTTCCTCTCTACCTAAGGCTATATTATTATTATTATTATTATTATTATTATTATTATTATTATTATTAAATATACGCGGAAAAGAACCCTAATTCACCAAGCGGTATGCTAGGGTTTTAGCTTTTGTTATACGTTATACTACTTATTTTTACACAGATAATGGTGAAATATGTATCTACAGTCTTTTAAAGATAAAGTTTAGCAAGTCTA
This sequence comes from Periplaneta americana, assembly GCF_040183065.1. Classification (NCBI taxonomy): domain Eukaryota; kingdom Metazoa; phylum Arthropoda; class Insecta; order Blattodea; family Blattidae; genus Periplaneta; species Periplaneta americana. The sequence goes on along the minus strand of NC_091118.1, from coordinate 111,239,104 downwards.
TAAATTGTCTGTAGCAACAAGATTTTTTGATTACTTCGCATAGTGGAGTCCTGTATTCGGTGTTGCAATTCAGAAGATGTCTTTATTTGAAATCTCTTTGCTTCAATAATAGGACAATCAAATAGAAGGTGTTTCACACTGTGAAGGTCTTCGCGGCAGGAGCATGTAGAGTCGATGTCTGCTGGAATGTTGAATCTGTCGAAGTACCAAATTTCCCATGTCCAGAAAGAAAGTTGTTACGAAAGTAGGTTTGAAGTGATGGCTTTTGAGTCGGTCGTGGATTAAGGCTATAATGAAGTAATATTGTAACTGCTAATGTTTATAAATATTATATATTCATTCAGCGCTTTATTCTGCTACAAACTCAACATAGTCGTCGTCAAGGAATGGAAGTTGATTGAATATCTAATAAGATGAAGTAACACAACAGAACAAAATGATATCCCTTTTATCGGTAAACAATTACATATCGATTATAAGTATGCAAGGGATTCTAGAAGACGGTCACATACACGATTAAGGCACGAATATGAACATAAAAGGTGAGTGATAGTTTCAAATGTACATGTTCTTTGTATCAGTATTCAATCGGCATTCAAATCCATTCTGAATATACAGAGTGATTTACGAGGATTTACCGTCACTTACGAAGCTTATTTCCGAAGACATTCTGAGCAAAAAATATCATATAAACATGTGTCCTGATCTCAATATTTTCAGAGCTACATTAATTTGAAGTTGTTAGTAAAATATCTTTTTTCTTTACTCTTAAGGGTAAAAAATATTACAAATAGAGAATAACTCTTCAGAAGCATAATTTCTTTAATTGGCTAGTGTTCTGAGGCTAAAAATGTGTTGTTAATTGCTTTGTACAGATTTTGTTTTTTAAATTTCTAACTAAAAATTAGATCATTCTTACGCACTTATCACAAAAATTGTTACAAATCATACGATTTCAGGAACTTGGTTCTTTACAGTTTAATTATGCATCCTAATATACAGTCTTGAAAAATTTACAAGAGCGGCGTGATTTATAATAGTTGTGATAAATGCGTAAGAAAATGCAATTTTGTAGTTAAAAATCGAAAAAAAAAAATCTGTACGAAGCAACTATAGAATTCACAACACTTTTTAGCTTCAGAATACTAGCTAATTAAAGAAATTATACTCCTGAAGAATTAATTCTTTATCTGTAATATTATTTTATCCTTAAAACTCAAGAACAATGATATTTTACAAACAATTTCAAATTAGTATAGCTCTGAAAATATTGAGATTAGGATAAACGTTTATATGAAATTTTTTGCTCAGAATGTCTTCGGAAATAAGCTCCGTAAGTAACGGTAAATCCTCATGAATTACCCTGTATAACTTAATCGAAAATATGTTGATGATCAGATAAGAGTTTTACACCTAACGTTGATTCCCTTTATCGTGTTTCTCTTAGAAGTGCCGAGTATAAAATAACATATATGTGTGATTATAAGAATAGTAGTGTTTCAGGAAGTATTTTCCCCTGAAAGTAATATATAACTGACGTAAATAGTGACAGAAATGTGGTCATGTCATGATTAACATTACAAAACTCTTCTAATATGGCCTAATGCAGGGGTTCTCAAACCTGTGAATCACGTCTTCGTTTGGCACATCTTGGGTATAAAGTAAAGATGAAGATAGCCCTTATATATGCCATGATGGCACTTGAGGGGCATGGAGGAAAGTACTATGTTTCCTTGACCTCGGTACCAGAATGAGTTGGTGTGGTTGGCATCACGCTCCGACCGGCTTTTCACCAACGGGAAAGACCAGAGTCTGAGTGAACCTCGGGACTATTCTGGAAGTTTATGAAGGAGAAAATCCCGCCACCACCCAGGACAGAACCCTGGACCTTGCTGTACCATCTGAACTACTCGACCGCCTGTTATAAGAAAAAACTGAAACTTGTACTATGTTATGAAACGCAACATGCAGATTTTCAATATCCGTGGATACTTATTTTATAATATTTTTCTTCAGTAACACAAGAGCAGATGTGTGTTACAGGTCCATCATCAATCTCAACTGCTGAGCAGAACAGTTAATAGGCATTTCTTCAGACTGCACACTGAAAACGACATTCTCTTTCGGGACTCAGCAGTAGTTTCGGAACAGTGTGGCAAAGGATTGCCCAGAATTAATTAAGAAAGCCGTGAGAGTAATTCTCACTTTTATTACATCGTACCTTCCCGAGGTAGGATTTCAGCTCTTCCAGTAATAAAATCGAAATATAGAAGCAAAGTTATCAGTTGAAGATTAGGTACTCACAGCCTCTCGGAGATTGTCCTCCAGATTCGATGTTTTGTATGACTAGACACAAGCTTACCCATTTAATTCAGACGCATATATTCCTCTTAGATCGGTTATAAAATTACTGTAAAAATGTGTACCTCAATGAAAGTGTTAACATTGTGAAAAACATTCTTGCAGTTTATGACTTCAGGCTTTCCCGGCGTTAGATGTAGAATAACTCTTCTCGGGTTCTCAGCCAGGTGAGTTGGAGCTTTGCTTCCAAGCTTTCGACGGCTAGCTCTGCCATCTTCTTCATTCCCTGAAGAAGATGGCAGAGCTAGCCGTCAAAAGCTTGGAAGGAAATCTCCAACTCACCTGGCTGAGAACCCGAGAAGAGTTATTCTATTTTTGCAGTTGGTGTTGTTTCTATAGTCACATTTCACGGACGTGATGTTTCGCCATTAAGAACGAACTGTGGACATGAATTCGTTACAACAAAAATATGCCCATCTCATCAGTTTCTTTTTTATTCATTTAGTTCTAGACACCTCGTACATATATAGGCCTATAATATGAACTCTTGCCCGACCAGTTTTATCTTACGAATGACGAATGCGAGGTTTGGAACATAAGAACACCTGGCTCCTCAAGAATAACAGCTACCGAGATGAAGTTCATGAGACGTAAATACTGCAGTAGTCACAAAATGAGGCCACAAAAGAAATTACGATATTCTGAAAGAACTAAAAATCAAACCAAGATTACAGTATGTAAACAATCAGAGGAAAACTGGGAAAATCGTGTTAGAAAGATGGATAGAATACGCATCCCGGAACAAATCCTTCAGCATGCTCCCCGTGGAAGAAGATCTGCTGGTCGCTCGGGTAACAGATGGACTGATGGGAGACCGTAACAGACCAACTGGTCTAATACTTGTTTCGGATGGTGGTGATATATATTTTTCATAGCGCAGTGTCCCTAAACTAATATTTGTTTTATATTATTGGAGAAAAATTCGTTCCGGCACCGGGAATCGAACCCAAGACCTCTCAGCTCTGCGCGCATGGTCATTGATTATTCAATGAGGACGGTGAGACTTCATATATGAGTATAAGTATATAATATTCGTTTCGTAGATTATATTTCCACCTTACATAATTTCCAATAAATTTTTTTTCCATTTGTTGATATATGATTACCAGAAAATCTTAAAATATTGCATTCAATTTAATGTGATTGGAAGAATTAAATTCTGCCATGTTAAAAACCACTCACTAAACTCCACAGCTCTACTGCAAATGTTTGCACGTAATAAAACTCTTTCTCCACTGTGCATATTGCTGTAATGTATTAGTTACGAAAGTCATCCATCCACACTTGCGGTTGTATTGTGAGTTGTTTATGTGAACAGAGAATAATGTAAACAAAAGACAACTAGTGCAAAAGATCCAACGTGATCTATATTTTGGTACGAACTTCTTAGTCCTATTTATGACGTTTGTACGTGTCTTCGAATAGTTGACTAAACAACAACAAGCAGCAACATTTAAAAGAATACAAGCTAGTAATGTAGAGGACTATTTTCTTTTTAAATATTACTATCAAATCGAATTTAGATTTTTTTAAATTTCGGGTGGAGGGGTGTCGCAAAAAAAATGTGATTTTTTTTTTTTTTTTTTTTTTTTTGGGTGGAAATTCTAGACTAATTTGTTTGGAGGAGAATTGATGTATGGAAGTACATGTTAGTTTAAAATTTTATAATATGTTACTGCAGGTAAACAACGAACAACCATCTACTCATCTAGACAGAAGGTAATGTGCTCCACTTTCTACACCAGAAATAGAACCACGGACTGCTTGGATGAGCAACATGTACGCTACGTCAGAGCGACAGCGGCACACGGTATGATTTTTCTATTCCTTAAATTTGTACGATCCATATTATTAAACATTTTACGATCCATTATTATCATGTAAATGCAGGAGTTCTTTGCTGCAAATGAAGGTGACTGTAGTTTGAGGTCTTGCCGAGTTAGAAATACATGTGAGTTGAACCTCCCAGGTCCTATGTGCCTTCGTGTGAATGCGTGATGCTATTATCTAGTTACTGTTTGTTTTCAATAATTGTTAATCAATGCATATTTTTGTCATGGTTATTTAAATAACAAAAACACACAGATTGTGTAGAATGTAATTACAAAGTGATCAGTGTAATTTCGTTGTGATAATAATTAACATATAATTAACTTGAGGGGCTATTGTAGTTGATATAGTAATAATAATATTACTTTCTTCATTTTTTAATTAAAGCGACATTGAATTATCTAAGCTCTGAATACGAGTGTAATAATAATAATAATAATAATAATAATAATAATAATAATAATAATAATAATAATAGCAGTAATAATAATAGTAATAATAATGATAGTAATAATATTAATACTAATAGCAATAGTATTAGTAGTAATAGTAATAAATTGTATTCAGTTATTTATTTCATTTTATTGATATTTAGGTGTTGGTGAACAGCAGTTGGCCAATAAAAGTCCAGCATAGTGTTACAGATAAATTGTTCAATAGTGTTTACATATTAACTATATAACAGTGACAGCATAATAAATAATATAATAACAGTGTTTACAATGGTTAATTGATATGAAATAAAACAATTATATAAATTCTAATTAGTGATATAGTATGGTATTTATTTATTTGTCTGATCCAATATTTTGGGTTTGCCTTGCGACACAGAATAGCTCACAAAAAAAATAAAATTATAAATCACATAAACAGGTCTCAAACAAAATAAATTAAGACATAAAAAAGACCTAGTACAATTTAAATTGAATGTACTCCTTAAAGATGCTGACGAAATATCGCTACGGAAAATTTTATTATTCTGGTGACGATGGCATCTTGAAGTTCTCTCTTCAACTTGTATTTTTTCCTCCACTTTACAAAGGTTTTCGGAATGGTGCCTCTCGCTCTAAAGAACAGACCGATAAATGTGATTATTTTAATGTTGTACTTGACTGATAAGAACGGAATGGTGGGATCGTAGATTTTCTTCTTCTTCTTCTTCTTCTTCTTCTTCTTCTTCTCTTTTTTTTCGTTCACTTCAGATGGTTGAGTGGCTGAATTTTAAAATCTGATCATAGGATCATATTATTTCTACTGTTTGTGCATTTCTATTTATAGCTATGATATCTATCCTACTATTACTCCCACCATCTGTAATACAGTGAACTTCTAGATTTTTGGATCGAAGTACATCTGCGATCATAGAACGCATGGTGTTGGCATTTTATTCTGAGTACTTCTCCATTTGGGGAACTCCCAAGCACATGTGTTAAAGTTTCATATTCACTACAGTGTCTGCAGTGGATTGTGCCTGTAGAGCGACCATGGAGAAAATGTATTGGTGCCACCATCGCTATCATTTTTAACATTTCTCTCCACTCAGAACTTGATAATCCTTATGCTTGATGATCCACGAGTTGGCTGCAGGTACTTCTTCAAAGAATACTAACCCTTTTCCTTTCTGAGAATATGCACACCATCTTTTAAATTCACGGTGGAGAAGATATTGCCTTAATTGTTTCACGGATCCTATAGTCTTCTCTATGCTCACTACATTTCCGACAAACAATGGATTTATATAGTTTAGCTTCATAATCTCGTACAGCATTAAAGTGCGGATCATTTAGCTTGATATTGATGTTCAGCTGCTACAGATAGGCTTCCCATGTAGCGCGCATCACTGACATACCTTTATAAAAACAAAAAGAACACTAAATACTTATATGAGATTTTACAGATTATTAAATTTACAAAATATAGGCTATATAAAAGAATATGACATTGGCATATACAAATAAGTCTACATATTGAATGCACCGAAATCACATCCATACATCTCAGTATTTTAATGCATCTGGAGAGAAAGTTTGCATTTCTAAGATAGAGAAGTTCGTTAATTCTCAGGTTTTCATCGAAACACGAAAGCTGACATTGCTTATGAAATATTCACAGTTAATGTCACTTTTGAGAACCTTGCATAAGAACACGTAATCAAGTTCATGTCGTCTAGCATACAAAACTTCGACATTTAAAGTAGTAACATTTTAGTTCATCTCATAGCTGTACACACAGTTATTAGGCAGAAATCTGGATGAACATACGGGTGTAAATTTTCTTTGAATATTTTCCAATTTTGCTAAATCGGTAGCAAGAGAGTTCCATACTACAGATGCATATTCGAATTTCGATCTCACTACTATGTAGTAACTAATGTCCTTTCAGAACAGACGACAGAGCGAGATTCAAAGAAGAATCGGAAATGCATGGAAGAGATTTTGGAGCCTCAGTTTCATTCTGACAGACAAGACATACAATTTAAAACTAAGAAGCGGATCATGAACAGCTACATCCTTCCAGTTCTCCTATACGGAGCACAGACATGGTCTCTAACGGAAAGAGAGCGAAACATGCTGAGAAAGTGCCAACGGAAAATGGAGAGGCAGATGCTGAACATTACACTCAGACATAGACTACGTAACGAAGACATAAGAAGACAAACACACCTCAAAGACGCAGCAAAGACGGCCGACAAGCTGAAGAAGAAATGGGCAGGACACGTGATGCTACTCAACGCGAACCGGTGGACACACATTCTTACGACATGGGACCCAAGGATTGGCAAACGGAACGCTGGAAGAGAGAAGACAAGGTGGGCAGACGAACTTAGAGCAAGATTCGGCCATCTATGGTCAAGAACAGCGAAAGATCGACAACAATAGAAACTAATCACAAAGTGACTTGCAACCTAAACAGTGACCAGTGAACAGTGGACCCTTCAGATATGACATTACAAAAGTGACCATCATTCCCGGAGTGGCAAACCGGGAACTGCTTGACAAGCCACCCTGCATAGTCAGGAGGCCCTTGCCCTTCGTGGGATTTCGTGGCTAATTCTAATTCTAATAATGTGTAGTAAAGCACTAAAAGAGATTCAGGTGTAGAAAGAGGTTAAGTTATTGATCGTGTTATTCCTAACATTCTTATTGAATGACTGTATATGTAATAAATGTAATTGAAAAAATATAATTTACTGTCAATTAATACGCTAAGATCTCTTATGCAACCTTTTCTGTTTATTACTACATTATTTAGGTAATAGTTACATTTTAGTTTAGATGTTTTCCGAGAAAATTATATTATATAAGTTTTAGATTCGTTGATTTTCATCCCTTTATAATCTGAACATTTAGCAATTGCGTTGATATCATGTTGAAGAGTTTGACAGTGAGCATTACTTTTGATTATACGCAAAATTTTAATATCATCAGCGAATAACAGACATTCAGAACTTATTTTTTGCATATATATCAATGAAGATTAAGGAAAGGAGAGGTCCCAAAGTAGAACCCTGGGGGACGCCACATGTAATGTTAAATGGATCAGAGAGATAATAATAATAATAATAATAATAATAATAATAATAATAATAATAATTGACAACGAGAGTTGAGAAACTCTCGATACAGAATAAATTATCATTGGATATAGTATGGGGAGTCCAATGAAATAAAGGGAATTTAAATATTACTTAAGAATCCGAATAAACACATTCGGGAGCGAAAAGTTCTAATTAAATACAAATAGTGAAAGTGAAAATTGTTGAAAGGTTGGCAGTGTGAAATAAAACTCTCCTGATAGTACAAACTTCCATCCTTCAAATTGTTACTGATGATCTAGAAAATGGTACAAAACAGTTCACTTACGTCAATAGACTTTGATATATTACTGAGGGGAACATTTTTTGTTAATGCTGAAATCATACGTAAAATTTGCTTAGTATTGCAATCTCTGTAAATGAGATTCTTGAAAATGCGCCTAACTTCAGATTACTATTATCTTGTCAGTTTTAACCTGTGCTGTGTGTGAATTCCTTAAAAATGATACAATTAATAATATATATTTGTTAAAGTTTAAACATTAGTAATAATGATGATAATACTAGTAATAATAATACTCTATGTTCAAGAATTTTACCCCTCTGTCGTCACTTCTGAGATGCTCGTATCGGAGCTCTGTGGCCATGTGGTCAGCAGCTTATTTCAACTCAAGTCAACTCAACACGAAAGACAACCCCAATTCATGCAGTAACTTCCGCTTTTTGCATTCAAACCCAGTTCCTCAGGATTTATATCCAGAACATAATACTTTGCTACTTAAAATCATATTATTATTATTATTATTATTATTATTATTATTATTATTATTATTATTATTATTATTATTATTATTATTATTATTATTATTTCTCGTAACCAGAATATTGTACGAAATGGAACTATAAAAATTGGAGATTTATCCTTCGAAGAGGTGGAAGAATTCAGATATCTTGGAGCAACAGTAACAAATATAAATAACACTCGGGAGTAGAGATGGGGGAAATAATTTAAATACCGATATATTGATATTGCAATATATTGCAAACCTAATTTCAATAAACGATATATATTGCAGAAAATATATCGGCATATGGAAACAATTCGATATATCGCTATCCCGTAAGCAAATTAATGGATAGGCCTATTAATGCATTTACATTTGTGGACGTACATTTATTAAATAAACTTGAATTTTAATAGCCTATTCCTTATTAGAAGTGAAATTAACATCATAACAATCAGAACATTAAATGTAAAATTGTAACGATAAACAATACATTTTCAATATCATAATTTTATTATTATGTAGTTCCTAACCTAAATCAAAATTATGGTGGAGGTAAGATGAGCTTAAATGATACAATGGGAAAGTGTTAGGTGAACTCTATATGGGTCACAATTTGACAATGAAACATTCATTCATTCATTCATTCATAGTGTTCTGCCCGAAGGCAGGTCTTTCACTGCAAACAGAACAATCTCCACTTTTTCCTACAGTATTTTCTGCCTTCCTCTTTGTCTCCTCATATTATCCATATATCTTAATGTCGTCTATCGTCTGATATCTTCTTCTGCCCCGAACTCTTCTCCCGTTACCATTCTTTCTAGTACATCCTTCAGTAGGTAGTTTCTTCTCAGCCAATTCCTTTTCCTCCTGATCAGTTTCAGCATCATTTTTTCTTCATCCACTCTTTCCAACACAGCTTCGTTTCTTACTCTGTCTGTCCATTTCACATGTTCCAGCCTTCTCCATATCGACATTCCAAATGCTTCTATTTGCTTCTTAGTAATGTCCATGTTTCCGCCCCATACAATGCTACACCCCACACAAAGCACTTTAATAGTCTCTTACTTAGTTCTTTCTCTAGAGGTCCGCAGAAGATGCTCCTTTTTCTATTAAAAGCTTCCTTTGCCATTGCTATTCTCCTTTCGATTTCTACATCCCAAGTATCTGAAGCTGTCCACTTGCTCTACTGCCTCATTTAGAATTCACAAGTCCACCTTCTTTACTTTTCTTCCAATGGCAATTATCTTCATTACATATTGCTCACAGCTGTCATTGAGCTCCAGTAGCTTATCCTTTAGTATTATCTAACAACGCCATATCAGCAAATCTTAAACATTTTATTCTTCTTCCTCCTACTATCACTCCTCCCATGTTCTGAAAACAGTTCTTCACTATATCAGCCAAGTAGATGTTGAACAGGGTACTTGATAAAGGGCATCCTCGTCGTACTCTTCTCCCTATTTCACTTGCTTCTGACATTTCTTCTCCTTTGGCTCTAGGTTACTGAAAAACCTTCTCTCTTTCCAAGCCACTCCAATTTTCTTTAGGATCCCCATCAGTTTTTTCCAATCCACGATTCAATTATTCTAATTTTATATAGGATTCGATCGAGCATACACATATAATGCTCTTTTCTAGATAACAACGTAATCATTTTTAAATCTAAGTAAACAGTACTTGTATTCATTTTTAAATGTAAGTAAACAGTATTTAGAATGTTACAAGTTTTAACAAACTTCACAATTGATTTGATACATGCCTTCTATAGTAAGTTCCCATTGCAAGTTATTGTTACACTCCAACATTCAAAATCTCAATGGTGGTGGTGATGATGATAATGGTGATGATGATGATGATGATGATTATGGGGATAAAATTTTTATTTAGTACTAAAATATAGGCTATAATAAGAAAACAATGTCAGTACTAGGTTGTGCATAGAAATCCTAGCTGTAAACAAATCTCAAACCAGTATTACATCCTTGTTTCTCTTTCCATTTAAAAACACAGAAATAAAAGCTTTGAAATCAAACGATTCCTTTTCAGAGTGGCAGTTGCTCCTGCCTTGGAGAAATTAATACTAAAACAGTAGTAGATAAAGCTCCTGTCTCAGTCTCACGTTCGCACACGTTGGATTTTGAATTTGGCACTGCATATTAAATAGTTTGAATTCGAATTCTAGACCAGCCAATCAGAGAAAGGCATTGATTGGATTGGATATTTCAAGATTGCACAATTATGTAACTACCCACTTTCATTAACGCCATCTCTCAGGGAATTATCGGAGTTAACTAGTGTGGATTTTGTTGTTCATAACAATTCCATATAAACAAAAACAAATATAAAAAACCGATAAATTTATAAGAAAACCGATATATATTAAGATATATTGAATCAAAATTTCGATATCGACATATCGATATATCAAAACGAAAATATCGGTATTTCGTAAAAACCGATATATCGTTCCCATCTCTACTCGGGAGGAAATTAAACGCAGAAAAAATATGGGAAATGCCTGTTATTATTCGGTTGAGAAGCTTTTGTCATCTAGTCTGCTGTCAAAAAATCTTAAATTAGAATTTATAAAACAGTTATATTATTGGTTGTTCTGTATGGTTGTAAAGCTTGGACTCTCATTTTGAGAGAGGAACAGAGATTAAGGGTGTTTGAGAATAAGGTTCTTAGCAAAATATTTGGGACTAAGAGGGATGAAGTTACAGGAGAATGGAGAAAGTTACACAACGCAGAACTGCACGCATTGTATTCTTCACCTGACATAATTAGGAACATTAAATCCATTATACAGTTCATCAGAAAATATCAACTTCAGTGGAAGGATCATCTCGAACGAATGAATCGATGCAGAATTCCAAAAGCACTGTTTCATTACCATCCATAGCCTATGGCAAAAGATCTCTAGGCTGTCCAAAGAAGAGATGGACTGAAAATTCTAGTTTGAGACCGTAACAGGCCACTTGGGCTAATACTTGTTAGGAAGATGATGATGATGATGATGATGATGATGATGATGATGATGAAATCCAGACGTTTGAGATGGGCAGGGCATGTAGCACGTATGGACGAATCCAGAAATGCATATAGAGTGTTAATTGAGAGGCCGGAGGGAAAAAGACCTTTGCTGAGGCCGAGACATAGATGGGAAGATAATATAAAAAATGATTTGAGGAAGGTGGGATATGATGGTAGAGACTGGCTTAATCTTGCTCAGGATAGGAACCAATGGCGGGCTTATGTGAAGGCGGCAATGAACCTCTGGGTTCCTTAAAAGCCAGTAAGTAAGTATTATTGTTATTATTATTGTTATTATTGTTATTATTTTTATTATTGTTATTATTATTATTATTATTATTATTATTATTATTATTATTATTATTATTATTTCTTGTGACATGTCGACTACAGCGACAGTCATTAAGAAGTACGGTTTAGATCCGTAATAAACAATTCTTATTTATTATTTTTATAACGACACATTTTTACTAAGAAAATTGATTATAGCGACATTTAGTAACAATGTAAATTCTTTAAAATTCGTGTTCTAAGCCATATTAATTAGCGACTGTCGTTGAGGGTTATTTGCAGGTAGTCGATAATGTCATTAGTGACAAATAACTTTTTTAGTTACTGTGACTCAATTTTACGAGCCAAAAATTGGAATTCTTAGAAAAAAAAAAAGGTTGAGTGTGAGATAAGTCAAACTCTTTCTTCTGTCATTCTAACAATCTTTACTAACAACAGTAGGCCAAGTTGTGTACCGTACTATAATCTACGAGTAGATATTCAGTTCAGATTGACATTCACTTTGCAAATAGGTGTTAAAGTGTACAGTAGAGCAAGGTGTAATTAAAAGGGAAGTTTTAAGTGCGGAAGATAAAGTGAATGTTATAAATCAAATCGAGAGTAGTGAAAAGAAAGCTTATATGTGCAGTGAATTTGATATATACTTAAAAAACAAGCGAGTGTGAATTAGGCATGCAGTCCTTCGCAAGACGGAAGAAGAGGACAATAATTATAGACTTCAACTCACGTTCTTAATTGAGGGTACTAATATGTATTTTAATTAATGCACATTATATATTTGACTCCGAATTTCACTATTTCATACAATCTAATACATTATTTTTATTTTTCGATATAACAAAAAAAAACGTTAAATATTTAAAAATTGTAGTACTGCAGGCCTATATAAAATCACAAATCATTAGTAGAAAAGCCTATACAAAATACAAGAAAGTAACTCATTCTTTAGTGAAGTAAAACAACAAACTTCGCTCGTAACTAATGGAATAACAAAGAAGATTTTGTGAAACATAATTTTCTTTTCTGCAATAGTCAAAACCACATCGATCCGAGCGACTTGAGAGCAATGCACCGAAACTTTATATCACTTTCTCGCCATACATATTGCTCATGATGTTGACCTACCACGAAAAGTAGATGTACACTTTATATCAGATGTCTTTGGAGCAGACTATAACAAGGGTCTCTATGCATCTCAAGTTATCGCTGCGCTCCCATTGGTTGGCGAGTCATTACTTAGCTGAGAGCGTTGTAGACACTAGCGCGTGCATATCCTGGTTACGAGACGGTATTCAGAGACGCGTCCACTACTACAGTTCTATTGCGTCTAGCATCTGTGCGGTGTATGAGCAGACGACAGCAGTACAAGTGGTGACTGATGCAAGAAATTATGTTCAAAGAAACATTACTTTAATTTTCACTTTTCGTTGTATGAACGTAGTCGGTCACTTAATTCATACACAGACATTTAGTATAGTGTGAACCGCGCTCTCTTGCATTTCGTTCCGTTGTTTATATCTGCTCCAAAGACATCTGCTATAGAGTGTACATTGCTTCGGGATGTTAATGATAATAGTGTAATGGATAAATGCTGAAATGTTGGCACGGAAAATGTCAGTGATCCACAAATCTGCCTCCGTGAACTTCTTTTTCACTACAGATTCCACTTGATCGAGAATGAGACCTATGTTTTTCACATGGAATGATGATATTCTAGCAGCCTTTCGGCCAAATAAATTCTGATTTGTTCAATAAAATTTTCATTGGATTTAATATAAGATTAGAATAATTTACTTTATTATGAGGTAACGTTTCTTGACATTTATCTCGGCACACAATTTCGGTTTCCTGTTTATCTTTATCTGTCAGTCCATCTGTCCGCTTATCGTCCTACTGTCTGTGTCTGTCTAATGTGTATGTCTGCTTGTTTGCTGACGGCTTCGCTGATTGTACGCAAGTCTGTCTGTTACAAGCACTAATCCCTGTCTCAACATTGAATTACAGCAGAATAATAATCCGTATGACGGAATGAAATGAAAATACTTCTTATATGCTCCTGAATCTTACTCGAAAGGAACGGTTGCTGCAGCTTTACAAACAGGGAGATCAGAATTCCATTAAAACTTGGCGAGTAGGGGGGAAGTTAACTATTATAGTTAACCCAATTTTAAACAAATAGCTATATGCCTTATGTAGAGAAAAATAGCTCTAAAAGCTTTAAAGTTTAGATAGGGTGTATCAAAAGGTGAGGTCAATCGTTAAGGAGGTGATAGAGGACTTTATTAGCTGTAAAATACGTTAATACCATTTTTTCGAATTCGTCATCGTTGAGTTGCATGATAAACTTTTCTACGAATGTCATACTCTAGAGACCCATTTGGTATTTTATTTCGCTAATTAATCACAGGAAATACAATGCATAAGCATAACCTACTCTAGTATTTCACTGAAATCGATCGGAACAATATTCAACATGTTCCCCTCTCTAACATATACACAATACGATGTGTAGTCTAATTTCACATAGCAAGTTTGAAATTTCCTACTGTCATATCTCCGCTGCTGCTGCATGAATGTTTGTGCCTAGTTCTTAACAATTTGCTATTTCACGTAGTTCCTTCATGAAGCCCCGTAATAGTAGTCACATAAGTCTGGAGACGATGTAGGTCAAAAGATTGGATCAACATTAATAATTGTTACAAATTGTAGAAACCGAATGTAGGCTACAAGTGCAGCACATCGATGACAGCAGTGCCCAATGAGCGAAATAAAACGAGAAATGGGTCCATAAATTATGACAATCAAAGGGGCATTTATCATCGTGTAACTGGAAAACGGAAACGAATTCGGAAAAAATGGTATTAACACAACTTTTTGCAGTAAATCAGGACCTCTATCACTGCTTTAAAGGTCAATCTTACCTTTTTATACATCCTACATCACAACATTTATCAAGAGAAAGGTACCGTAATATTTGAATATTGCAAAGATATACTGTGTAATTCCGCTACAAACTCTCTTAAAGATATTCAACATAGAGTAGTTTTCATTATTGTATTCGTAGGTTAAACCACATCAGAGATATCTAGCAATAAGTTAAAAACAAACTAATGAAAGTAAAAGTGAACTACCAGCAGTCACTGCAAACCACGCACCATGTTCCCAAATAGCTACATGCACTGCATCTCTTTTAAATATTCTACAAAAATAGACTTGGAATCATTAAATTGTGGCAAATTTAACGGGAGAATTAAATTAATATTTTGACGAAAATTCAGTCGTGCATTTGCTTAATATTATACGAGACTGATTTATTTTGAGTCTGTCTAAGTCTCTGTATTATTTATCAATGAATATGTTAAGTCCAATTTAAACATTTATTTTGAATAAATTCTCCATAATTTCTGCCGTTTCCTTTACACTTTGCTGTTATAACTTTTCCTTGCGTGAATCGGTGCTATTATGTTCTCTATTTTTGAAAATACGAATGATTACGTGTCTTTAGGTATTTGTTGTTTATGTTTGAAATCAGATTAATACGTAGCAAAAATTTCCTGAAGGAAGTTGTGAACTTTAAAAATGTTTTACTGAAAAATTTATGAACTAAACTTTTTGCATTCTCACTATAATTTTGAAATGTTCAATTTCTTTCTAAAAATCAGTGTATTTAATGTAGACCCAACTTATTTCTAATTGATTATGTACTCCATTATATTTATTAAAATAGTAACACACATTTTGTGATTACAGTATAAAACAGGAATATGCATGTCATGTTCTCTTAAAACGAACATGATATTGGACATTCTATAGATATATACAAATTACTTTTAATATGCATTTTAGATCATTACAGTTCATCTATATAAGGAATATTTGTATTTCCAACTTTGGCCTTTGTGTATTCTTCACTACTTTGTAATGAAAAATTAAAATTATTAAATTATGGTTTATTTAACGACGCTCGCAACTGCAGAGGTTATATCAGCGTCGCCAGTTTGCCGGAATTTTGTCCAGCAGGAGTTTTTTTTTACATGCCAGTAAATCTACTGATATGATCCTGTCGCATTTAAGCACACTTGAATGCCATCGACCTGGGCCGGGATCGAACCCGTAACCTCGAGCACAGAAGGCCAGCGCTATACCAACTGCGCTACCCAGGCCGACACTTTGTAATGATATTTTAAATGATTATTATCTTTTATTTATCCAAAGTCCTGACATATCAGTATTATAAAATAGAGTTAAATAAAATTGGGAGATTGAGAAAATGTTACGTTGGAGTTCCGAGGACCTGTGCCTTCTCTTTCATCTTGTCTTCTGCCCACTTGCCGCTGGGGTGAAGTCCATTCCGATCGATCGTCTCGTAATTTCGTACTATCCTCAAGTTATTATTAATGACGTAACCTCGGGAAGCTGTGAACTCGCCGACATTTTGTTTCACAGCAGATGCTTTCAGGCAAGGGATCCTTGGTATTTGTAGTTGATGCTCATAAAAATTGAAACTCTATCGTTTGGTTGTCATGGATACCAACGTCTGGACTACAACAGCTGTGAAGTACTTTTTAGCTTATATCGGATACTGTTATATTTAAGAGTTTTATGCTAACTCATGTTTTTAAGAGTTGTTTGATATCACCTGTCCGTTAGTGCACTCCAAAAGTGTGTGCCCCAAAATTACTTGCGAGACATCTAGGTATTTTAATAAACGTTGGTGGAACCAACGTGTGATTGAGAACATCTTAAAGATAATTTGGAATAGGTGGACAATCGGATGATATGATATGGCGCACAGGAAATCCAGTCTCAACAAAATGTTTTGTGATGAAAGAGTAATGGAACGGAGAAAAATTCTCTCCGGCGCCGGGATTTGAACCCGGGTTTTCAGCTCTATGTGCTGATGCTTTATACACTAAGCCACACCGGATACCCACCCCGGCGTCGGACAGAATCGTCTCAATTTAAGTTCCAAGTGTTGGGTTCCCTCTAGTGGCCGCCCTCTGCACTACGTCATAAATGTCTATAAACGTAGGACTGAAGTCCACACGTGCTGAGGTGCACTCGTTATGAGTGACTAGTTGGCCGGGATACGACGGACTAAGCATCACGAAGTGATTTACGCATATCATATCTCCGTTCCATTACTCTTTCATCGTATGATGACGCAAAATATCTGCATGGACATATCATATGTACTTCGGTACATTAAAATAATATATATGATATGCGTAAATCACTTCGTGATTTAAGACTGCGCTTATTCCGTCGGATCCCGGCCAACTAGTCACTCATAACGAGTGCACCTCAGCACATGTGTGGACTTCAGTCCTACGTTCATAGACATCTATGACGTAGTGCAGAGGGTGGCCACTAGAGGGAACCCAAGAGTTGGAACTTAAACTGAGACGATTCTGTCCGACGCCGGGGTGGGTATCCGGTGTGGCTTAGTGGATAAAGCATCAGCACATAGAGCTGAAAACCCGGGTTCAAATTCCGGCGCCGGAGAGAATTTTTCTCCGTTCCATTACTCTTTCATCGTATGATGACGCAGAATATCTGCATGGAAATATATGTACTTCGATACATTAAAATAATATATAAAATGTTTTGTGTTGAAAGCCTATGGCAGGTTTCTTGTGATACAGATTCTTATCAAATATCATTTGAACTTGTATGGCAGACTTCATTTCTTCGAAACAAAAGACACATCGAGGATGCTTTGAACCTATAAAAGTTTCCATCTCTATGTCACCTGCGCGGAAAAAAACTCTCGGTGGCAATATTAGGCATCACGACACCTGACACTCCGTACACAAATGCTCATGAAACCTGAAGTGTTTTTACACTCTTTCTAAGTTGTAAAGTTCTTTTAGATACGTACACAGTGTATTACATCATGTGAGTATTACTAAAATAATATTGAAATCGGAACTCAACTCTGTCGGTAAAACCGAGAGGCAACAGATTGGAGAAATCTGGATTCAATCTCGAGTTGATTGGAATTTTGATTTTCGCCATAAATTCTAGAACTGCATTGGTATTCACCTACTCTCAGTCATGACATTAAGTAACTGGTCTTGCCTAAGGATAAAGACGGCCGTAACATGATACCGAGATTCAGAAATCATGAACTGTGCGTCTCTTCTACGGCTGCATGACTTGCCTGTGGAAAATTATTTCAAATTTAGTGAGCCAGTGTTCGGTTCGAAAGAGGAAAGTAAGGATTTTATGACTCTTAAAGGAAACTGTGTGCGTTCCAAATTCTAAAGTTAAAAATTATTATTATCTATTATTATTATTATTATTATTATTATTATTATTATTATTATTATTATTATTATTATTAGCAGCAGCAGCAGTAGTATCAGTAGCAGCATTAGTAGCTATTGATATTGTAAAACTATAGGCCATTCTAGTATAAATTCCGTATTTAAGTATTTCATGAAATGAGGTCTTTCAATAACATCTATTTGTGAAGGAAGACATAATACTTGTATGTGTATGAGAGTGGATCTTTTTAAAACTAAAAACTTTCAAATTGATTTCATACAACAGACAGCAGCGTTGTATTACGCCATTTATTTGTAATAATTTAATTACCGGTACCCTTTACAAGTAGGCCTATATAGGCTAGCATAATACCGGCGTAGCTCAGGAGCCAAACAGGTGGATACGTGATCCTACCCAGACTACTGTTTGGCTTAAATTCGAAACTCCCTGAACTATCTAGCTGATTGATTTTTCCGAGATTTACCTTGACTGTAAAATAAATGTAATTTAATATTGTGGATAATCCACAAACTCGTCTCTAAACGCCATCACGCTGTCACCAATTTTACCTAGGCTAGATAATCTCGCAGTTGATGAGTCGTCTTTAAACAACCGATTAAATTAAGTACACTAGTTCAGAATGAAACTAACTGGCCGGCGCGGCGGTCTCTTGAGTCGTGATTTTCTTGAGACCTTTTTGGGTGGGTGCGCGGTTCACAAGATGACGTTATTTTTTTCTTCGCGCGGTTTTCGTGCACGTAATAATACATAATACGCTTGATGGCGTGCATTTAATAGAGTAGTGGTTAAGCTGCTAAAATTCCATGCAGGGGAGTTGGTATCCTCGTTCGATTCACTGCTGTTGATATACACAGAATATATTTCATCCGCCTAGTGGTGGTGGTGGTGGTGATGTATTGATCATTGTATTATTCAATTCATTTTGTTTATTTGAAAAAGAAAAGGTAATGGGAAGAATGATTATGCACTGTAACTCATGACATGAGACAGCTGTGGAGGGGAAACAGGAGAAGGATGTCAACATGTCGGCGAAACGCTTATCACACATACATACGACAAATGTTTTATATGCAATGTATGTAATTTTGTGTATAAAAATGTATGAATATTATCTCAATTCTAAACACTAGTTCCAATACTAATTAATATTAAGAATTTAAAAACGTAGCACATTAACGTAGCTATAATTATAAATTATTGAAAACCTTAATCTTTATGCTTGGTTTCTTCAATTTTTTATTACAACTGAGAATTTTTAAGGATTTAGCGAAAATAGTGACACTTTATTGCTGTTTTCTGTAAATTAGCTTCTTAATTATGTGATAACATGTTGACCAAACAGAGACAAAGTTTCAGATGGTTCCTCTGTTTCATTTTAAGCACAGACATGGCAGAAAATGGAGTTTCACAAATATATGTGGTGGAAAAACAAATAAGAAATCCGATTGATTTGTCATGTAAGCTTGGATAGAGACGAAAAGCATCTCATAAGAATATTTCCACTATAAAATATTTATTCTTGAAAAATGCTTAGAAAAGCGAAATGACAAATTCCAGGAGAATATCTCGCGGCCGGTATGATTGATGCCAGGGGCCGATAACGGGCCGCGGCCCGGCTGTTCGGAAACTCTACTCTAGAAACTGCATACTCGGTAGCAATATTATTATCACATTCTGTTGGTTTCTCTTATCGATTGTTGTTGGAAGTTGTTTGTGGTTTTTGTCAGTTGGCAGTACTGGGAAAGTTCCCTGCTCGGAGCACGGCGGACCGAGTGTGCTTGTTAAGAACGGAGCCTACTCTCCTCATTAAAAGAGAATAATCAGCAAAGTGGTCTAGAGATAAAGCTGAACAGTGCACGAGACTCTTTTGTTATCTTCTTTAATTTTAATGTACAGCATCGCCCTCCCGTGACCGTATTTTTAATTAACGTAGCCGAGCTCTGAAAGAGTTTACAGGGAACCAACTGCGATTGTCAACTAGCTATTTCGCTTTATATAAAGAAGTAAAACATAGGAAAATTAGCTTTTTGTTTAAGAATAGTTTCAAGATTCGTATTTTAATAATATTGTAATACCATTAATTATAAATTTCCACGAAATGCAACAATCTGGTCGATACAAACTGTTGTGTATCTAGTCGTACAAAAATAATGTTTAATTGAGATATTTACATCCTTCATGTCTGTTACAACTGAAGACAGAATTGTGTTTTGGAAACAATAGGAACTGCATGATACTCTTTACTCCATTTTAATCTAAAATCTGTGAATTACAAGTATCTCCTGCTTTTTGCTTATATCTTGCTGACCAAGTTGTAATTATAAGTACAGAAAACTACTGCAAGTTCATATTAAGTTCAAGTTTAAACTATGAAGTCATCAGGAACAATAGAATAAATGTATAGGTTCTGGGAATTAGTCACTGTAGATAACATTGTAATAATGAGTGCAGAAACTGAAAACTTCGGAATAAATATTAGTTTCATCATCAGTAATATTTTCACTGTTGTAAAATTAATTTGATTCCGTGAAAATTCACACAAGGTGGATCTTGAATTAGAGACTGAGCTATTTTTCAGCTCACACATAGTGCCAAACAGATAAGTTCCCCTTGCATGGCGTTCCTTATTTATGGAGTCGATATACAGAGTGTTCCATAAGTGCATGTGAATACTTTGTGGGTGTAATGTAGAGGTAAAAATAAGACTAAAATTGTCTATACAACTTCTCCTAAAAATCCTTAATTTTTTTATTTACAATGCAATACATAATGTAATACCTCGGTAGGCTAAAGAAGATGAGGGGAGTACAAGCCTTATTATTTGTCATGTTCTCGAACACAGTAGCTCCTCACTATAGTTGACACAGAACTCAAACGGCTTTGTTTATATTTAGATTGTGTTCTTGTCGTAGGAAATATAATATTCATTACTATTGTAGTTCTTGTCGTCACTATTCCTCTTAAGGTTTCAGTTTGTGTTGCATTTTTGTTATCCCTATTTGCTGCATAACTCTGAGAAAAAAGCAGCTCTGGGGAAAATTACTTTTTAGTTTGTGTTGCATTTATAATCTCTACTTTGCTGCATAACTCGGAAATAAAGCAATATCTGTAAACGTGTCAAAGAATCTTTTAATATTATAATCTTACTTATACCTCTACATTACACCCGCAAAGTATTTACATGTACTCATGTTGTTTACCCTAGCAAGGTATTATATTATGTATTGCATCCTAACTCGAGAACTGAGGATGTACAGAAAAAGTTGTAGAAACCATTTCAGTCTTAATTTAACCCATAAAGTACTTATGTATTTATGTACTTATGAAACACCCCTTTTAGCATCGAATCGTTAGATGTTTCTGTATATGTGGATGGTGAAAAAATTGAAGTCTCGCATCTTACAGATTAAATGAAAACATTAATTCATATTCGACAAAGTTTTATACGAATATTCATGTATATTCATTTTATACATTACTTGAATGGATTCAGATATACAAATAGACACGTTCACCCATGTACCGGGGAAGAAAAGTTTTACCTATCACAAACATAATGATTGCCCAAGATGTAAGTCAGGTCCTCTTTGTTCAGAAATCATCAGCCAAATGACTGAGCTACAGTAGAGTCATGTACGAATATATGTATACCGAAACGAAATTTTTACGAAGAATGAGATTATGGCGTGAAGTGATTATACGGGACATGTCAAATGATTTCCTCTCTTTGTAGAACCATTGTGCAGTATTTCTTCACGAAAAGTTCTCATTCTAAGTTGGATGACTCTATCTTCATTTGACAGCTGGTAGCCAGGCAACGATGTTAGTCGCGTTTGAAAGGCGCCCTCCCCTCCTCATTTAAACCGTTTTCTTCTCTGCTAGGTATTCTGAGGTAATAAAGCCGTCTTGATGTGCCAGCAGTTCCATTGTAAGAGTTGCCTATATTCAGATTCTTTTTAAGAAATTTCTTCTTTCGGAAACGGTATGAGATAAGTGACTTTCCGCACAAATGCACCCAAAATTCTTGCGAGAAATTAATTTCTTCCCTGCCATCATTTGGAGACGACGTTGATGATTTCAGAATGTTTCAACTTTTAAGTAGTACTTCATTATTGTGAACTCAATACTTTTGAGTATGCTTATGTGTCATAATATTATGTACACAAGTATAGTTTGCCATAACAAATTGTTACGTACTGTTATAACAATTTATTGTTATACTCAATGTATGTCGGTTTTTGCTGGTTAAAACCGTATTATTGCCGTTGAAATCTAAAAACCTGCCCCTAACAAAACAAATGGGAACAGGTACATCAACATGCATCCACTGCGTACGATGTATAATGGTAATCATTAGACTTCGTTGAATTGCCACACGCAGCATGCAATTAGGTTGCCGATGTACGGTAGTATAGAGGAGGTGGGCGACCTTACGGTCTCGTAGTATAAGCAGTTCATGTGAAGAGTTGTGACCGGTCCAAATAGATAGAGCAGCTACAGCTAATGTATACATAAGTAAGCACTTGTTTTTGCATTACTGTGGTTGGAATAGTCAAAGCTTAACATTTGTTCAGTGCAGACAAGAATTCAATCAAACATAATACAATGAGAGTGTTGTTGTTCCAAATAATTGCCCCTGGAATACCCTTACCCCCTCAGCCAGTTTTGACCCGTTGGGAAACGTTGTTGGATGCTGTTAATTATTATGCAGAACATTACGGTAAAATAATGGAGGTAATTGATGCATTGGATAGCACAGACAGTTCCGGTGTTGCAGCTGTAAAATCATTGCCTTCTTAACAGCTATTGGAAGATATACTATGCATGGATTCTAATTTTAAAATCGTGTCCAAAAGCATCACCCTGTTAGAATCGTCTAAATTACAACTCTCAGAAGTCCTTAATGTAGTGGATAAAGTATCACAAACCGTTATCCAAAATAACAATTCACTAATTTCAGAAAAAGTGAAATGTAAGTTGAGAAACATTATTGCTAAAAATTCTGCCTATTCACAACTTCGTATTAGACGTCTGAAGTTGGTGTACTAAAAAGTAGTGATTTTCCGTTCTTCAAATATGCACCTATTACATCGTGTGATGTTGAACGTACATTTTCCCAATATAAAAACTGTTTGAGTGACCATCGGAGGAGGTTCATTTTGCAGTCGCTCAAAATGTACGTAACTCTTCACTGCAATGCACATATTCAAGGATGATGTGAGTTTATTACATTAAATTTTAAGAGTTAATATATCTCACTACAAAATAATTGTGTATTTATATGTTTAGACATTTCCTACTTCAATGATCATTCATTATATTTCTTGAATGCAGGATACAGGTTTTATTGTAACTGCAGTATACTGCTCAGTGTTTACATTAGAGGCATACTCTATCCTTTCCACGCCCCCTTCTCATACAGTCTATACTGCGTGCATAGTAAACCTTACGATTATCGTGGCAATTCCACGAAGTCTAGTAATCATTGTACGAATCCCTATGAGACCTAGCCCATCATGGTTCAACACGGGGTCGTTCAACACAAGATTTGGAAGGATCTAAGTTGATACTCATTATGCGGATTATTCAAAACAAAAGAATCAAGTGAATATCATAACATTATACTCAGAATATAGGAGTTTGCCATGACTAGAGCCCGGATGTTTAGGCATTTATTTTGGTTAAAATAGGCAGGCATATAGGCACTAAAATAGTAAAAATAGGCAGTGAAATAGGCATTTATTATTCATGGAATCAGACAAAAAATAGACAAATACTTAATAAACTATCCCATACGGTACTCGCTTTCCTTGGTTACATGTCACAACAAGATGCTTTTTTAAGTTGTTAACTGCCATAGTGAGCCGCCTGTCAGAGAGAACGTTTTTCATGGTGGAAAAAGATCTTTCTACTACTTCTACTGAAGTGATTGGGGCAAACTTAAAACAGCTTATTTCAGAAGAACTGTCCCTACTTTCTTTCAGAGATCGGGAAAAGTCGACTGTGTATTGTCTCAAAAAGAGGGGTGTGAGAAGGGATTAGAAACTTCAAAGTACGCGTGACTTGTGTGTAAGCGACAGTAGTAACGGGACCTGCTTTTAATACTTCCCTTATCCCCTTTCTTTCGCTGGTAAACTCCAAAGTGACCTGAGCAATGAGGGTTATACTGTTCAAACATCTTTGTTAAGTGACATAAAAGATGGAATCGGTAGGGGAGAAAAGTTTACGTATTCTTGGAAACGTATGTATTGCCGGAGAATAAGATTCTCAGCAAATATTTGTGTGAGGCGAATAAATATTTTTAATTTGTACAATCGTTCTTTCTTGTTTTTTTTATATAATTTATGTGCTGTTTATTTTAAATGCATTAAAAATATAGAAAATGTACAATAACTACGTAAAAACGCTAAATAAAGCATTTAACCTTAAAATAGGCAACGGTAGCTAAAATAGGCAAAAAAGGCAAAATAAAAATTGGGTCTATCGTCCCCAAATGTGTGGAAATGTGTTTATCTCTAATAGGTCTTTCATACATACACTCAGTTTAAAAAAAGGCAATTTGCCTAACATCCGGGCTCTAGCCATGACAAATTGTTATGGATTATTATGGAAGCAGCCTGTTACTGCACTCAATGTATGTAGGTGAATTATGTAGTCATCCTTTTTGCTAATTAAAACCTGTTTTAAAGGCATTAAAAAGTCAATATTTCCTATTGTAAAAGTACAAGTAAAATTCTATAGTGATTTCAAGAGAGAAAATTTCTAGTAGACCTAAATGTTTTGTTACTTCGGTCCTTTACTTTTTCGTAAACAATTGTTATTTTTTCAGTAAGTATTGTTTATCATGAAAAATGTTTCTTATATTTAAGCATTGAATAACATGATTTAGTATTGGTGGTTGAATATTCACTACCTGTGCGATCTCTGTAAGTCCAATGTTCACTCACAATATATGTCTAATATCCAACACGAAAAAATATAATACAATGATTGATTCAGGGCTATACCAACAGACAGAGGAACGGAAATTATGAGCTATATTAAGAATCAAATTATTACACTCACTGTCAGAGATATAGAAAAATGTACTGAGACAAGAATTCGAAGTAGATTTTGCTGCATTTGCAAACGACGGCTGTGTTCCTAATGAAACTAATGGTTTTTGTTGTTAAATTCGTAGAAAGAAAGGTATAATTTATTGAGAAGCTTAAGTGGAAGGCACGCTTACCGATCCGAAGCTGCGCTTGGACGTAGATTTCATTCCCGCTTGGAACGATTGCCTGGTTGGGTTTTTGTATTTTACTAGGGTTTTCCCCAACTTTAAGACGAATGCCAGGTGATCTAAGGCGAATCCTCTGCCTTATCTCACCTAATACCATATCGTTATCACCAAATCCATTGATGCTAAATAACCCAGTAGTTGATATAGCGTCATTAAACATCCATGTAAAATTATTTATTATTATTATTATTATTATTATTATTATTATTATTATTATTTAAAAGGCTATACTCTACTAAATTCCCACCTCCCGCATTTCGTCTCTCGTAGATTGGCTGGTCTGATAGTGCTCTTCTTCCATGCTATACAAGTGCCTATATGGCTTAAATAAAGGATACCTTTACCATGTATGTATGTATGTATGTATGTATGTATGTATGTATGTATGTATTTTACTGTACTATAGTACTAGTAATAGATGATGATGATGATGATGATGATGATGATGATGATGATGATGATGATGATGATGATGATGATGATGATGAAACTGATCAGGAAGGGGAAAAGAAATTGATTGGGTTACTGGCTGAGAAGAAACTGTCTACTGAAGGATGCATTGGAAGAAATGGTGAACGGGAGAAGAATTCGGGGTAGAAGACGATATCAGATGATAGACGACATTAAGATATATGACTCATATGAGGAGACAAAGAGGAAGGCAGAAAATAGGAAGAATCAGAGAATGCTAGGTTTGCAGTAAAAGACCTGCCCTTGGGCAGAACACTTCTTTCTTCATTCGCACGAAGAACGTGGCGGAATCAATTTAGCCTTACCTGTTCTTCTCCTAATATCTTCTTTCTGGTTTCTAGCAATACTGAAAATGCGCCAAAATAGTTTATTTTACTGCTTGTAGTTGTCCCTCCTTTATCCTAGTAATGCAGTATTAATTTCTAGTTCCGTTATCTTAAACGTTTGGCTTTGAAATGTCTATTGAGAGCTACTTCTTGTCATTGTTTCCTCTTTTGTGTGCACTTGGCCTCTGTGAAATCACGAGACGTGAACTTCGAATGGAAATCCTGGTCGTCTGACACATCTGTGCGCAAGACAAAGAGTTTTGTTTAAGTCGAGAAAGAACTGCCTGAAAATTTTGCTTGGGTGGTAGTATAATTTGTTACACGACATAAACATGAAATATTGTCCGCTAGTATAATAATAATTATTGGCCTTCAAAAATTTCCTTCTAATACTTATTAAAATGTCTTTGTCCTTTCCTAGATTTGAGTCAGCTAAATTAAAAGTTGAACAAGAAGATTAACCAGCGTATATGTAGATATTATACAGTATGGACACTTCGCGTCGGTACCGTTGATGTAGCAGGACTGATTTCAATGACCTTCAAACCAGTTTGAGCGTGAGATTCTGCTTTCTCCCAGGAGTTGGGACTTACATCACACTAGCTAGAAGTCGACACAGATTAAATATAACACATACAATTAATACATCTAGGTATATTATGTATTCAAATAAAATAAACTGGACCGATGAAATAATAAATCCGTCATTAACTGTAATGTCTGGACTCTAGAGTTCCTTTATAATGAGAGTTGAGACGTTGGCCCCCATCAACAATTAAAATATGTAATGATTTGATAGCACTGAAAATGGAAAAACAAAACTCCTATGAGAAGTAAAACCCTATATACCTATATTATATTATATGCAAATATCAAACGAATTTGATGTTATAGTTAGTTGGGAGGCCGCCGGAGGGAAAAAGACCTTTAGGGAGGCCGAGACGTAGATGGGAAGATAATATTAAAATGGATTTGAGGGAGGTGGGATATGATGGTAGAGAATGGATTAATCTTGCTCAGGACAGGGACTAATGGCGGGCTTATGCGAGGGCGGCAATGAACCTCGGGTTCCTTAAAAGCCAGTAAGTAAGTATTATATTATTTTATAATATAATTATAATTTATTATATATAAAATTAAACATTTATTATTACAACTAGTTTGTCACTGAGAAATAAGGAAACTCTGTTAACTTGAATTTATTTGAAGCAAAGCGTTAATGGATTATGCAATAAGGTAGGCGATGTTTGGATCCTGTGTCACAACTCTATTCTCAATTATTATCTTAGCGTGTGCTCGATTACACTAACCCCTAGCGCTTGAAAGTGGAACTAAACGCCGGCGCACAGAGAAACAAAACACAGGATAACTCGCTCAGTGTCCATTCTTTGTAATCCCTATCCGCTGGATTAACCATCGAGACTATTCACTTCCATTTCACTTGCATAAATATTAACTGTTAACAGCTAAAACTGTCTGAATTTTTCGAATTAACATTTGCATGTAGCACATATCATGTATCAACATCATTTCCCGTTGCAATTTTAAACTAAAAATTCTAATTAGCATGTGAGTTGAAATTTGTATCCGAGTCTGGGTGTGTTTACGCCGGAAATGGGGAGACGGAGGAAGTGCAAGTCTTAGAATTCACCACACGCCGCAGTAGTATCGCATGCATCTTAATTGTGTGGCTCAAAAGTTGGTTACTCTGGATGTAACGTGTCACTGTGTTCAGTGAGAGAAGAATGGCTGGACTCTCGCGAGATCTCGCGCTGTCTCGTTGCATTGTTCTCGAGTATTTATTGTTCTCCGAGAATCTTATCAAGCTAGTCCCACTGCGACGCTGCATTGTTATTCAACGACGCTTCTCCAACTAACATAGATTATCACAAATATTTTATACGTATCCAGTGCGGTCTTTTAGACAAATTGCGGTCTTTCCACTTCATTTCATCAGTTCATGAAATAAAATACATAAAGGTTTTCACTGTCATGCAGAAATCAGTTTAGAGGTTTTAATGGAACTGTATAAGCCTACCGCTTTACTCACCTTTGGCCGAATTCTACATTGATTTTCCAGCACGTTGAATTTGAATATGTGATGGGGGTGGGGAAGAAAGATTTTGTGTAGATTTTCTAGGGTTACATCCTTTCGAGTTCTATTTCTCCATAATAACCATATTTAACATCAGTAGAGGAGCCTACTTTTCCGAAGCTGCGCTTGTACGTGCGTTGAGTCTTGCTTGGGCTGATTACCTGGTTAGGATTTTTCAGACGTTTGCCCGAATTGTAAGGTGAATGTCAGGTAATTCACGGCGAATCCTCGCCTCATCTCACCAAATACCATCTTGCTATCACCAATTCCATCGAAGCTATACTATGAGCTAGTAGGTGATACAATGCCATTAAATAACACTGAACAAGAAGAATTTTGCTCAGACTTAAAACAATGTGTCCCTTATGGTTTGATGTTCACTGAATCCGAAAATGCATCTCTTTTTTTTTTTTTTTCGTATGACGTAAGGTTTTTAAGATATACTATGATTTCACTTTTCGATAAGCGCTCCCCCACGAAACAACTGGCGCGGGTTTGGGGGCATAAACCAAAACAAAAGCTAATGCATTTGATGAGTTTATGACTTATTTCCGGGTTCTTATGGTTGTTGGCAAGTTATTTAGTACTTCTAATAAATAAACAGATATTTATCCCTTCTATGAAGTAAATTTCATAACAGTTCAAAGTGAGGTCTATGTAATGAACAAACAAGGGTGTAGTTTTCAGTATTTAAAGGAAAAGTTTATCAGTTTGAATGAAGGAAAATGAAAAGAAGGCAGTTTCATCGGTCCACAAAGTCACAAAGTAATAGCTGACCCTTTTTTTTGAAGAAAAACTTTCCGTTACAGAAAGAATGCCGTGGAGCGTTTTCAAAGACGTTTGCTCAAATTTCCTTGGAAATTATAGGGTAGACAACTACATAGAACTTGTTGTGGAAACCATGTTAAGCGCATATGACAAAATGGAGTGTAATATCTCCCTCAAAATATACTTTTTACATTCTTATTTGGATTTCTTTCCTCCTAACTTTGGAGCGGTAAGCGACGAGCATGGGGAAAGATTTCATAAAGAAATATCATAAATGGAAAGACGAGATAAAGGAAGATCATCATCCAGCATGCTTGCAGACTATTGTTGGTTGCTTGTAAAATAGTCTCTGGTCTAGTTATAAACAGAAGTCATCCAGAAAATTATTTTAAACGTAAGTTCAAATTCCGAGATATTTCTCATTATACACATGAAAGACTTTTATTGTTGCTGTGTTTTAAACTATGTAACATCAGTTTTGTATCCAGTACACATTTTTCAAGTATTACGAGGCATTTTGAATCCGTAGTGTGTTGTAATTTTATCAGTAGCAGTGAAAAATTAAAAAAAAAAAAAAAACAAGTTTTGTCGCAAAAAATTCAATTCATTTTCTCCGGAAAATAGTACGATGGGGCAATTTTTATTTATTTATTTATTATCTTGCTAATAATTGTAATATAAATTATAAAATATACAGAGAAACTTTAGCTCGCCCCTGAAAGAGTAGAACTCGTGCTCAGGGGCGGATTCCTGAATTGAAATTAATAATTATACAATACAATTATAATTAATAATTATACAATACAATTTGCAATTGTAGTATATAAATTTAAATTTACAATTTTTCTATTTTTATAAAATCCATACATAACTTTTTAAATTTAATACTAGAACTATTAGAATGACAAGATTAGGATATTTAAATATAAATTTGTTATATATTCTTGGGCCTAAATTACTACTATGATTAAATACTGTAACAGTGTTGCATTTTGGTTCAAACAATCTTAAAGAATTCATACCTTATGTTTCATAACTATGAGAATACAAGTCAAAATTATTTCGATTTTTATGTATGAATTTTATTAATACAATATAATAAATTTGTCTTACGTTAAGTACATTAAAGTCTATAAACAAATTTTGAGATGGAAAATCAATAGGTTTATGAAGATATATTTTCATTATTTTCTTCTGTAATAAATAAAGTGGATTAAAATTGGATTAAATGAGCTACCCCATCCTATAATTCCATACATAATTACCGATTGAAATAAAGTTAAATATATTGTACGTAATAAACTTATTGACAAGTAATTCCTCAATTATTATTTGGATTTTAAATTCAGATTTAGGGTACACATTTTAGCAATATTCATCTATTTTTATTTCGGAGTGAGACAAAAAGTAAAAATTTGTTGTTCAGTGTAATGAAGTAAAAAAACAACGGTAAATTATTTCATCATACCTCCTTTTCCACGTGACCGCTTCATGTGAATACATAAGGAGAACCACGAAATCGTTGCAATGGATCCTAAAGTTCTAGCAGCCTATTCGAATATGGTGAAACAGAAGCACGACTTCTTACTCTAAGGCTACATATCCCTTAACCTTCGTTCTTTTACTAAAAGAAATCTCGATTGAAGTTCTTTGATACAATGGTACATAGCAGAAATTTTCTTGATTTCTTCTTCTTCACTTCATGATTGATTTAGTTACATGCCTGTTTCGTCTTTACAATAGGCCTATATCTCCCCGCTAGGTTGCCTACATTTCTCTCTCCTTTCGGATTGTAATAGTATGCTTTTGAGACCTCTTAATTATTCATTCGCTCTAGTCTAGATGCTGAAACTATTTGTCACAATATCCTTCAATTTTATTTACTAATCCCTGCACATTTAATTCTTGTCTTATGATTACATTTATAAATTGTTCTTGTTTGGTGCGTCTTATCCCAACTCTCACCGTTACGCTTATACAGAAATATCGGGATGACCATTACTTTTACTCTTTTAACTAATCTGGAGTTATTGCTTATAATTTTAAGCATGTTGCCGCAAATAATTTCGAATGTTAATTTTTTGTTTATATCGTAACTTTATCGTTTATGTTACTAATTTCATTTACAAGGAAGTTGAGAAAAGTAGGCCCTAACTTGTTCTGAAATTTAGTTTTCAATAATAATTTTGGATCGAACAAGTATTTTTCTTGACATTCAACCCAATTTTCTTGTAGGCCTACTAAGTATTTTGTTATAGTTTCCAACAGAAGTGTCTTTTCTTTATGCCCCCAGTATTTCCTACAGACATGTGTAGTTTTAAATGTTGGTTAAAATAGGTATAGTTAAAATATTCCTTTCTTATTAATGATTTTTACATTTTCTACCGATAAGAATAACGTTTTATCATGGCATTCTCAAAAGTTTTGGCATTGTTAAGGAAAATATATATTTACAATATCGCTAAAAGACTTGGTATTATTAATAGGTTATATGTAGCTCCTTTACATCCGTTTCTTCAAATTGTGGTATGTTACTTATATTTTCATGTCAGTGTAGTCATTGTTTGAAAATATGGCTCTTCAAAAAATGTGTAACTTAGATATAAGCTAATTCACATTGGATTCTTATATATTTTACATACGTAGTTTAAATCTATTGGCATCATTATTATCATTAAAAGTAAATCCATGGCACTACAGCCCGTGAAGAGCCAAAACCGACCAGCGGGCTACTGGCCTCACGTCCACATGCCGAAGCAGAGGTGGACGATCATCCAACGAGAATGGATGTATCGTATGGTAGCACGATGATCCCCCTAGCCGTTATAGCTGGTTTGCGAAACCGGATTTTCGCTACCTATCGTAGCTCCCCAAGTGCATCACGATGCTGGGTGGGCACCGGTCCCATATACTGGCCGAAATTTCATGAGAAAAGTCTTCCCTCGCAAGGACTCGAACTAGCGCGCATTCCGTAACGCGAGACCTAGGGAGGATGCCTTAGACCACGACGCCACGGCGCGGGACTCATTGTTATCATTATTTGTATAAATTAAGAAAACGGTGTATTTTCATACGCTAGTTCCTAAAAATATTTATATGTTTACAGTCATTAGGCCTACTAAGAATCTAATTGTCTGCGGAATGATTTTTAGAATTCCTGACTTTGTTAAAACTTAATTTCAATACAGTCTTTTTTTTTTTAAATATTGAAATTATTTAAGAAAACTATAATTCTTCCTGTACTAGTTCCTTGGAATTTCCGCATCCTTAAATACCTCTTTAATATATTTTCCATAGCCAATTATTATAACTTCATAGAATTGTTAAAAACGTGTGGTTCCATAATGCTCATTGCTTGAAATAATTGGTTGATAATTGACAGTGATTCACCCATACGTCTTCATCTAAAAGTGAAGCACCGAAGTTGTAGTTATTTTTGCTACCGCTTTATAGTTTCTTTCGGTGTAACATGAGAGGCGAACTACATTGTACCACATGATGGTGTTCGTTAATAGAGCAATGGTGAAATGCCGGTAAGGAGAACGGGATTACCCCAAGAAAACATATCACTAATCACCGAGCTTACCACAAGTTTCACTTGTATATATAGGGATTCGAACCAGAGTTACCAATGGATGTACTATTGCTTGAAATCTTGGTAAATTTAAAGATCTTGAATTCAGTCATTATTAGAAGTGTTATCGTTTACTCATGGCTTGAAATATCGTCACACTTTCTTTATCTCTTATATATTTCTAATTTGTACAGTCTGTAGCCTACTTCTCTATAACCTGGTTAGGCTTACTTGAAATCTTGGCGTATTCCAGACATCTCTTTGTGGCACTGTACTCGCTGCTTGAAATCTGGTGTCGCAGAGCGACGTGTCAAATAAACTTTTCTTCCAGCTCCGCACTGCCCTCTGGCGGGTCGTCCTTCACAAAGCCTCCTAGTGGCGTTGTTACATCACGTGTGTTATCGTATGCAAGGTGCTTTTATTTATATGGAAATACGGGAAAATCCCTAGGCGGTTTTGGAGTTAAAAATCACCTGGCACGAGGCCGTGGGCAACGCAAGTTTAATTCGTGACATAGAGATGAACACCTGACATGGACATGATGTTCGTATTTTTTATCGCGTTATCTATGAGACTAGCCAAAGAATCTACTTCTGCCAATGAATACTGTTCTTCCTCTGACGCTTTTAGACACTCCCACAGTATGAGGAACAACATTTATAAGGATTGGTATTCCTTCATGTAACTCATTTTTGTGTGCTCATGTCATTAGTGCCTAAGGATAAAAAAAAAAAATTGGAGAAATCTGCAAGTTCATCATATATCGTTCATTTCCTTTCCATTTCTATGGGGAAAATTAATATACAAAAACGTAACGTGTATTTTGCAAATATGAGACGTGGGCACATGACATGGTAGCGTTCAGGTTGTTAAATTATCGTAGATAGTAGGAAAGGATGCTTTTTAGAATTAATCTGAAACGGTAGACGATATGACGAGAATGCAGCAATGATGAAACGAGAATAATAATGGAAAGAATAATGCTACGAGGAAAGCTGCCCCGCCAACGTGCATTTTCTGAAGTCTGTGTAATTTTTCCAGCATCTAACTGTGCTCTTAGTTGAACACAAACCATCAATTCACTGGATTAAAATGTTTTGTCATATGTTTTTATTAATTTTATAGAGATAAATATATTTACAGAACGTCCCTATGTTGTGCTGCTTCTTGTATGAAGTTCAGTTATTACAAATAAAGAACAGTGTTTTCAGAGGAAATGACTTGTATGCAAAATTCCTTCTGTCGTTGCCTTTTTCCTCTTTTGGCTTTATGATGTCGAAGTTTACATCCTCTTAATTCACACATTAGGCAAGTAGCCCACATATTGTGAGCCTCCCTGATGGTCTGATCAGCACAGCACAGGGCAGCACACGATACAGCACACGAGGAAAATTGTCTACGCAAGAAATCGAAACACGTACCGCTTGAATGGGAAGCGCGTACGGTATCCCCTAAGTCTAGGCATAGTATTGAAATACTGATCATACACGGTGACATGTTAAGTTACAGTATTTATCCTTATGCAATTTACTCAGTACCTAACCAAAAAGACCGCTTTGTAAGTAAAGTTGTATTTCATTAATATTGTTGCCTTTTTAAAGAAGGATTATATGAAAGATGATATAAAACTCGCTGTATACCTTGAGCGAATGGCTCGTCTTGTTCTGGACGGCTAAAAAACCATGAACTAGGTCGCATAAAAAGAGTATACTGCAGTGATAATCAACTCGGCCTAAAGCGGACATGGGCGGTCAACACTGCTCCCGTGCAGGGCAAGCGGGCATTAGGCCTAACTCATACTCGGCATTGTGCAACTCTGTTCCACGTTCAGCGCGATTCTTGGCAGAAGCTAGCTGCAATGTTGAATAGAACTAGTATGTCTCAACAGTCGTCGTCTTCTTCGGTAGGAATTTCGTTCACGATTTCAAGATTTAAACGTATGGAAACAGGTTTCAAGATTTTCATAGCCTAGTGTTGGGAAAAGTCGTTCTTTTTCCAGTACTTTTCCGAGTGTTCCGGTTCCAAGAAACTATTAATTCCAAAAGAACAGTTCCAAATAACAGCAAGCGTCTGCACAACGTAACAATCAGCAAAATATTATATTTGTTCTTCGGAACTAGATCCGTTTCCAAAAATATTAGACCGTAATGCAATTCGAACCACGACAGTTGTTACAGTCAGATGTAACTTCAGTAATTTATGCGGACTATAAAACATTGCAATGGTTTGATCTTTCCCTCAGCTAAATGAAGGATATTACTACAGTACTACTTGCCATTGGTCTCTATTAAAGATTCATTATACGCTATATCAATTTGTATATTTTTTAAATTGGATATAACAAAAATACTTTGAAATAATAGTAATAGTAATAATAATAATAATAATAATAATAATAATAATAATAATAATATAATAGACACAATCTTACAATTGTCTTTTTCATTCTTGTTGCTATATTAATAGCAAACATTGTAACTGAAGCTGATGGCCAATAAGACTGATTGTTTAATATTTAAACGCACCCTGCAAGTTCATTGGAGTTAAAAATTTCGCGCTCCTCCATCATACTCATGTGAAAGAACTACTGTACATCCAAGGAGAACACTTTGGCTGGAACTGTTATGGTCTCTAAGAAAGTATCTGGAGTGTTCCAGACAAAATGTTTGGACGATATGTTATAGAATATTCCAGTGTCTATGAGGAACAGTATGTCAGAAATCCCTACTGTTATTTTGGAACAGTATTTTCCGTTCTTTTCTTTTCTTTTTGGAACTATTATTTTCTCGGAATTATTCCAAAAGTACTGTTATGTTATTTTTTCCTATCTCTATTATAGACCCATTTACTGTGGATGTAGATGGTGTTCCTGCACAGCTTCAGCTAGAAATTAGAGACATAGAGTGTAATAGTGGACTGAAGGTGAAATATAAAAGTTGGAAAAAGTTTGTGTGATTTTTATTAATAAATTTTCCATCAGTCAGATTTTTCAGGCTTCATCAGCACGCTTTTGATATACTGTGCATGTTCGGATCTACAAACATATGCGAACATTGTTTTCTTTAATGAAAATAAGTAAATCTCACCACAGAAGTAGCTAATTCATCTGACTTCAATCTACAAAATTTCCTCAGTACATACACCACTCAGATCATACTGCATAAAATTGAACAATTGTACGCGGTAAAGGGGATAAAAAATCCCACAGAAAATCAGGAATTATTTTCACTAATGGTCCATTAATAGACTAACAAAATGAAAGGAAAGAGTAAAAATCTAAATTGCAGTATTTAGTTTCATTCAGCTTTCATTTCATCCCTAACGTATCAGCCAATTGGTTTCATACACGTAAATATCAGTGTCAGGCATTCTCATTACTTCAAGTTTAATTTGATCAGTATGAGAAACGATTATCACAAAAAATGGAGCCATCACCGCAAACCTCCGCTCTGCCCTCAGCAGCGAAACATGAGTGCAATGAGCAATAGGGCAGGCTGAGATGACGTCATAAAGCATCGAATTGATTATCACTGAGTATAGAATACAGATATTGGTGTAACTAATGGCAATAGGTATCACCCACTTACAATCTTTCGATGCGCTATTATTATTATTATTATTATTATTATTATTATTATTATTATTATTATTATTATTATTATTATTATTATGCCTCACGGATCTAGGCTCTTGATCTTGTTCCGGCCTCAATTTCATCTCATTCTAGAGCATCCCACCTCTCTTCTTCCTAATTGTCTGTAGTTTGAGACTATTTTTAGTATTCATAATCTGTCCATCCTCCCCAGATAATCTTTCCAGTTTTGTCTGTATTGTAAGATTTTATCATTTGTTTTAAATATCGTTGTTTCGAATTCTATCTATCCTTGAGCAGCCTCTTACAGACTGTATAAATTACATACTAGTATCTGTTGTTTAGATTGGATTTAGTGTAAATCTTTTTGTCTGATTGCCCACAATTCACATCCTTAAAGAAGGGAGGAGACTACCATCATCTTATTGCACTTTGTGTGTTCTTTCGTGTATTTTTAGCATTATTACTATTATTATTATTATTATTATTATTATTATTATTATTATTATTATTAGCATTGTTGTTGTTGTTGTTGTTGTTGTTGTTGTTGTCGTTGTTGTTGTAGGATTTAGGGCGGCAATGAACCTCCGGGCTCCTTAAAAGCCATAAGTATATATTGGAGAATGTACTGTTATTCATAACTTATTCATTAGCCATACTTAACACTAACAGCAAATTGTATTTATTTATCCTAATTCCATTACTCTAATTCTTCTATAGATGGATGGTGTTCTTGTTTAAATGAATTTTCCAAGAAATCTTGGTACCTAAGTGTTAAATATATCGCTAAACGGGAAAGGCTGAATTATATGGAAAGAGTGCATTGAAAGAAAATGTGCATTTAAATGTTCACATGTAAAACTCGTTCTGAAATAGTGTGTCCAGAAACGATGGTACAATGATAGGTGATACTGCAATGTTGGAAGAAAGACAATGTAGCGAAGTACCTACCGAAATATACTGAGAAAACCTGGTAATTCATTCACTTTGTACAGAGAACTCCTATGCAGATAATAACGTTGCGTCTAGTGTGGCGCGGCTGTCCCGAGAAGTGACGTGGGACGTGCATAGGGAAGCGTGCACGGACCTGACCGTATGCCGGCGTACGACCGTTCGCCGCCCGATAACAGATTTTGTTAGAGGTTGGAGTGGGACCGGTCTCCATAGGAACTCTCTGTATTTTGTGTGATAATATACTAAGCTATTAATTAATTTTTATTTGAATTCACTTAGGCCTGCGTATAACATTAGTAACTACTTCTTTAAATATTATCAATAATTAGGCTGTCCCTTGTCCCACCAGAAACGCTGTAACCTACAAGTTAAGTCTGTCTCTTTCTTGCTTACTTGTAAGGTTTTCTATCAGTTTACTACCATTTACAGCGATCTTAATCAGCATTTCATAGTGAAGTATTAATTGCCTTAAGTTCATTCATTGAGTTTAGTGGAAGAGCAATTCCCAAGGTATTTATATACAATATTCCGTCTAGGATACGTGGATAAGTTTCTTCTTTCTCCTCACGTCGATCGTCTGTATTTGGTATGGTTGATGATACCCGTGAATTATACGTATTTCTTCAGCGGAAAAAGGCTGTCAATACCCCCTACGACCGTCTTAAAATTCATATTTTTAGTAATAGAGTGCATTATGTGAAGTTAGGCCCCGCAATTACACTATTCATAATTGAAATTTTTCAACGAGATTTTTCATTATTTTCCCCGGAACAATGACATTGGCAATGACAATTAAGGGAGGGGAACTTGAGAGGGGGTAAAATATAAAAGGCACGCGCAATCTTTAGCTTTTCCGATAGGAGTCATTCATTCATTCATTCATTCATTCATTCATTCATTCATTCATTCATTCATTCATTCATTCAGTGTTCTACCCAAGGGCAGGTCTTTCAGTGCAAACCCAGTTTTCTCCTATCTTTTGTATTTTCTGCCTTCCTTTTCGTTTCCTCATATTATGATCCATATATCTTAATGTCGTCTATGATCTGATATCTTCTACTACCCCGAACTATTCTTCCGTTCACCATTCCTTCCAGTGCATCCTTCAGTAGGCAGTTTCTAGCGAAAGGATTGTAGATTTATTGATAAAATGTGTTTGTGAGCTTTATGCTTGTTAGCTACTTGTTTACTATAGCTAAATGTGAAAGTAGTTGCCTGAAATTCAAACTCTGTTCTTTTGGTGAAATACAATCCAGTGACTGAGCTACGCCTGGACCCAGAAAAGACAAGGCAAAGAGATTTGGGGTAAAAGAAAACAGGGAGTAACTTACAAAAGGCAGAACAGACAGAAGAAGATTACACCTCCCGCAGGCTCCACCAATGGCATCGTGGACTTACGCAGTAGTGGAGATAAATTATCGGAGCCTTGAGGCCCGCCCTTGCCGTTCAGTTGAACGGGACTCGCCGCAGATCAATTGGAGAGGATCCAGCGGAAGGTGAAGAGGGCCAGGCCCGCTCGTGTAATTAACTGGAGCAGTCAATAACATGGCGGCTCGATTGAGGCCCCTCACACCCCGCGCAGCTGAGCAGACTCCACAAAGAACGAATACTGCGTGTACCCTGATGACATTATCGTGTTTGGGGTTAATGCAATGCATTGGATTATGAGTGCCGTTTTCGCCGCAGACATTCTCTGATTTACTGTTTATATTTTATTGATAATCACATAGACTGATCTCCACCATAACGTGGGAGACATTAGCTGCACATTATGTCGATTTATAGTGTTTTGATTTCGACCACAAAATTACTACATTGCCAGCTTCTCTCTAGGCATTTATGGATTTAATATTTATTACTAATAAGTTAATCATATAGACACATTCTCACTGTGACTCGGAAGACATCATTTGTGTATTATTATCGATTTTATACACAACAGCTTTATGTTTTGAGTTTTCAGAATGATTTACTGCTCATCGATTACTGATAAGCAGGGGTAGGGAGTTCATGCTCTAAGTAGTCATGTAATATGGATGCCACATGCCCTTAAATTATGCGACATAGGCTCAAAAACACGCACTAAAATGTTTAACTATGGCATTAGACCCATGAAAACTTATTTTATTGTTGAGAAATAGATACTCTGCTTCCAGGTTAAAACGTCTTTGTTTGTGTTAAGTATGTGTTTAGATAACTCTCTGACAACGAGTTTTTACTCCTTCAGGGAAGAATTAAGATTGTATTTTTGTACATGTTATTTTACTCACAATAAATAGCAATAAGATGGGTGATTTCAGAAAAAAAAACCCATGTAAATAAAATTCCACAAAAAAAAAAAGTCCATAAATAAAAGCCCACATCAGAAATGTCCATGACTGAAATGTCCTTAAATAAAAGTCCACAACTGAAATGTCCATAAATAAAGGTCCACAACATAAAAGTCCACAACTAAAATGTCCATATAAAAGTCCATAATCTGAAATGTTCACGAGAGGCAAAGTGCGCGTGGAGAAATGTCCACTGCAAATATTAGTTCAAAGTTGTTGCTTAGCAAGACATTTCAAAATCTACAAGTTGATATTTTAGTAAGACAAAGCTGTTACTTAGCAATCCATTTAAAATTTTCAGTATGGCTGAAGTAATACCACAGTCTAGTATATACAGTCACGAAGCTCAATACGTAGTAAATATGCATCCATAGATAGTTGCTAACCACTAGGATCGCTAATATTGCTCATTACAGACAATGCGAAATAGTACCGGCACAGTCTATTGTTCCTAGCACCCTCACAACTCAAGCTTCGTGACTGTATACAGTATACTAGACTGTGGTAATACTATCACAGTAAAAGAAAAACGTATTAGTAAACAACAGTTATGTATAAGCCTACCACTTCCATTCTAGAAACAAAAATGAGGAAAAACTGTATTGGAGGTGTGCAGACATGCAAACATATAAGACAAAAGGCGTGACAAATACTGATCTGGAACACACAGTTATTCTTAATGATGAAAATTCAGCACCTACATGAGGCGTATTGAAGAAATAGTTTGGAGATCTGAAAATGCACAGGGAATTTGTTGAAGAACCACTAAACAAATTTTAATAGAATGTAATTTTGTATATTTTCTGGACATTTAATTGCTGGATATCAAATCATAATGGACATTTTCGTTGTGGACTTTTATTTCATATGGACGTCATGACAAGGTGGACATTATAGTTTATGGTCTTATGTGCTGTGGACATTTTGCAATGGACATTTTAACTGCTAACCGATACACTTAGTCCACATTTAAAATAAGGGATGAATTACAATTTACCACCATTGTGTGAAGGATATTTTCCTTGGAAAATCTTCCCCTGTTGTCTCTGAAGGTACTTTTATACCAAAGTCGTTGGACACCGTCACTTCTGTCAAACGTTTTCGCTAGCAATAGGCCTACCTTATTTTTCACAGTTTTAATACATGTATGTTGAACCACTTGAAATCTTTTTTCACTTACAATATATTTTTTACATGCCTTGCAGTCCAAAACTCTGCCTTCTGTACTAATAAAATAACTAGAAAATTCGCTTTGTAAACTTTTAAGCCTGTCCGCATTTTGTGGTTTAATTTTCGGAATTGCCTGTTCCCGTCACGGATCGTCATTGGCCATCACTATTGACAGAGGTATTGCTCTGTTTTCTAGATTCTTCCCTGTTATGTAATCTATTCCAGTAAGACGGAGCTTTTCCCACTTCTCGAGACAAAGGCGCCTCTTAAGCAGCCGGCCGGGGCTTTCAGTCGCTCTTCACTTAATAAAAGATTCATTTCCTTGATTGACACTCATGTCATGATATGAAATCTTATCTTTATTATTTGCTTCGATCAACAGTAAAAAAAATCCTGAATAACCCATTTGAAGCTGTTTTGTATTTATTTTGAATTTGAATGTTAAAATATGCAAAAAAAGCATATTATATTTACTAAAATATAACTAAATAATTTAAAAGGGCATAAATATGCATTTATATGCACAACAAAATTCATTCAGAACAATAGAAAATTCATAAATCGTACAAATAATGCACCAACATATCAATAACATGTTTAAAGAAATATGAAAATACATGAACTTCCTAACCCTGCTACACCGTTCTGCATTTCAGAACTTATTTTCTGTTGTTTTCAATCTAATAGGCGATTCTAAACGGATTTTTTGTGCTGAATTCGAAAATAATCTCCATTTTACCCCATCACGTCAGGTTTTCAGACAATTCATGAATAACTAGAAATGAAATTATAGCTTTGTGGAACGTCATAAAAATTATTTTCAACAAGAATT
This sequence comes from Periplaneta americana, assembly GCF_040183065.1. Taxonomy (NCBI): domain Eukaryota; kingdom Metazoa; phylum Arthropoda; class Insecta; order Blattodea; family Blattidae; genus Periplaneta; species Periplaneta americana. Next base: position 111,197,581 of record NC_091118.1, on the reverse strand, counting down.
TTGTGAGAAAAAATTATCCCACAATTTGCTATTTGTCACTAATTAACCATTAATTAATATTAATTAATAATTAAAAGCACTTTCATAACCTTACCTCAATATTGCACTTCAAATTTTCTCCTCTTTGACTTTCTCGCATGTTGTGCAGAGCAGTCCCTCTTTAACATCCAGCAATAGTCCACAATGTTTCCATTATGAAGCAAAACACGTTTAAGAATTTTCTGAGAAGAATCTATGAAGAACCTCCACTCTTTGGAATTATAGTTTGTTATAAAATTTTAAGACGGTAAGGATGTCTTGGAAATACACTAAATTTTCTTCTTCAGTAAAAAAGGGACAAGTTCCCTCTGACGATGCCAGTACCATGAAAAATATGTACCTTCAGGCAATACTTTCTTTTCTTTTAACCTAGAACCTAATAGTTCTGCTGATTCTTTAGGCAAATTTAAATCCCTAACTAAATCAATAAGCTCACGTTGATTAAAACATCTATCGTCACCAGTATTGCCTGGTTCATAAGTATGATCCACTGGAGATTCAGTTTCAGTGCTTCTGGATCCAGATGGCATTGTATATGATTCTGGGGGTAGCGGAACGGGAATATCAGGACCATGAGGTATGGGCCGAATGGCAGAGGGAATATTAGGATATAGACTACCTTTCTTGTTTTTAGCAGTATATCCAGCTACCTTAACTGTACAAAAATAACAATTGTCTCCATGTTTTGAAGGTTCCCTCCAAATCATAGGGATACCAAAGGGCAATGACTTCCTTTTTCCATTTTTCCAACTCTTCAACACAACTACGACATACTTTATGGGGGCACCAGGATTTGCCCTGGTCTCCTCACTTAATGCTAAAATATTGAAAGTAAGTATTCTTTACAAAAGTTGTTATATTCTCTCTCTGTTTTACTGACGTATATGACCCACATATATAGCAAAACAAATTTGGATCATTTACACAACCACGTTTCAACATTTTTATGAAACAACACTATTATGTTGTACTGTCGCAGAAAAATGAGAACTTACACACTTCACTTTTACACGACAACCAACAACACAAAACTGAACCTCATATTTTAAAACAACTTTTAAAAGGGGATAGGTTTATTACGTCAGTAAGGGAATCTGTAGCCTCATAAGCTGGATTGCACTTCCATATATACATATATATACACAGGGACCCTATGTCATTTCTCTAATTGATTGTTAGTTTTAATAGCAACCTCAAAGAGTAAATATTTCCTTCATAATTTTTATGACCTGAGGCACTAAACTGTTCAAATTCCTGTTTATAGATAACGTTGTGTGCAGACAGATAAAAATCTCCAAGAATAAACAACGGATGTCTTAACCTCGGTTCATTTTAAGGGGAAGGGTACAATTTTGTACATCCCTAAGGGCGGATACAGTCAGTAGATTTTAATAAATATCAAATACAAACATAATAAAATATATTATGATACATTTTAAGTAATAAAGTTTAAGTTATAAGCTTTTAACAAACGACAAGCACACTGTAACATTACTATATTACGAAAAATATTGAAAACACAAAATTTTGAATTGTAAAAAATTCTGACGTGGTACGCGAAAACGGATTTCATTTTTGCAATCAGTGTGAAATTGTGAATCAGAAACGCTAATTTATTTCAAAACAACAAAATCCATGCAGAACGGTGTATAATTTAACACCTGGTATTCAGAATTTAATAGAAAAGACACGGAATTTGTATATTGTAAAATTTGAGTGTACACTTCAGAATAATTTCTTTATATTCATTGATTCACTGTTAAGATATTGCTGACAACTACAAATTAGACTATCGCTGTAATGGAGAAGATATCATCGTTATATATTTTCGAAATTATTTTATTATAAACCAATATAAATTAACTTTTATATATTTATATTTTAAATTGCTCATACAGATAGTTCGGAATTATGCAAATCGAGTTTTTAGATATAACTCACTGTAAACTTGATTTGAATAATTTCTAGGGAAAAATTGTTCCTGAAAGCTCGATTTTCATAATACACATCACTGTTCGTTAACAGAAAAACCACAATTCAAGTCACACAGAGTTTGTGTGCTCTCACGTTGGTTGCTTGACGGTTGTCAGCTCACTTTGAGGTCTGTGGATATGGAAGGAAAAATTGGATCGGTGTCTGGTAGAGTTGCTGGGTTGCTCAGTTGATAGAGCATTGGTGCGTTTAACCAAAAGTCCCGGGTTCGATTCCCGACACCGGAACAATTTTTCCCTCGAAATAATTCAGTTCGGAATTAGCTTATCACAATTTGTGGAAGTTAGGCAAACCTGAATTTTACAGTGTGATCACCAATATAGGTCGAGTTTTCTTATGCTTCGAAGTTGAAAATATATCTACTTTACACAATTGAGCTTCGAAGTGAGTTCAATAATATATAGTAGATTATTAGAAACTTTCATTTACTATTTTTAATGCAATGTTTATGAATTGCCTATTAATCGGCGGTATCGCCTATCTTTACAATTCGTAGAATCAGTTTGATCACACTGTGTATTGTTAATAAATGTTGGGCTCTCTTTTACTACCATAGTTGAGACTGTAGAGCTATGGGCAGCTTTTGTAATATATCATTTTCTTCACATTCACTGAATGAATAACTCTACTGGTACGGGCATTCTTTTCATTGCTTTGTCATGAGTTACAATCCTCTCCTTAAAAATTCAACTTTTCTTTTTTCAAAACGGTATGAAAAGCAGTCGAGTGGAAGGTTTTAGGTTTCATGGTTGTGCTTTGACTTACCATGATATCTCACGTTACTGTTGGTCTATTTTTGTCATATAATACTCCATTCATTTTCCATCGCCTCTGGAGTTTTCTGGTTTTAATAAATGAATGTACTGATGCTTTGAATTAATTATTATGATCTTTTAATTCAATTAAAGAAGCTCTTGAGGGATAATGTTCTGATATGTCGAAAATTTATTATAAAAACTTTTAACATAATATCTAGACCGGCGGCTTTTCGAGTCTGGGAGAACGAAATAAGCTTGCTTTGGAAAAAGACGAAGATATTTTAGTTTTCTATACTATCATCTCACAATTTCTTCATAACATACTATTCATGACTCAGATGTAGAAAATAAGGGAAGTACTTGCACTTTTATCCTAGCATAATATAAATAAATCACCCTCAACCATCGTCCCCGTCGTCGTCGTCATGATCGAAAGCAAGATGAATTAAGTCACAGGTAGGTGATGCCTGCACCTTTTCATAGGGCGGTCGATGTCTCTCCTACTCTACGATGTACTTGCACTGATCGAGAGAGTTAAGATTGCCCCTCAACAAAAGTGAAGTCAGATATCAGACTTGGGAAAGACATATGTTGCTATTACTTGGAGGTTTAAAAATATAATCGTAGTTCCTGTTCATTTAATGGGAGCACTTATGTTGGTTTTTTTTACGTTTTTATGTGCTATTATGTGTTACGAACATGTAATTAGGCCTAATTTCTTCATACTAAGTTTTTAGTACAAAAATAAGGTTCAGATTTTCAAGCAATGAATGTTTTTAATGTAATCTATGTACATTATTAGCTTTCAGGAAGTTACATGTAAACATATTTACCTCAGATAAATTTATATGATAATTACAAACGCGCAAACAAATAAACAAAAGAATTAGCACTCCAGAAGGACTGGTACCTATAATTTTGTGATAGTACAAGAGTATTTTCGTAATAGTCACATTCAAAATATTTAGGAATATTCAGTAAAATTTTAAATTCCTCAGCCAGATTCGTACGTACGTACAACCCAAACAGTTGAAGTTCTTCCTGTATTTTTAAAGGTATTGATGTGTCATGAAACCATTGATCACAACTGACACACTGAATCCATCTTTCACCATGCTTGTTGTCCTCGAAATTTCCAGAGCAATTTCCGCACAAAATCATTACAATTATCATTGGGGTTTTCTTTAAGCACAAATCTCTTTTGTTTGGCTCCTGAAGATGATGCTGTTTCATTGTCTACATTTTTAACTCACTTGAGGGACTGGAAATATTCTCCTTGACTGCTACTTTTGTCCCTTCCTTGTCCTCGTAGAACTTGTCAAGAAAAGGAGGAGGTTGCTCTGCGGCAATTTCATGTTTTTCTTCTTCTTGAGACACAATAAATTGCCTCTTTCATATCACTTAGGCAATATTGTATTTCTTTTCAAATTTGACGCTGCAATTACCTGCTATCTGCAACATACACGACATACACATTATGTCAGAGATGCTATGAATACACACAAATATTTTACGTTTCATGCATTTGATTTCTTCCACGAGAGAATGTTATACCGTAGAAGAATTTAAAGAGAAGAAATGTTCTAGTGGAATGAGAAAAACTCTAAGAAAACAAGATAAGATTGTATTACATAATAACTGTATTGATAAATTTATATTTTTCACCAAGAAGTATACAATGTCAGCACTTGCCATTGAAAACAATCAGGACCACAAACACAGCAAAGAACTCATCTTTTAACAAATGAAATTGGATAGTGTATTCTCTCACAAATTCAGAGCTATAGATGTCACAACTCTTCAAGTAGTTTGCAAAAAATATGCTCACATCACTGCAAGAGCGCAGTGAACAAAATCTATGTTATAATATATCTTCTCTCATTTATATTATAATATCAGAATTACATTTGTCCCTGGTATAAATTCGTGATAAATTTAAATAAAGATATCGTGAAATTAGAAATTAGCCGGGCTTGTCCTATATATAAATTAAAATTGTCATATGTCTTTCTAAAGGCCTTATTTTGGTATTTAAATCAACTCCGGTGTCTGCTTGACACGTCCCTTTTCACTAATTTTAAACTTATTTTTGAATAAGCATATCTCTGAAACTATCAGAGCTACATTTATGAACTTACTCTTATCTGATAGGGATAAGATAACCGTTATTGAGAAATTTGCAGTTATTGAGAAGTTAGAACACATAGATCATGTCCATAAAAGAATGGATACCCGATTGGGAAAACTGAAAAAGGACATGGGAAAGAAAATGTTGTCAGATAGATAAAAATTGGAGGGAAAAACAGACTAACTGATGGTGAAATTGATCTGCAGAAAAATGATTATGGTAAAGCAATCAGAGCCAACACAAATGACTTACAGAATATGAGAAAAGTAATGAGGTTCACATAATTTCATAAGTCGTCCACAGACAATAAGCCCTAACGTGTGTTCCCAGACTGAATATTCCTGGTACAGTTATGTAAAGTACAAGGAAGAATATAAACACCATGGTCTCACAGAAGAGATTATGCTTCTTAAGAATACTATCTACCAAGACCTCATATTACGTGATTGAATTTTAACCTAGATTTTCCGCAACTGTAAAGTGAATGTCAATTAATCCCATAGCGAAGGCTAGGATTTATCCCATCGAAATACCATTTCGCTATCACAAATTCCACCCAAGCTAGATAATCTCGCAATTGACACAGCGTTGTTCGTTTCATTTATTGTGATGACATGTTATCATGGGGACTGAGTTTCAACTTTATCAACAATTTTCAAAATTGAATGGCTGCTTAGAATAACGTTGTAAGTCAGTTTTTACAGTTTGTCAGGAAATTAAAAATATGTTTATTCCATATTAACATTGTTAAATATTACAAAATATGACTGTGTTAGGTCTGTATTAATACTTCAGTAAATATTCACACCATTTATTTATATATATATGTATATATATATATATATATATATATATATATATATATATATATATATTGTCTTCATCTTCCAATTAACACAACTTTTTGAACATTTACAGTAGAAAACGTTGTATGTCAATCCGGAAATACAATGTTGTAAAGCAAAGAAACTTAAATACTGTCCATATTTCCTGGTAGATCCTTTATGGTTTTTACATAATAATAATAGACAAATTTATATCATAAGAACTTGAAACAAATTACACAACTTAGATTATTTGTTTAGGCATACAATATCAATATTACACAGACAAAAAAAATTTTTTTTCTTTATTCTGTTATTAGGCCATGGTAGAATTCAGAGTAGCCATGACCTTATTACCTTTAACTATTCTCCTTTAGTACTCTATAGGCCTATATTGACTTACAGAATTATTCTACTCACCGGTCCAGGTCATTTCACAGCTGGTTTAATGTCACCTTTCTTCGAAATATATTCTTTCCCCTGATCCTTTAGTGTCTTACGTACATTGCCCTTACATTGCATGAGATTAATCTTACGTTTTCTTTTTCTATTTACGTTTTTTATGAGACCATGTGACACGGTACTAGTATGATTATCCGCCATTTTATTTGCGTTACAACGTTATTCAGCTCAGCAACACATTCAAAATACTACAGTTCTCGAAGTAGTGTGAATATCAGCAAGACGATGACAGCACATGATGCAAGATGTGCGATACAACATTTTTCAGCCGAAAACTCAGTTTGGCTAAAAACGGACTTACATCGTTATTCTAGGCAGCCATTCAATTGTTGCTGAATTTTTCATCCATGGATGAAAATTGATCAACTCTGTCTACGCTATGTTGTAATTTTATTGTGATTTACCCTCATAGATTATAATGAATGTTGAATACTATCAGGCCTGTTGGCTCTTGGTTGGGACCATAATTTCTGGGTAAACGGTAACATTTACAGAAATTATATTTTAAGATAGGCCTATTTTTCGCTGGATTTTTTTACTTCCTATATAAGTTTGGCAGTTTGTTATTTACACTGTATATTCATTTATAATATATAGGGTAAGCAACCATGCTATAAAAGAGTCTCTTCTAATTTGAAACCCTAATGGATTTTATTAAGTAGGTGTAGAGATCTTCTGCTGAGCATCGTAACTTGTAGCAGTCGCCATTATAAGATCTCGGAGTCCACCACTATCGAGTAACGGTTATCATGTCTGACCGTGAAACGAGTGGGCCGGGGTTCAAACCTTGGTTGGGACAAGTTACTTGGTTGAGGGGTTTTTTCTGGGTTTTTCCTCAACCCAGTAAGAGCAAATGCTGGGTAACTTTCGACACTGAACCCTGGCTCATTTCGCTGGCATTATCACCTTCATCTCACTCAGGCGCTAGGTAACCATTGCAGTTGATAAAACGTCGTAAAAAAGAATCAATTAAAAAAAATCGAAGAGTCACGCAAGTGCATGCACAACTCACACGTGTCCTTGCGTCAGTTTAATTAAATGAACATTATTGAAATGTACTTATTCGGCCTACTGACTTGAATGTGATGTTATGAAAGTACGAAATTATCATTTTTGTATTAGGCTATACTAGTAAATAGTAGAATAAACAAAATACTTAATAATTAGTATTAAGTTTACTTGGCGCTGAATCTGAGCTGAAAATTTTTATTACATTTTTTCAAGTTATATAAGAGTCTCATATGTGACCCTATGTGGATCCTAATATGAGACAGAGTTTCATTTTACGACACTTATTTTTTTAACTAAGTTCAATTTTTTTAGAACAGTAGGATAAATAAATAGGATGTAATATTAAGAATTGAATGCATTTCAACATAACAGGTCATGTCTCCGGACTCTTGACTAAACAACAACAATATCTTAATTTACACTAAAGCCTTAAATTTTGTTACAAAGGAAGTTGTTATTATGTCTATTAATGCAACTGTGTAAAATTTTTGTACACATCTATTTTTGTCAATAAGTGTGTAATTTTTCAAGAGACTTTAAATATATATATATATATATATATATATATATATATAATATCTGTGTAACGAAAAAAGTGGACAAACTTCGCATGTATAGAAGAAGAAAATGGTTCAATCAACTAGGATCCGGAAACTCTTTTCTTCAGAGCAGAGCTTGCAAGTATTATCAAAGTCCAATCCAATAAATTTGTTTGCTGGAATTATTATGATGTATTCTATTTACATTTTCTTAAATGAACTGTTCAAAATGCCCACCTCCTGCCTCAGTACAGGTCGCAACTAGTTATCTCATCGAGATCCGAACATTCTTGGCCTCCACGCTCACCAGATATCATCCCATTGCACTTCTTTCTGTGGGAGCACTCGAAGTCGTTGATGTATTTGACTCCTGCGAATATTGAAGGAACTCGCCATCAGCGGATGCTGCAAGGTTGTCAGACAATAAGAATTATGCCAGACATTTGGGAGCATATTTGAATCTCTATGAGACGATGTGCTGCGGCCTGTATTCAGGCAAGAGGTGGACGTTTTGAAATATAAACACAATTGTACTGGAGTACACTATGATCATACTGCAAACCCTGCTCAGAAACTAAGCATTTCTGGATTCATGTTGATTTATAAACATTTTTTCGGAATATGTATGATAAGATGTATAAATATTTTTTCTTTGATATACAGGGTGATTCACGAGGATGTACCGTCCTTTACGGAGCTTATTTCTGAAGACATTTTGAGCAAAAAATGTCATGTAAACATAGTTCCTATTCTCAATATTTTCAGAGTTACACTAATTTAATGTTGTTTGTAAAATACGTTTTTTCTTTAGTTTGAAGGTAAAAGAATAATACAAATAGAGAATGAACCATTCAGAAGTATCATTTCTTTAATTAGCAAGTATTATGAAGCTAAAAATGTGCTGTGAACTCCTTAGTTGCTTCGTACAGATATCCTTTTCTATTTTAACTAGAAAATTACATTACTCTTTCGCACTTATCACAACAATTATTACAAATCACACCACTTCCATCGACTTAATTATTTGCAGTTCAATTTTGCATCCTAATTTACAGTCTTGGAGAGATTACAACACATTCTAAAAAATGTCGCCGTCCGCTTGAGTACACTTGGCCGCACGCTTGTGAACGGCACTCGTCGCTCTACGTAACTGCATACGGCTATCTTTGATTTCCGTAGCGCTCGCGCTGGCTGCCGACTGCACGCTGACCAAGATCACGCGTTCACAGCAATGCGTTCCAATAACGAAACGTAACGTAAGCTCCGTTAAGGACGGTAAATCCTCGTGAATCACTCTGTATACGAGGAACCCATACTTGAAATGTTGCTCACTTTTTCCGTTACAGCCTGTATAAGTATTGTTCTTACTTGAGCAGCATTAGAAAAAACAGACGATAAAATAATACAGGCCTAATCCTTTACAGTAATATTAGCCTACTTGGCAGAGCATCACTGTAACTTCATATTTCTGCAACGCTCAATTAATTGTTGGTTGACAATTATTCGTCAATTGGAAATACTGATACGCATCCATCTCGTATTCTACAAACATGTGGTACATCAAACTTTCAGTCGTCACTTGCGCAATGATGCGATTACCGTAAAGACCCTTCAGGGAGTTGGCGGTGTCTGTGTGGAAGTGTGTCGCCAAGCCACAAATATTAAAGCGGTGCATGCTATTCTCTGGTGTTCAGGAAGCAAATGACTGCCCCTCCCCGAGAGCTTTATGCATAAAACAGCCATGCGGAAGTACGTACGTAGTTTTTATTTTCTCTTTGTATTTTTATTGACCTTTTTTTTTTTTAATTTTTCTCTGTTAACGCCTGCCTTCCTGTTTTTTCTCCTTTCGTTTTCTTTCTTTCTCTTTATTTTCAGTTCCGTTTTACTGTCTCTTTCTTTTTCTTTTATTTTCTTTTCCTCTCCCTTTCTGTGTGTCCTACACTATTTTCTCTACATCCCTTTTATTCGTTTCCTTCTTCCTATTATATGTGTTCTACCTCTTTCGTTCTTCGCATATTTCTTTTTCTTCACCTAATTGCCTGTCTCTTATCTTTCTTTCTTTCTTTCTTTCTTTCTTTCTTTCTTTCCTTTCAGCGTTTTCCTCCTTTATTTTTCATTGTTCTAATTCCTGCGTCTTCTTTTCTTACTCATTTTTCCTTCTCTCTCTAATTATTTTCTGATTTCTTCTTTCTTTTTATCCTATGTTTACTTTCATACGAACATTTGGTTTTGTTTTGGTTTGTGCAATTATGTGTTCTCCAGTGAAGTTGCTGTCATCGTATGTTTTTAATCTCATTTGCAAGCTCTCAGTTTCTGTTGTTCTTCAGTATGTTTTGTAGATGCTTTGTTTGCTTCATTTTTCATTAACGTCATGTGTCATCTGTTGTTGTTATTATTATTATTATTATTATTATTATTATTATTATTATTATTATTTTGAACATTTTCGGAACTTTGTGTAATATGCTATTGAGGCATTTTTGCTGCAAGTTTGGTCATAGTTCATTTCAACGACCACAGTGTATGGCGCCGCAATCAGTAGGTAGAGTGACCAAGGTGTTCATATCTTTTAGGATATTAGTTTAGAAACATTATGCTATGTAAATAATTCGTGTGATATTCGTATTTTAACATATGTTTTAGACAACAAAAAAATGTATAATTTTTGAAAATTTAATAATGTTAAATTTTAATATCTTTCTAGCAAACTAATTGACACTTCTTTACTTACGATTAACATCGCTTTTAAATTGCGTATGCCTATATTATTCACATACCATGAATTGATACATTTATTATTGAATAATAATGGTAAAGTGGAAAGACAAGAAATACTCGTAGAAAATTTTCTCCATAATAGATTTATCCATCTTAACGTTCACTGGATAAATAACTGTGACTTTTCGATGATAATTTTTAGCTGAGTGAGCTGTATTTGGACTTGCTGTAAGATACATCTGAACCTCAATTTAGAATATTAGATTGTTTACCTGATTCGCATTGATATATTTTACCGCTATCTTAAGTGTATAGGATGTGATTACGACTGTTACTCGTCTATTCCACACAAATAAAGAAAGTGGAGTTTTTATAGAGCTGCGAAATCATGGAATAAATGTAGAAACTAAATATTATTTAAAGTTAATTAAAGTGTGATTGTAGAAGCTCAATACAAGTAATAAATTAAAGATAAGTTAATGAAAGAATAGAAAATGGAAAGGAGAGGCTGCAGGAAGAAAGGAAGAGAAGAAAGAAGAAACAATGAAGAGATAGAACAACTAAGGATAAAAAAATGAGAGCAGAAAAGCAAAACATATATAAAATAAAAGGAAAAGGAAAGAAGAAATAGAGGATTAAATTTGTTGTAAAATGCATTAAATGAGGAAGAGAAAGCAGTGTAGTGCAGAATAATAATAATAATAATAATAATAATAATAATAATAATAATAATAATAATATGTAGTCTGGTGAGTGCCTTCTTTCTTAAGATTGCATCACTACAACAGCGTATCAGTTGATGCGACTTGGATCGTTGCTGATGTAGAGCGTCTGGCTGCATGTGTTGATAGCGCGACAGCTGTCACGTCCCCAGAGAAAGCGGCCATGCTCGCAGGCTGGCCAACAGAGCGGCACTCGAAAAATATGGCTCTGCTCACCCAGCTGCAATCGCTCGTGAAAACAAGTTGGACACCGCTTAGCGAGATGGAAGCTGTTGCAAGGTTTCGAAAGATAACGAACGTACGGACCGACGAAACATTATTTGGAACACACTGAATTACACCTGGATTGAATGGTCACCAGGCATTTAACTCGCTTGTCAGTGTCGTACTCGTAAATAAGCAATGGTTTCTCAGCTAAGAAATCGAAGTTCTATTGAACGATAAGTGGCGACTCGTGCAAGAAAACATATTATGTGAGCTGCACTATTTTTTAAATGACCAACAAAATGGGTAAAGGAAGAAAATAAACGAACAGAAGATATTATAGATATAATACTCACTCATTGCCGAAAAATAAAATTCATACGTCACTGCTGTCTGCTGTGGAATTTAACAATTACTCTCGAGTTGAATCCTGCTTAGTTGGTAACCATACTTTTTTCAATAGATAGCATCACAAGTGCATTAAGTCGTTGTTTTGACATTGTTCTACGAAGAAAGGCTTTTATTCTCTTAAGTCAGTCATTTTCAACCCCTGTGCCCTGCTTGTGTGCCTCGAATAAGGTTTTCGAAGCAAAAGTTGAAAAAATAAAAGTCAAAAGAGTAGTAAACAAAGTGAGTCCACAAGAGTCAACTTTCAGCGAACGCGGGACAAGCCAATATTAGCGTATATGTGTGAGAAGCAGAGAAGAGAATGACTGACGCTCAGCCAGGGTTGCCAGATCAGCAAAGTTAAAATATAGTACCAACTTTTAAAAATATAGTATTTTACTTGTTTTATGAAAAAAAAAAGCACCCTTCTTGGTTAGTTTTTATGATTGTTCCGCGGGATTTTAAATTACAACTTTTTGTACCAAATGTTGGAAAAGGTTGAAAAACGCTCTTTTAAGTGATGATAATAATGTTTCAGGCGAGATTCTCGCACAGCGCTTGTTTTCTGCTGTTGTTACTTATGAAACTTATGAGTCAGTATTATTTACTGAAGCTAATACGTTGTAAATAACTTGAATTGAATGCAGAGCTGGCGTAGACCTACCCAACTGTCTTATTTCCATTTCTTCCAGACTTTAAACAGACTTTCCATTGTGTTGTAACAAGCACATCGTAAGAAAAGTTAAAACAAGCTCATAAACTTCACATCTTTCACTTCACAACTCAATAGCATACAAAATGGGAGACGAACTTCTCAGTGTCAAGTTGCAGCCATGATGATATAGCTGCCTCGCACATTCGTACAAAGCATTTTCAAGCTGTCTTCACCCCACTTCAACCAGCCTGCATCATTTCAGCTTATACTGAAATACATTTGACGCTGCGATTAACTGCTATCTGCAACATGCATGGCATGCACAATATATCAAACATGTTACGAATACACACAAATATTTTACGTTTCATGCATTTGATTTTTTTTTCATCAGAGTATGTTGCTGTAGGCCTATCATAGAAAACATTTAAAGAGAGAAAAAATGGCCTCTTGGAATGAGAAAATGCTAAGAAAATAAGCTCCCTATATAAGGCTCTGTTACATAATCAGTGCATTGATAAGTTTATATTTTTCACCAAGAAGTATAGGCCTACAATGTCAGTATTTTCTATAGAAAACAACTTGGACCCCAAACAAAGCAAAAAACTCTTCTTTTAACAAAAGGAATCGTATGGTGTAGCGTATTCATCCAGAAATTCAAAGTTATAGACCTCACAACTCAAGTAGTTTCCAAAAAATTCACTCACGTCACTGCAAGAGCGCAGTGAACAAAATCTGTTATAATGTATCTTCTGTCATGTATACTATATCATCAAAATTACATTTGTCTCTGGTATAATTTCGTGATAAATTTAAATAAAAAATCACAAAATTAGTAGCGTCACGAAATTCGCCGAGTTTACCCTATTATGTACTAATTTATTTGCATGAAATCATTGAATTATTACGTGTAACACTGTATTAAAATACGTGTTTATAAAGTAATCATATTTGTGTTCAATATTGAAATAATCACTCTTATATCCCGTGCTAATAAGATTATCTGGGATAATTAATTTATGATTTATGCTAAAATATTATAAAGTAGAAAATAATGAACATCAAATTGATCCCAGGGGAACTCTACGTTTAATATTCCTAAATCCTATGTAACTCTGTGACTACATAATACTTTGGTATGTTTTCAGAGTTTCAAACTTGAAATAAGTTCTTGTTCTAATAATATTCACTAGGCGTAGGCCTACAGTTATTCTGAGATGTAAATTCTTTACGCAGTTAGGCAATCTTTCTTTGAATAACAATTGAGTAAATAAATCAAGTGGGAAACCTTCACTGAGATTAAATAGAATCTTCGTATAAACGTACCGTTTGCTCACCTGCAATTTTTACTTGTATTCAAAACGCAGTCATTACAAAAGCCATTTCAAGAAAAATAGTTGAAAATATTCTCCTTTCATGAAACTAGATATAATATTGACGATCTTGAACGATCTTGTTTTAATAATAATACCGGTAGTAATAAATATTGTCACCAATGACTTCATCGAAACATTATAACAGTCAAATTCACAATCATCACCACCATCATCATTATCACCATCACAACCATCGTCACAAGCATTGTTATTTCCATCACCATAATCACTACTGCATCATTATTCTCACCACTCTTACCGTCACTTTCACCATCACCACAAGGACAACATTTTCACAATTATTACTATTTCAACCATCATCATCATAACCATCACCATCAATAACATCATAAAGCCACTTACCATTAGCATAAACATTTTTAGTAGGCGTCACAAATACCATCATCACTGCCATGATCTCTACAACTTCATCACCACTATTTTCTCCGTTGCCATTATCAGCAAGGTATCGTAACACCACCAATACTACCAGCACCTTCACCTCCACCACCACTAGAATCATCATCTTCAACACAAATACTGTACTTGCTCCAGCGCCAAAACAAGCTTCTCCACTACGAAAACAACCAGCTCCGTCGCCAGAACTATCCGCGCCACCACCCCAACCACCAATTCTATCACCCAATCACGAATTCCATCACCCAACCACCAACTCCATCACCAGTCACAAGCTCTATCACCAAAACCACCAGCACTTCCACCATCACAACTAATCTTCACAATCATCACCAGCAGGGTCATCACTGTCACTGTCATCATAACCGCTGAAACAAGCATTATTACCATCCATCATCACCGGCACTATAATTCCATTTCTTCTTCAGTTATGCAGTGTGATCCTTATCATCTATTGTCAGTATAAGCACTCTTAAAATGATATACTTTGCGTACTTTCATTCCAAAATGAAATATGGACATATTCTGGGCTAATCTATCTGGAAATAAATATATTTTTGTTTCACAAAACCAAACCCTACATATAATGTGTATAAAAGAACATCATGCAAAAAGATTTCATAAAATTTAGAAATATTGATCTTAACCTATGAGTACATCCTTTATTGATGGTGCTTTGTGTTAAAAACCAAGGTACATTGAGAAAGAATCAGAAAATTCATAATTTTAATACAAGATCAGACAATCATCTATTCTCTGTTAGTTTCAGGTGTTACAAAGGAGTTCACTAGTCACATACGAACACATTCTACTACTTTATGCATGTAAATTGAATTGATCTGTTTGCTTTTATTGTATGTTTTTGTACCGTGTATGGGATGTCACAAAATGGACATCGTCGACATTCAAGAAATGTTCAAAACAAACCATTAACTTGAACCATGAACACCGAATGAAAAATGATGCGCCACAGTGATCACAAAGGTTCGCACCATCAAGATCGAAGGCGAACTTATGGGGAGTTATAAACCATTTAGGGCGATCAGCTAGGTATCCACTTCTAAAGAATGCATATATAATCATATTGGTATAACGTGGTGACGAGAACTGATGGAATGTGATGACCTGCAACCGAATGTGAAACAGTCTGTTGTGATGTTTATCGTGAAATTGGCTATCCTTCAAGGCGTAGCTGCAGATGGTGCGATAATATGTTTTATAAGTACGGAAAAAACAAACATCCAAAGACTGAATTTGCCCAGTGGTTCCAGGTGGTATGAATTACAATGTCACTTTTCAGCAGGAATAGTATGCTCTAAAGAAGTATGATTTTAATACGCAGACGAGGAATCAAGCAAAAGCAAGTTATTTCACCAGCTATTGGCCAAGAGCAGTGCTCATTCCATAGCCGTAGCTCTTTTAAGCCCACTTTCCCCACTCTTGCTTGCTGTGACATAAATATTCCCTACTGCCCTTGCAAGATCACTGACACGAGAAAGAATCGTAAGGGACAGAGCACCTCCAACTTCTCGTAGCATAATAAATAACTTCCCAGACAATTTACCATCCAGATTAACAGTCGGCATATTTGTATACGAATGCGTTAGGGCATTTATGTTCATTAATCTTGATACAACTCTCTTGGTACCTCTAATTTCCAGGGTTCCTTCCATATTGTGAATTGTGTCAACATTCTAAAATTTTATTATTTGCGGATGATATTAAATTGTATAAAGAAATCAAAACTATGTCTGATTGTAAGCTACTTCAAAAAAAGATATTACAAACTTACATATTTGGAGTATTAACAATAAATTGTTAGCCTATTTAATATTAATAAGTGTATACATATAACCTTTTCTAGATTGAAAAGTATAATTAAATGTTTATATAAAATAGAGGCAAAAGTTTTACCAGCAGAAAATGAACATAAAGATTTAGGTATTAGGAGTAATTTTACATTTCATAGTCATATTAATAATATTATAAGTTTTTTCTATAAAAGTTTAGGTTTTGTTATGAGAAATTATTGTAAATTTAAAGTCAAAACTATAATAATTTTATATAATTCCATTGTTCGATCCAAATTAGAGTATGTTGCGGTTATCTGGAACACAGTTACTAACAAATATATTGTTACTAGAAACAATTCAAAATATATTTCTAAAATGGTTATATTATAGACTTTATAATAATTATCTTACTTATGAGAGTTATGCTACAATGCTTCCACATTTACATTTTATTAGTTTGCAAATTAGACGAAATTGTCAATCTTTAAACTTTCTTCATAAAATTATTAACAATAAGTTGGATTGAGTTGGTTTATTTTATTATATAACATTATATTCACCTAAGCTTCATACAAAATTTCGAAATTTATTTTTCAACCAAGGGCAAATACTGAATCTCACAAAAATTCCCCAGTTTTCCAAATGTTGCAATTATACAATAAATTAGATACTCATCCGAATGTTGATATTTTCAATATGAATTTCTCTAAATACAGAATTATTGCTATCATATTTTACAGAATATTGTTGTTAGTTAATTTGAAGCTATTTTCACACCTTATTTCATTTCTCTTTTTTTCTTTCCCTTTTTTCTATTTTGTTTCAGTTTTTAATAAGAGTATGTTTCCTTCTCCTTGTTTATGTTTTATAAATTACTTTGCCAGTCTTGAACATTGTAATTGGGCTTTGCCTGTTATGTTCAATAACATATAGGCCTATGCATTCCCTCTTCAAATTTCAAATCTCGATTGGTCGGAATTTAAAACAAATTTCTTACTGAACGATGGGATAAGTTTGTTTATCTCATCTACAAATTTTCGGGAATTCATACATCCCATATAGGGTTGATCTTTGCATCTCCCGGACACTCATTTTCTGTCGCCCTCCCGATGCACATGGTGGGTCATTAGCAGCTAATATTTTTCCTGTCATAATTATTAAGACAACACTTTCAAATGAGCCTTACTAGAGATTGCACTCAAGGGATTCCCTATTAGTATATACGAGTCATAAAGAACTGCTTACAACGTAAGTAAATAGGCTATATAAACTCAATAACACAACCGATTGTTGAAGAAGCGTGTAGTAATACTGCATTCAGAATCTAACTACTGATTTCGTATGTGTTCTTCGTGCACGGATACAGTGCATCATCAATAACATCAAGCCGTCCGCCGTACAGGATTGCGTTTTGTTTCAGGATTATAAAATATTTCCTACAGCTGGAGTAGTCTGAAATGTTTGTTTAATGACGTTTCCTAGTATACATGTTGGTGAATCCATATGTTATTCTCGGAGTACTGTGGTTATCAAGCTTCCCGTTAAAGCTCGAGAGTTCGCTAGTTCAAACTCATCCAAAAAGAGAAGAATTTTAAGGGGGAGGTAATGTATATAATGTTGTTTGTTTCGGGAGACAAATAAATTCGAACACACATAAAGGCTAAATATATATATATATATATATATATATATATATATATATATATATATATATAAAATAATGGCAGGTACTTGAATGAATGTTCGTCATTTACCTACATCAAGTCAGTTGATCAGGTCACTTCGGTGATTGACGGCAGGTGAAAGAGACTCGTCCCTGTTTAAGTGAGCTCAGAGGAAGATTTATACGCCAGCCAGCAGATTCTTGCCATGTAAGTTCTTTACTTTGCGTATAGATGTATCTGCTAACCTACATCTCGACAGAGACCACAGATGAAATGTGGCCGGGAGGAAAAAGGTCTTAAGTAAAAATTTTATACTTTTCAGGAGAGCAGTAGAAAGATTGAAATTGGTGTCAATTATAGAGTTTTTTTAATTAAGAGGTTTTTCCTGGATATAATTTTTTTATATTTATTCTAAAATAGGTGCTGTTGCTCATTTAACAATTTTCTTCATTATTTCCAAACAATAGCCGCACTTAAGCCCTTTTAAGACTAGAACCCAAACTGAGTAGAAGGGACTATTTAAACATAAGATCTTTTTCAATGTCAGTATAAATGAGAAATAAAAATTCATGTTGAATCTTGTGTACACAACTTTTAACACTTAATCACAAATGATTGATAAAATGGCAAACTTACTAGTGTTAATTATATAAGCACGTGTGGCTTACAGCTGTTTCGATGTATACTGTACACCATCATCAGAGCCTACTAGATCTTGGCGTCATCTTGATATCGCTGCGTGTTGTGGGGGTGTGTTTGCGTGTTGAAAAGTGGAGTCAAATAGTGTGTTCTGAAATTGATCTGTGTGTTGAAAACTCAACACACTAGAACAATATGAAATATACAGGCACACTAAAACACGCCCTAATCAAATTCTCAACACACAGATCAATGTCAGTACACACTCACTATTTGACTCCACTTTTCAACACGTAAACACACCCCTACAACAGGCAGCGATATCAAAATGACGCCAAGATCTAGTAGGCTCTGATGATGGTGTAATAGTATACATCGAAACAGCTGTAAGCCACATGTGCTTATATAATTAACACTAGTAAGTTTGCCATTTTATCAATCATTTTTAAATGTAAATTATTAGGAATGCAATATAGGTCTTAAACAATGATAGGACTTTTTACCCTGGTGCTTAAAGTTTTAAAAGGAAAGGGGACCAGTATGTGATAAAATAGCTAAAATACAAGTTAGATCTTTTTAATAGGGAAGCATGGAAAGTAAACATGATGTTTGTAAGGAATCAAGTATTAAATATTCTTAAGTCCTTTATTATGTGTGTGCTCGATTCAAAAAGTACTTAGGACATTTGGTAACGCTCTATAAATCCAGTCAGGAGTTTTATTTGACTTTAGCCGTTTTACCAGATCGTAGGGAATTGTTTCCGCTTTCAGAATATATAAAACTCTCATTTTCATAAATAATTGACTTCAGATCTTTTTCCTCCCGGCCACAGAAATGTGTATATGAGACCTCGGAGTCTTCTGATGAACAGAGCACGAAAAGAAGTAGAAAATATGAGAACTGGTACTGTTTGTCAATATGTTGCACTGTATCAAGGTCATAAATGACTGAAAACCCTATATTACAGAAATTAAATGAAGAAAATGACTGAGAAAAGTATGTTACTATATAACTGAAAACACTGCCGATTTTTTTACCAAAAAATTACAGAATATAGATTAGGCTCTAGCTATTCTCTTTAAATGCTCCTGCATTAGTCAGAAATTGGTGAGAGACTTTTTCAGGTTTCGGTCGAGCACTGCTGTTTATACATACAGCCGGCATCACTCCGCTGTTACTCCATTACCGTCATGTGATTTCATTTCCCCTGAAAGCCTCTAAGGATTAAAGTGTCATAAAACAAATAACTACTTACTGCAAGTATATCGTGTACTGTGTATACAATGGAACAAGTAACAGACGTAAGGAAATTCAGACGTTTTGGAGGTGTCATTCCGACTTCGCTCTTGAAACTGCGTAAGATATTCTTGATGGTTAATCATAGTGCTAATAATTTAATGTAATGATGGTGATAGTTGTGTGATTATTACAGTGATGTTAATAATGGTAATGATTAAAGCCCGGATTTCATGTAATAATGCACCTGTCTTATTTCTCTTGCATAGTTAAGTGAAAAACAAAAATTTCGGCAAATCACAGTAACAAGATCCTTATTCGAGGTTTTAAGTTACATATTTTAACATATTTTGATTTATAATACATCTTACGAGGTATATGTGTATTATTTTAAAATATATTGCCTACTTTAAGGAAAATACACAAATGTATATATATATATATATATATATATATATATATATATATATATATATATATATATTCCATTTTATCCTCAGTCTCCTCGCTTAATAAGCGTTTGGGAATTGTTTATCCCTACTGTCTCTCGTGTATGCACCAATCAAATATAATATATTAATTTTGCGTCAGAATAGATTCAGATTCTTATAATAATTACAGAATGGGCATCCTTTTGCCATGTTGACAGTATATCCTTTAGAGAGTAACTGTAAACAATATTTTTATAAGGAACATAATCCCAATGCAAAGAGTGGGTTCCATTGTTTAGTTTATGCACGCCACTTAAAAGCGTTTAATTTTATTATTAAATGTGCCTCCAAAGAATAAAATGTTGATGTAATAAAATGTGCATATAAGTGAACTGTTTATTATCAGCCCGTATATTCTATTTTGTTTTTGACGTATACAGTGAACTTAGAATTCTGTCTCTTTCCCAAACATATCTATCGATTTTTCATAGTGTAAAGATAGATAGAAACAACATAATAAATACTACAAAGAGATAAATGTGACAATCAATGGGTGTCACAAAATCAAATGTTTAAGATCTCTTTTCTTACATTAGAGTAAGTGTAAAATAAATCCATTTAATAAGCTTAGATATTAAGTTTCATGTTTTCAAATGCATTACATACTTATCTACTCGTATATTTTGCCAATTCTGGCTAGGTATATATTTACATAGCCTACATACATACATACATACATACATACATACATACATACATACATACAATCCACACCCGTGGAGTAACGTTTAGCACGTCTGACCGCGAAATCAGGTGACCCAGGTTCGAATCCCGGTCGAGGCAAGTTGAGATTTTTTCCGACTTTTCCTCAACCCAATACGCGTAAATACTCGGTGTTGGACCCCGGACTCATTACATCGGCATTATCACCTTTATTTCATTCAGACGCTAAATAACCTGAGATGTTGGCACAGCGTCGTAAAATAACTACATACATACATACATACATACATACATACATACATACATACATACGGCCTGGTTCAATATTAGAGGGTATAATTTATCTGAAAATAGGCTGATCAAGAGATAGTAAATATGTAAATACTGTAAATATTTTAATGCTAGAATATGTAAATAGATTCTTGTACTTCATAGGTTAGGAATAGGAAAATAAGTTAGATTAAGAAGTACCAATATTATCATGGCAGTTACACATAGTAGATGAACTACACTAATCCATATTTAATCTAGAATGACAACATAATAATATATAATGTAAATGGATTATGTACTTGAAGGTAAACCTAGGCATGTAGTATTACTTTCCATTTGTAATGGAACGTGCTGCTCAAAAAAGGAATACATACATACATACATACATACATACATACATACATACATACATACATACGGCCTGGTTGGCGAAGTTGGTATAGCGCTAGCCTTCTATGCCCAAGGTTGCGGGTTCGATCCCGGGCCAAGCCGATGTCATTTAAGTGTGCTTAAATGCGACAGGCTCGTGTCAGTAGATTTACTGGCATGTAAAAGAACTCCTCCGGGACAAAATTCCGGCACACCGACGGAGCAGTTGCGAGCGTTGTTAAATAAAACATAACATTTACATACATACATACATACATACATACATACATACATACATACATACATACATACATACATACATACATACATACATACATACATACATACAGCTGCAAGAAACATAGTACTTATATGGAACTCAGTTATGATTAGAAATGCGTTACGTCCTTCGACCAAGCAAATTATTCCCCTAAATGTTAAAGTACAATGAGAGTTTTAAAGAACTGTCAAAAGGAACTGTTTTCTTTTATGCGAGTTATTGTAGAATAACATTACTTTATTTAATTTCAATTACACAATTATGTTAGATTTTGGAAATATTTTGAATTATATATGAAAGTAAATTTGTTTATTTTCCACTAGACTCAACTTTTGCTTATTTAATGTGTTTCTTATTATCCATTAATAATTCTTTATGAAGTCAGTGGTTACACACTGGACACTAAGCTTTTACCAAGTCGCAAAACGTAAAAAGTGTATAAATAATAAAATTAATCGTTTTCTGTAAAAAAAATCTCTTCTTTCGCTTACTTATCCAGGAAATAAACATCTTTGTAGCTCAAAATAATCCCGTCATAAAGAAGAGAATGTATTAGTATCGTGCAACAGGCTTGGCAGCCTTCCTGTAGTTGCTTTCCTTCTTCTTATTGCTTCTACACCAATATCTCCTCGCGCATCCTCGCCTTACAAAACTCCTGCCTCAGAATCCCTGTATATATCTTTCGTACTTAGAAAAATATCGGTACAATAAAAACTGTGAGGAAGGGAGAACCTATAGTCTAACTTATCGCGCTCGTGCGATGCTTTTTTGTTACAAATCTCTGAGAGACAGAGTGTCGTAAGCCCAAGACTCTACCGCGCAAGAAAAATCTGCAATCATTTTATCCTTTCCATAAGTGTGACAAACCCACAAGAGCAGACAAGAACGAACTATGGAGCAAGCAGAAAACCAAGACAGATATTTCCTAGTAAGGGAATTCACTTGGAACAAAGAGTCGGTCTGCCAGTCTGTAAGAAAGGAGATCGTTCGGTCAGTCGTTAGGATAGGCGGCGCGGCGGTCCATACAAAACACTTCACTAGTCTCTTCCTTAGGTCTTTTTCCAGAGATATGCTGAAAATGCTCCTTTTTCTATTAAAAACTTCCTTGACCATTGCTATCCTCCTTTTGACTTCCTGGCAGCTGCTCATGTTACTGCTTATAGTACAACCCAAGTAGACTATTTGAAGCTGTCCACTTACTCTACTGCGTCATTTAGAAATCGCAAGTTTATCTTCTGTATTTTCTTCCTATGATCATGCATTTGTGTTCATTCCATACTGCTCACAGCTGTCATCTAGCTCCATTAGCATATCCTTTAATATCATTTCCTATTCTGCTGACAACGCCATATCATTAGCTAATCTGTCCTTTGCCAGCATCCCCCTCCCGGACATCCGAATGGGGGGATAGTTTACGTCCGGAATCTTTTACCGTGGAAAGACTCATCATGCCATGTTTGCAGTTTTTCTGGGAAAAGATAAATGCTGTAGCTTCCCGTTGCTTTCCGTACACTACACTCTCTTTCGCATCTTAAAAAGATCCTAACGGGCCCTAGCGTGAAGGTGAGGAGTGTGGATTTAACTAATTAGGTCGTCCGAACTTCACCGAAATTCACCGCAAGGGTTAAATTTCAGTTATATCAGGGTTTCCCGTTCAGAGACCGTGACATTCGAATTAGCCTTTGCGTATAATGATAATAATAATAATAATAATAATAATAATAATAATAATAATAATAATAATAATAATAATAATAATAATGATATTCCATGTCAACTGGTCTTCTATCTAAACGATGAAAGAGTAATGGAACGGAGAAAAATTCTCTCCGGAGCCGGGATTTGAACCCGGGTTTTCAGCTCTACGTGCTGACGCTTTATCCACTAAGCCACACCGGCGCCGGAGAGAATTTTTCTCCGTTCCATTACTCTTTCATCGTATGATGACGCAGAATATCTGCATGGAAATATCTTATGTACTTCGGTACATTAAAATAATATATACTTCTATCTAAAGAAATACATGTTCCGTACAAAGTCTATTTCTGTATGTTAAAATACGCAACATATTCCAGGAGACATGAATATAGGCCTATAGCATTTTAAAATAAAAATCTACATGTTACCATAAACAACGTAATTAAATTTGTTAATTGATCAATAATTTCAGTCGTGGTTTTATTTCCTATGTTGGCTATAGTGGGAGTTCATGGATCTGATCAAAGAAGGAAGATGTATCTATGGAGAAAGCTTCTGTCGTATTTAAAAAAGTGAAATATCCAAGAGCTATAAATAACCTTGGACAGTTTGTTTTTGTTTGAGAAATTGAAATTTCATATTTTAACTATTGTGTCACACCCGTAACATCATATAAATATTCTGTATGTCCTTGGCCAAACGCAAATCAAGTTTAAAGAAAATAATCTTGTTCTAGAAATCTTACAGACAAAAAATGTCCTACTCTTTCAGAACTTGCCAATTACCAGAGTTACTAAATGAACTACATTAATGTGCAATGCTAATGAAAAATTTTGTCACACCGTAACATTCAGTCTTCGCTCTCCTCCTTTTCTTTACAAACGATACGGATTTCATAATTATGGATCAGTAATCATTTTGTAGGTAAATAGAGATGTATATCGTAGCTTTTTCAGCTGCTTACAAGAGAAGAAATTGATATAATCTTAAGTATTTTAGTCAATACACTGATCCGTCGATTTAATAGAAAGTCAGTGTTCACCTTCTTAGATATAACATGCGGAGAAAAAGTCCCCTGCAATCGGTAAGCTTCATCTTTAGATAGACTCGTAGAGCAAGAAAGTGAAGGAATATTATGGACAGAAAAATATCGATCTTACGGTAATCGGTATTTAAGAGTTGTGAATTCATTATAAAAAGCGAATCTGATACAACGTTAATATAAATTAATTTTATTTCTTACAAAATAATATATATGTATGTCAAGAAAATACACTAATAAATGAATGAATATATGAATATATATGTAGGCTATATATGTATATATATATAAACTAATAAAGAAAGAAGTTATGAATGAATGACAAG
Source organism: Periplaneta americana (assembly GCF_040183065.1). Classification (NCBI taxonomy): domain Eukaryota; kingdom Metazoa; phylum Arthropoda; class Insecta; order Blattodea; family Blattidae; genus Periplaneta; species Periplaneta americana. The sequence continues at coordinate 111,172,875 of NC_091118.1, read as the reverse complement.
CCTTACCGGAATGCGGGAGCTTGGATTCTCATCACAACAGAGCACGTTGTATTGTTTTCTGCTTTCTTTAGACTCAAACGCATTCTACTAAATCGACGAAGCAGTGTATAGGCCTAACTAAATATATGTCACACCAGTAACAATGAAATGACCCAATAAAATTAATGTTAACAATGTCGTTATCTTCCATTTTTAAAATTCTAAATCAAAATTTTACTATTCTTACCATAATTTCTCCTCTATTGCTACATCTACCACATTCCAAGCTTGGAGTTCTTCTGGGCGCCTAATTGGAGGAACTGTAAAACTCGATTACAATATTTATCCTGTACTACATAAATTTCCTCTCAACCACATTATAATGGCGCCATGTGGCAGTGGCACAGAACATTCTGGATTTTATCAGTGGACTGTAGATGTTATTAAGAATTTTTATACAGATGTTCGGTGTTTTAGCTAGGCACATATTTATTAACAGTCGGCCTGGTTGGCGCAGTTGGTATAGAGCTGGCCTTCTATGCTCGAGGTTGCGAGTTCGATCCCGCGGCAGGTCGATGGCATTTAAGTGTGCTTTTTGTTATTATTAACATTGCATGCCCACCATTCAGAGTTGCCTTAATGAATAAAGCGTATATGAGAATGTGTGTGCCATAATCGTGGCAATCATTTTTGTATAATTTTTCATCAAGAACAGTATTTTTTCTTATTATATTACGTCGTGTAAAATAGTTTTGTTTGTTCATATCTATATCGGTATATACACAGTTCTGACATCTTTAATTTAAATATGGTTCTGTAATTTAGCTCCAAAAGAAATATCAATATGATTATTGCAATTCGCTTTATTAGGAAAACCATCCTCGCGGGTGAGTGCTGAGTGGTTGACTGCGAGTTACAGCCATGTGAACAGTGCAGCCGGGAGCGAATCGCCACTAACACTGTGTGAGGACATTTCCACATTACATGATGAAGCTTTTGATCACGTTAATTGGTCGTTATAAAATGCAATAGGATTGACGTTCTACCTGAAGCAATATTTTTCTGTTAATCTCTTTAGTATGTATTCGATTGCAAAATAATGTGATATTGCAGTATCGATAGAAATGAGTGTGTAATATTGTGAAACATTTCATCCGTCACGAGCCCGGCAATATAAACGTGGTTTTATTACATAGTCGAAACATTTTACCTACTGCCGGCAAGAGAGCCCGTTTCAATTATATTTGTTGAATTATTTAGTAAATGTTAGACATATATTCAGAGATTTACTTCTGCACTATGTAATACCACAATCCCCGAGACAATAATTGAAGTCAACAACTTCGTTGCATTTAGAAACTTTCTTAAATCATTCCACATACAACCACAGTGATCGCTTGTAATTATTTATTATATTACAGTAGGCCTACCGATTGATTCGTGATTCCTTCATTCTTTCTGTAATGATTTCATATTATTAATATTATTTTCTTGGTCAGTATATCCAGCTTATCCGTAACTCTTCTGTCTTCCTTAAGAGCTCTTCAACTAAACTAGTAATTTATATTGTAAACTGTCCTATGGACTAATCATTAGGCTATTAAAATGTAATGCTATTAAAAGTTAGTTTATTTCTAAGTTCAATGAAAGCATCACAGAACAGTCCTAAATTAGTTAGGGCCTTTCGGAAACTATAATTATTAATTCATGAAAAATTAATACATACAGATACCGCAAGCTATAAAGTTGCTTGGTTCCTTACCACTATTGGCCTAATGGTAAAACCCCTCTTTCATGGAAAAATTTCTGGCTCATTTTTTTCGCAGCGTTCATATAATGAATAAATGCACGATGTCGGAAGACTAATCTTTCAGATAACATGGACATACGTATTGTTTCGCATAGCTTATCTATGGTGGGGTCCTCCTCGTTTTCTTACATTGAAAAGGAGGGCCTACTGAGCACACGTACATATATAAACATACATTTTTAGTTATTTTACGACGCTTTATCAACTGCTATGGTTATCCAAGCCTGAATGAGATGAAGTTGATTACGCTAGCGAGATGAGTCCAATCGAAAGTTACCCAGCATTTGCTCACAATGGGTTGAGGAAAAACCCCGGAAGAAACCTCAACCAGGATTTGAACTCTGGCCCGCTCGTTTCACGGTCAGTCGTGACGTACATACATACGGCCTGGGTAGCGTAGTCGGTATAGCACTGGCCTTCTGTGCTCGATACTGCGGGTTCGATCCCGGCTCAGGTCGATGATATTTAAGTGTACTTAAATGCGACAGGTTCATGTCGGTAGATTTACTGGCATGTAAAAGAAGTCCTGCGGGACAAAATTCCGGTACACCGGCGACGCTGATATAACCTCGGCAGTTGCGAGCTCCGCCGATTCTTCATCATATGAGAATATAACTTTCTGTGGAAATAAGTAATGCTAGTTCATAAATAGAGATTTATATTTCATCATTATTACAAACGCTCATGAGTGATTATCAGCTGATTATCGAGTTGTAACACTGTCGGTAACAACATAATTTTATTAAACATATTTGAGTAGGCCTACTTGTTCCAGAAATGGATGCAGAAATAGAAAAAAGAGTCCATCACTTTTCTTCTAGTGAAAGACCATACCCAAAATGGAGGAGATTCTCCACACGAATCCACTGAACGTGAAGTAACTAGACCCCCAAGTCAGATCTAATTTTCATTCCGTGTACGTTACAATAATACGTACATCAAAGATAAAAAGGAAACCCTGCGACGTCACAGAAATGAACTATGAAATATTTTACAACTTGAAAGAATTGGCCACTAAAGCGGGATTGAATGTGTTACTCATCATAATGAGAATGTCAAACAAGTGAGGTAGCTATGCTTCGTTTGAAAAAAAAAAATACCAACAAGATTTTTTACAAGATCTCATGTTCAAAAGAAGAATTAATGTACTGAGGAAGCCACCTTCTGCTAGAGATTGTTAGTTTTTATTTTTTTAGTTATTTATTTAACGACTCTGTATCAAGTTCTAGATTATTTAGCGTCGATGGGATTGGTGGTAGTGAGATGGTATTTGACGAGATGAGGCCGAGAATTCGCCATAGATTACCTGAAACTCGCTTTACAGTTAGAGAAAATCTCGGAAAAATCCCAACCAGGTAATCAGCTCAAGAGGAAATCGAACTCACGCCCGAGAGCAACTTAAAATATGCAGGCAAGCGCCTGAGCCGACTAAGCTACACTGGTGGCAACGAGATTGTTTTGTTGAAGCGCTTATACTCTTACTAGACTAAAGACTAAGACAGTATTGGTAAAATTATTGAAAAAAAAAAAAAAAAACATAATTCCTAAAAGTTATTCCTGTTTTTATACAATAATTTGTGGTTTGACTTGAAAGTAACATTATGTACCATTAAAATCATGTCTGCATACCAGTTGTTCAATGATGGATAAATAAATAAATAGGCCTAAAGACTCATTTGTAAGCAGTAACTGAGTCTTTGTACAACCTCTCACAACTCAAAGTGTCAATTTGAAGATAATACACATTTTTTAACAAGAACAAGAACAATTTTTTATTTCTTAAGCACAATATACTTAACTTTATTTCAGTCAGTAATTATGTATGGAATTATAGGATAGGGTAGCTTATTTAAATCTACTTTATTTATTACAGAAGAAAAAAATTAAAATATGTCTTCATAAATCTATTGATTTTCCATCCAAAAAATTGTTTTTAGACTTCAATGTTCTTCAAATAAGACAAATTTATTATATTGTATTAATACAATTCATACATAAAAATCGAAATAATTTTGTATTGTATTCTCATAGTTATGAAACAAAAGGTATGAATCCATTAAGATTGTTTGAACCAAAATGCAACACTGCTACAGTATTTAATCATAATAGTAATGTAGGCCCAAGAATATGTAACAAATTTATATTTAAATATCCTAATCTTGTCAATTCTAATAGTTCTAGTACCTATTAAATTAAAAAGTTATGTATGGATTTTATAAAAATTGTATTTAAATTTATATAATCTTATTGCGTAGTAGACATAAGACAAATTGTATTATATACTTCTTAATTTCAATTCACAATCCGCCTCTGAGCACGAGTTCTTCTCTTTCAGGGGCGAGCTAAATTTTTCTGTTTATATTATATTTTATGTTACAGTTATTAGCAAAATAAATATACATTAAAAAGATATATTAAGAAACTACTATATACATAAAACAGAAATGCAAATAAAATTAAGTTCCATTTCTTTTTCAAGAAGAGTGTCACAAGTCAAAGTAAGGTAAGAACTACTTTTGTGAAGGAGTGATTATTCTACTCGTATTCTATTCTACTAGTCCCCTTTTAGAGGAGGACACGGACTGGGACTGTCCTCGCAAGCAGACCGTTGGGATGGACCCATTGTACTGCTCGGGATGATGGAATGGTGTGCATGCCCTAAGGTCGTCCCTCCCCCACGTGTCGCCGTCGAACTCCCCTAAGCTTACATCAGCGGTGACCAAATTGGGTATCGTGATTACATAGTGTAACCAAAGACATTCATACTGGTAAGGGGAGTTTCCTGTACATTGCTTTCGCTCACGTACTGATGGTAAGCAGTGTCGGTACCATGTCGCTCTACAAACTCTCTGTCTCTGCGAGCAGGAACAGAAGGTTTCGTACAGAATAGGAAGAGGAATTTATTCGCTGTTCTGTCGGAGAAAATGTAATATGTTGCTCTGCTCAACGGTTTAATTAGTAGTAGTAGGCCTATGTATAAGCGACATTACAGAGCATTACCTGAATACATAGGTATAACAGGTATTATTATTATTATTATTATTATTATTATTATTATTATTATTATTATTATTATTATTATTATTTATCAGCAAGTGTTACCATAATTCTTATATACGTGCCTCAATATATAGGTCTACATCTTCCCTTTAATGATACAAAAATTACTACGCTAAATCTCCATTTTAATTTTTTTTTAATTTTGATGATAATTGTCAGTTATTTTTTAGTTATTGATTTAATAATAATAATAATAATAATAATAATAATAATAATAATAATAATAATAATAGAGAAACTGATTGAATATTACATGCAAGTGTAGTTATGAAGTGAGTTATATAAACTCTAAGAACCTGAAATCAGCCTTCAATCATCTTCATGAAGAGGAAGATGACATAAATAAATGTGAGGAAGCCAGCTATCTAGTGGCGAACGAAATAGCTCGTTCTGTTAAGCCTTTCAACGAAGGAGAATTTTATAAAAGCGTAATGATCAAGGTGGCTGAAATAATTTGTCCAATGAAAGTTGTTAATTAATTTTGAAAAACTGCGCATTTCTCGACTAAATATCGAGAAAAGAATTCAGGAAATTTCTGATTGTGCTCATTGAGGATTATTTAAAATAAGCAAGAAAATTTGTATATATTTTTTATTGGTTCTTGATGACAGTAGTGACATTAAGCCTTGGATTTCTGTATCGACGCATGCCAGATGCGAGGTGCGAGGCTCCTGTCGTACAAATCCGGACTACACGAGAGATACAGCGTATTCCGAATCTCACCGGACAGGTGGACAACAATGACGTCACGCTGCAGCGAAATAGGAACAAAACTGCTGGAAGGATCGATGGCTGTTATGGCGGCTGTATAAGTTGTTGTCTGTGCTTCCTCTAGCAAAATTTTGCGAAATTTCCGTACTGCCATCTCGTTCAAAGGAAAGAGAGCATAAACAATTTATTTCTTGAACCAGTAGTAATAACTGGTCCGTTGACATGTTCGCTCATAAGTCATTAACATATTGTTTTTACGTTGTGCTCATTACAAACAATACAGCAGACCACACTGCCATGACACAACAGTGCACGATGTCATTCGTCTGCTAATTCCCGCCCTATACAAGAACCAATCAGATTTACTGATGGCGGCTGATGGAGACTGTCACCACCTCTGCAAGCTGATGGCACCGGTGCGACACCGGTGGAGCACCAGTGACGCCATCGATGAAATTCGGAACACCGTGATGCCATCAGATTGCTCAGCGCTGAGATTCGGAATACGGGCATAGTGAGTGGTTTCTTTAGTTGCGACATGCGCAGACTATCTTTCGTGTAGTCAGGATTTGTGCGACGCTGGCCTCGCACCTCGCACGTCTCGTGCGTCGGTTCAGAAAAACCAAGGCTTTACTGATACAGCAAAGCTTGCGATTTTTATTCGCGAGGTTGATGAAGAACTCAATGTTAGTGCACAAACCACCACTGGTTGTAGCTTCCATGCCATGTACTTCTTTCCCGTCTCCTTACTTCTTAGACTGTCTCTCGCGTGTAATCACTGCCGTTCGAGTTTTGGTCACCGTTGGCCTACATGATCCTTTTACCCTTACACGTAGACCTCACCGCACCCCAGTCACAAGAGTTACCATGAGCCTAGTGGAGAGCCCACGGTGTGTAGAGTTACCATAAACAACGAATGATCAGTTGATCACATATCCGCGTGGTCCAAGTTCGGCGGCGGCCCGCAGCCAGCAAGCCCAAAAACTAGGAAAGAAACGGAGATAATGAAAGAGGGAAAGTGTAATTGTGATGACAAAATGAATCCCAGGTTCAACGCCGAAAGTTACCCAGCAATTGTACTTCGATTGGTTGAGGGAAAACCTCGGAAAACTTCAATCAGGTAATTTGCCTCAATCAGGATTTAATTATCAGTCGTGCTAACCGTTACTCCATAGCGGTGGACGAAGGAGTGACTGATAGTACATACCGTGTTATATATTGATATTTAGTGTCCAAAGTATTTTTCCGAATGGATAATTAAATGGAAGTAAAAATTATAATTTATGTTTAAACAGAGAAAAATGAAACTTCTCCTTTTAGCTCTTCTGAAAAATGAAGATACTTTTAGTTTTCACTTTTCCAGAGTACCATCGTTATGTATAAGGAACATAGGCCTAATATTTGCTAACGGTGAGCCTTAATTTACAAATTCGTACACATGAAACACTTGTATTTACTTTCCACGGTAGTATTTACTAAGAAAATTCGTTGGCTGCATTGCTTTTGGACTAGTTAATTTAGTTAATGTATTGCTTTCGCCAAAAATGGCTGATGTTCTGCATACGCAACAGACACGAATATGTAGTCCGATAAGAGATCTCCTAGACTACAAATGTAAATAATTATAGCGATTTAATGTGACTCGGTGACCACTTTCTTGAGAATAATTCAGTCTCAGGTGGTGGTGCCCTTTGTCTAGAATAGAAAAAGAGAACGTAGGCCTATTTATTTTCATTGAATGTTCTGAATTTCAGAGTGCTGTCGGTGAGTACACCAATTTATAGCTCCATTTGCTTTCGTCTTTCTTTTTAATTCTAACTTTTGCTCTCACATTATTTATCTTCAACAACTGGTTGTCAGTACAGACATCCCTCTATTTGCTTTGTACTTTGCTTTGACTAACTGTCGATTTAACCTTTTCGCTCTTTATTTCCAACGTCTTCAATTTGTACAAAATTACGCTACGAGTATATTTTCTCTTTATACTACAGTAATTAAACACGTTTACATATATTTGAACACAGCACTATTTTTCATTTCATTTGTAGATCTTTACATTCTTATACGCATGATTATGTACAGTATTATCGCAGTAGTTACTAACCCTAACATTATTATTACCAAATTTAGTTTATTTACTCTAACATTACGTGCTTTACACATGAACTCAACTTAGGTCGGTTCACCGTTTAAACTGTAACATTCGAATGGAAGTGATAAGTAGCATATCCTATATAGTGAAAGCAAGTATGAGTACATTACTTAAGAAAATAACGAATGCTGCGTGCGATCTTAAATCGCAGTTAAAGAAGAATCATGTACCATATTTTTATACATATCACAAACAAAATCAAGCAACATTTAAGAATCTTAACCAATTACACTGAACAAGAATTTTGCTCCGACTTAAAATAATGTGTCCCTTATGGTTTGGTGCGCGCTGAATTCGAAAATGCATCTCTTTTTTGTATCACATAAGGTTTTTAAAATATACTATGATTTCACTTTTCCGATAAGCGCTCCTCCAGGAAACGTCTGGCGCGGGTTGGGGTTGTAAACCAAAACAAAATCTAATGCATTTTATTAGTTTATGACCTATTTACGGGTTTTTATGGTTGTTGGCGTGTGCTTTTCTACTTCTAATAAATAAACAAAAATAAATAATAAATAATAATAAATAAATAAACAGATGCTTTCAGAGAAGAACTCCAAGAGAGACTCGATCCGTTAGCAGTGTGGGCAAGAGAAAGGGATCTCGAAATAAATCTGGAAAAAACAGTGTACCTTATATTTCGGAAAGGTGATAGGACAGCCGCCTATGATACCTTAAAAATGGACGGAATACAACTACAAAAAGTAAATACATTGAAATACCTAGGAATAACTTTTCAGATCCAGGGAACTGTCTTCAACACCCACATCAGGGACAGAGTAACACATGCCACAAGAGCAATGCAGGATATACATAATATCAACAAGCTCTCGCTCAACACAGCCATCAAGCTCTTCAAAACAAAAATAAACCCCATAATTACATACGGTCTGGAAATTATCTGGGAAGATCTAAATAGAAGCACTCTTAACCAAATAGAAAAAGTCAAGGCAGCATACCTGAAAAGGATACTCTGCATCTCCAAATTTTCCCCATCGCGCCTAGCTTATGAGCTCGCCAGAGAGACCTTTTACATAGAGGACCTGCGCCACCAGCTGCTACTACCGGCAACAGAACAATATGTGACACTACGATCGGAGCTAAGAAGCAAGAAGAACCAGATCTGGGACGATTTCTACACCACACATGCGATGACACCACACGACTGGAAGAGGGCATCCTACGATCTCAGGCATGTGACCACACGCCTGGCAATACATGGCTTCCACTTCAAGCTATGCAAAACCAAAAGCCACCATGATCCAAACTCCATGTGTATATGTGATCTTTGTGAGTGTTTCTTTGACAGATACCATGTACTTACGTGCAAACAAAGGAAAGAATCACTGACACAATTCTGTAGTGAGTGAACGGCAAGACCAATGTGTCAGATTAAGTAATTTGTGCTACAGTGACATCTATGCACATTTTTGCGCAATTCTCCCTTTATAAGTAAACAGATATTGCTCCCTTCTATTAAGTAAATTTCATAACAGTTCAAAGTGAGGTCTACGCAATAAACAAGCAAGGGTGTGGTTTTCAGTATTTGAAAGAACAGTTTACCAGTTTAAGTGAAGGCAAATTAAAAGAGCGCATTTTCATCGGTCCACAAATTCACAAAGTTATGGCTGACTCTTTGAGGAAAAACTTTCCATCACAGAAAAAATGGCACGGCGGGCTTTCAAAGATGTTTGCTCAAATTTCTTGGAAATTCTAGGGCAGACAACTACATCGAACTTGTGGAAACCATGTTAAGTGCATATGAGAAAATAGGGTGTAATATTTCTCTCAAAGCACACTTTTACGTTCTCATTTGGATTTCTTTCCTTCTAACCTTAGAGCGTAAGCGACGAACATGGGGAAAGATTTCATCAATAAATGTCTGAAATGGAAAGACGATATAAAAGAAGATTATAATCCAGCATGCTTGCAGACTTATTGATTCCTTGTAAAAGACAGTTCCGTGTCTAGTTGTAAACGGAAGTCATCCAGAAAATTATTTTAATTCTTAAGTTCAAATTCCGAAATTTTTCTCATACACACGAAATATTTTTACTGTTGTTGTGTTTTTTGTGTTTTAAACTATGTAACATTTTTGTATCCAGTACACATTTTTCAAGTATTATAAGACATTTTGAATCCCTAGTGTGTTGTAATTTTATCAGGAGCAGTGAAAAATAAAAAATGAAGTTTTTCATAAAAAATTCAATTCACTTTCTCTGGAAAATGGTACGTGATGGGGCAATTTGGATTTTAAATTCATATTTAAGACACACATATTAGTAATATTCGCCTATTTTCATTTCGGAGCAAGACAAAAAGTAAAAATTTGTTGTTCAGTGTAATCACGGTATTCATATTAAATAGTAAAACTATAATTTGTACAATGGACACCCAAGACTCAATTAAACTTCTTATATAGTTATTTAAAATTATAAGAATTCAAATATTGCTATGAATCAGTCTGATTACTTCTCAAACATCCTGTATATATTACATTACCTGATGAAGATGAAACAGTTGAGATACGCAATGTATTGTTTATAATGCTGTGTAGACCGATTTAATGCTTTTCAGAAAGGCACTTTGGGATACAATCGACGCCCCTGATAGCTGAAGAGGGTTGAAATGAACTGGGAAACGCAGTGGTGTGATTTTGAAACTTTATTGATGGACGCGTGTGTGCGGCTCGGCGTTGCCAACTCTTTCAATGAGGTTTTGTTTGTTGTTAATTAAACGACTGGCATTATTCAAGAGGTTCAAAGTACGTTTGCGCTTTTTATTACGTCTCTAATATAAAGGTTGTAATCATTTATCCATTAGAACGGATTGGATATTATTGAATTTTATGGCCTGACATACTTTCAAAATACTCGAGAATGGATTAAATTTTATATATGTATCGATGTGCGAAATAGAAGACACGACGAACGTGTTAATCTATAATATAAGAATAATTAATTTATACAATTATATATTTAATACAGACAAGTATTCCCCATGGCTAGTATTCGAAACGTGATGGATTTAATTACTTTTTGTATGTATTTTCATTAAGTTTTAGTCACATATGGAGTGTCTACTACGTGTTAGAAGGGATTATTATCTAGATTATTTCACTCATACAGTCATTCATCAGTAGAGTTTAAAAATCTATTGAATTTCAACCAATCACATCTATAGGCCTATAAGTAAACTATTATTATCGTATATAAATTATTACATCTAACTGGAAGTTTTTATTTCGGTAGGATAAGTAGTGCCGGTAACTAACGTTATATGAAGGGTTCAAAACCATAGTGGGCCAGGCGCCATTTACGAAAACCGTAGAAAATAAGACTTAAAATGAAGTTACTACCATAATTCAATGGAAATATATAGCAAGTAATATAAAGTATACACATTAAAACTAAATGATATGTCAATCTTCATTAAATTGTGGTATTCACTTAACTTTAACCCTTGCTTTCTCCGTTTTTAATAAATGGCGCTTGACCCACTATGGCTCTGAACCCTTCATATATGCCTTCACGTAATATTAACGTTATGAACCTTAACCGTTGGAGTACACTGCAGTCCACATAAAATAAATAATATTAATCACTTAATCAATAATGACACTCAACATAATTAGTAACTGCATTCAATATCTCCTGGATTAAAAATCTATGACGTCAATTGTGGATCAGTCTGTAGGCCTATATGTTTCGTACATTGACGTGAATTTTCCTTCCAAGTCTTCATAGTCTCTTTGTTGCCGAGTATTTCCTCTTACATTTTATTCACTTCAGAATCTGCGCTTGTAACTGTTATGTACTGGTTTCTCATTTAAAAGCTTTAGTAATATTTTTCAATTCCAAATTTCAAGTCCCTTGCTTCTCCGCTCCGAGGACTTGAAAGGCTGCTTTTATGTCTTCACAATTCTCCATCATTATCATCGGATGTTGTCGAGCGTTTTTGTGCAGTTATTCAATTTTGTCTCATGAGTGCCCCCCAGCTTTCAAGATTTTCATTAGTCACAGTGACTTCGATCGCTCTGGTGTACAAGCGTCTTGGCCTTCCGCATGCTGAAATGAAATCAGGAGGCCATGTGCGGGAGTCGCTTTGCTTCATAAAGCAGGAACTATGAAAGGACTCCTAGACTCCATTCTGTAAATTAAATAAAAAGTCACTAAATTACCAGGAAACATGCCTGTTTGCGACTGCCTGGCGTTGGTGCATAATCTCCTATCTTGAATGTAGTGGGAATGGAAAGCGCCAGCGAGCTCTTAGTGGTCGTGGTATTGGTTTTGCGATAAAGCAACTTATGGAGGACTGAAGTATTTTAATCATCAGAAGAAATGTCAAAAGGAAGTGAAATAGGAGAGGAATACGTCAAGGATGCATTTTATCACCTACCCTGTTCAACATCTACAGGGACATCATTTTATTTTTACTCCAATTTTTATTGTACCCGAGTTTTTGAATGTAATTCACTCCCACTCCCTCTACTAGTAAACTTCCAATCGTCCTCCTGAACTAAGGCCGCGTATGCAGTCAAAGACGTCTTACGGTCATAGTAAACAGAATTGAGTTAGTCAGTATAGTACGTTCCAGAAATATGTTCGCGTTTTCAAGTAACGAAAGAACTTTCAATATTAAATCATATTTTCGCACAGCTACTGTAGTCCGTTTTCCTACGTTGCATCCCTGTTTCCTCCACCCACTTCTACTCGCCCCTCTGTAAAGGCTAGTGGCTGGGCTGTCTTAGCTCTTATCTGAAAACATTAATTTCTGTTAGAAATTGGACGTCTACGTAATATTATACAACTGTTTAAAATAACTTAAAATAAAAATTTGTTTGAAAAGGCGACTGGATTATCCAACAAATTTGATCCATTTCGAATTGAATGTTTTTAGAATTGACCAAATTTATAAATACTCTTTAATGAAATTCTATCATAAAAATAGAATGAAATTTGTGGCTCAGCCACATGATCATAATACAAGACAAAATGAAATTCTTAATTCAGTTGAACCTAAATGTTTCACATCTGCTGCTTTACTACACAGTACAAATTATAGTCCACGTCTATATAATTCGATAATAAAATTTCTTCCAGAATTGACTACTTTAAATAATGAAATTTTCAGATCCAGAATTAAAAAATTTGTATGACAGACTTCCCTGTTTTATAATATGTACCATGTATTGTAAAACAAGTTTATTTCTATCCTAAGTATATTTTTTCTATCTTATCTTTGTTACTATATCAACATAACCTGTACTAATTATACTGCTAATAATAAGTTAACAGCCTATTAATCTATCACCAATTTCAACATCGTCTCTTTTTACACTCAGTTATTACTAGTATTATTATTACTAACTTTATTATTATCATCTTTATGTGACCTTTTTTCTTAAGTATTTTGTCTACCAAGTATGTATAATTATGTATGTTTCTATCTACTCTTCTTAAGAATGTGATCATAGTGCAAGAATTTTAAATTTTATTTTTGAAACAGTAGAAATTTCTATTTTTGTGAATTACCGGTATGAATAATCTGTGTAGGCCTAATCAGGATCTTAAATTTTAATTCAGAATAAATAGGTATGTTTGGTGAACCATGTAAAATTGTATGTCATTTTCAAGTCTTTCTATCAAAGCGGAACTGTCCCCGAACACGACTTTGCTCTTTCGGGGTACTTTCATGTAGCGTTTTTTATGTATATGTTATTATTAAATAAATAAATAAAATGAATAAAAAGGGCCTCGTTAAGTAATTAACTGTCACGTGATTTTCCCCCTTTCTACGACCCTCCGACAAAACCACTTGGACGGACAGTAGATAGCATGTCGGTTCAGGCAGAATAAAGATTCAATTTACAGTACATAAGGTATTCTTTTATAGAGTAGGTACAGAATTATTTCAACACGAGTTACTAGTACGAAGGACGAAACTGCTAATTGGAATTAGGTAAAATAGTCTATATTGTAATAATATGCACAAAAGAACTGAAATCTGTATCTAAATGAAAGGCCACCATTTTAAAAAATGTGTTTAAATATCCATATTATGATTATTTTTCAATTTAACTTCATTCTCTAAATTGTACGCTGATGTGCTGTAGACAGTACAATATACACTGCATAATGAATACGTCCGAATGGACAGCTCAGTTCGTGAGTAATAACACTTATCGTTAATACACTACTGTATTTTGATTAAACAAAAATCTAATGAAAATTATCAAACTCAAAATCGCGATATTTCCTAATTTACGTAAATGGATGAACTACCATTCTTCCCTCTATACGTACCTAGTAAAGTGATTTGTTTGTGTTTTACGCCAGTATATCAAACTCCAGTCGTGGAAGGGGATTTCAAACGGTGTTTTCGGTTCTCAACCATTAATCGAAAGGTATAGCCAGGTTAATATTAGAAATGTTAGTAAAAATAAAATTATGCCCCTGTACTTGGAGGATTTAGTGAAGAACTGCTTTCAGAACATGGGAGGAGTGGTAGTAGAAGAAAGAAGAATAAAGTGCATAAATTGTTCTGATGATATGGCATTGTTAGCAGGAGAGGAGATGATACTAAGGGATATGCTACTGGAGCTAAATGACAGCTGGTAGCAGTATGGAATGAAGATAAATGCCAACAAGACGAAGACCATGGTCATAGAAAAAAAAAGAAGTTAAACTTGCGAATTCTAAATGAAGCAGTAGAGTAAATAGCTAGGTTATAGCCTAGATCAGTGGTCGTCAGCACTCGCTGAAATGGGTGGAGTGCATGGAGAGTAAGGAACTCTGCTCCGTCGTGGACAAGGGATAGAGAGACAGCATACCCGCCAGCAGTGACGATTACACGCTAGGGCTATGTCTTGTCTGCGGGTAAGAGACGCTAGCCCGAGCGTGCAGTGTTTTGATGACCGCTGGCCTAGATCATATATACCCAGATTGCTCGGCCTTAGAGGCTTTGATGGTAACAACTTTTGTCAGGTTTACTATGCTGCCATCTAGTTGTTACTCCCATTTGAATTGCATTAGCAACTGTACTGACATTTCGTGTTCGTTTACGGCGGGCGGGTGGCGATCCTGGCGGTTATTCTCTTCAAAATGCTGCCAATTTTAACACGGGGATGAGTAATCTGTTACATATATATGATATAGGATTATAGGTGTAGTGTTTTAAATCAACCGAATAAATATTTCTTCGTTTCTAACATAATGGATATAATTATACTGTATGTGCTCATTGAAGTTAATTTGCTACGTCGCTGTCTTTATTGTATCAGCCTCTTACTTTGAAAGCTTCAATGTCTGTCTAGTTGTTCTGATATGCATTTACACTACTTGTCCTTATTCCTAGCTGAGGTTGTATATTTTAGCTATGTCCGGCCAATCTCCTCGGAATTATGAGCAGAACATTGCTTTACATTTGTGAGATACCAGCCCCACCGAGCAATGTCCCGTCTAGAGGACCGAGAGATTTTCTATTAGGGTTCATTCCCTTAGTGGATTATCGTCATTGGCTTCCGAGATTCTATTACATGGGTTTTATATTCGGAGCTGTCCTCCTTCTAGATTACTACTCTTTCCTTCCCTCTCTTCTGACCAATCAGTAAGCAATTCTTAGGAAAGTCTCTCTGATGTAGTCTGCTTAGCACTCCTTTGTCGGCTATTCCTTGGCCACGTTGCATTTAAATACTGAATAATGTAAATAAAATACTACTATTGTTACAAAGGAAGAGATTAACATATTCTTACTCTTTTTTTTATTTAGGAAGTAGATACCTGTGTACGGTAGGGCTGTAATACGTCCCTACAGCAGCTTGGCGAAAATGTGATCGTGCGCCGAGCCACTGTGTAACCTGCAACGTGCGTAGCACCTATGGAGGCAGGCGGACAAGGGGAAGTGAAGCAACTATCTGACTTATTAACGGATTTTAATTTTCTTTACGTCAAGCACTTAAATATAATTTTATACAGCATAAGCTTACAAACTAATGTTTAGTACGTGTAACCGTAGAAAGAAATAAATAAGAAAGGACACATTATCACAACCTATTGACTGTCCTCAGAATGTCTCTGCGACAGAGTTCCAAAATCAGGAATTATGTCACTTACTGCCAGTCGCAGGTGATCACGAAGGTATTTGTCTGTCAGTCGTGATCTAAATTTGGTTTTTACTATTTTCATTGTTGAAAATAATTTTTCACAAACGTAAGTTGTAGCGAACATGGCTCCAACAGAGCAAGCAAATGAACGAAGCTTCGGATATTTATTTTTTGACAAAGATTGGAAAAGTTTAACATTTGTCAAGTCCTTACATCTAGCTTTCATTTAACATCACATTGTAAATCTGTGCGTTTAAATTGAAGATCTAACCGCATTATTCATACATCTGTTGAAAAAGGATCGACGTACAGAGATGATAATGATGATGATAACAACAACACTTAACCTTTTCATGTTTCATGAGATACATGTAGTATAATGCCGTTTTATGTTATACAACCGTTTTCCTCGTAATACTTGTGAACAAATCATACATTTAATATTCTCCTCATATTGGCAACAAAAAAATGCGTCCTCCCATCATATTTGAAACTTTCGATTTTATAGAGGTACATGGTTTCGAGAGAGACATTGCAACGATATGCCACTCGTAGGTCAGAGACAAATACAAATGAAACGGAATTTGATTCCAGTGAGTGAGAGGGTGTGGATTTGGGGAGGTAGGAAGCAAGAGAAATGCACAGCTATAATTGCGAGCCACAATGTGCTCGCGAGTCACATTTTCGCACGGCTGCCCCTATTCATGGTGTTAACAAAGCGAGAAGTGTATTCTGAAAGGATAGGAGAGCCAAATATAAGACGAAAAAAGAAAAGCACATCCAAATTCAACTGAATGAACATTTATGTCCTTCAGTAATTTCATAACTGAAAACCGAACTTTACGTTAGTACCGAGTCAAAGTGGAGGACAAAATAAGAATGTTGTCCTTTCAAAGCCGGAACTCAGTATCAGCAGCACACTAATGTTATGAAAATTAATTTGGCGGGTAAATCCGTTACTTGTGGCAATATAAACAATCTTATGATTCTAATACACTAACACTATTATTGATGAACAAAGCAGGACTAGTCGTACAAATAATAAAGCACAAAATACTAAAAAAATCCTGACTTTCACTTGTTGAAGTTATCAGTCGGTTGTATAAAGCACAATGAAATAAGAAAACAATATTAGAGATTAAATTTTAAGTTACAAAACTTAAAATATGCAATATATTCTGTGTGATTTCTGTATAAATTAAGATAATTCGATAACGAATTATTGGCGAATTTGCTACATATGGGAAGCCCAATTGATTTTATAAGTGATTTGATGGAAAACTCTGAACATATTAATATGTTTTTTTTACAGTTGTCACTTTTATAATATGATTCTCCTGGACTTCTTGTTGATATTTCATATTATACAGTATGCACACTATATCAGATAAAACCATAGTAAGTTATCGCCAATCTTAATTTATGTTTGAATTTTAACTTTCATCATCATCATAAAACACATACTATGAATCAGTTAAATGTTACGAAAATGTCCCTAAAGTCAGTTGTAAAACTGTTTATAGCTTTCTAAGATGTGTCAAAAGCATTATGATATTGTTGGGCATGAGTATATCTAACGTTGCCTACTTCGCACTGATATACCTGAAAATTTAAAAGTGTTATAATTGACCTTGTACAAAACAATAACATCAGAGTTGAAACAAGGCCAAACAAAACTGATTGCATACATCTTCTGAAAGGTTTACCACAGGGATCTTCTCTTTTCCCCCATGCTATTTAACATAGCCATTAATGATATGTTACAAGAACTTTCAGAACCAGAAATCATTGAAGAATATGGTTTTTACTTAAAACCAGAAAATAGTAAGATATTAGTTGTAGCTTTTGGGGATGATATAGTGATTATTGGAAGGAATGAAGAATCTGGTACAGAACTTATTAATCTCACTATTAGTAGGATAATTTAGCTTCCCTTGGTCTGCATATAAATCCAGCTAAGTGTAAAATTATTAATATTATTAATGGTCAAATGGAAGAGGGAACACTACTATTACCAAATAGACAAAATATCATTTAAAAAAATGGTGATGTTATTAAGTATCTTGATGTTACATTTGCAGATGAGATAGTTTTTAACAAAACTAATCTTATTAAAAAACTATAAAGTGATTTATATAGCTGTCCACACCTGTGGAGTAACGGTTAGCGCGTCTGGCCGCAAAACCAGGTGGCCCGGGTTCGATTCCCTGTCGGGGAAAGTTACCTGGTTGAGGTTTTTTCCAGGGTTTTCTCTCAACCCAATATGAGCAAATGCTGGGTAACTTTCGTTGCTGGACCCCGGACTCATTTCACCGTCATTATCACCTTCATCTCATTGAGACGCTAAATAACCTAAAATGTTGATAAAACGTCGTAAAATAACCTACTAACATAAAATAAATCTATATAGTTTATCAACTTCCATACTTTTGAAACCAGATCAAAAACTTTACATTCTTAATCAATTTATACGGCCAGGATTTACTTATCGTTTTCTTAAAGATGTCGATAAATTAATTCTATCAGCTGTTAAAGAAATGTTAAATCTACCATATGATTGTCCAAATAATATGCTTTATGCTCCTCGAAATGTTAGGGGGTTGAATTTTGTTAAAATGGAATGGAAGGCTAACATTCAGCACTTTAATATTGCTAAGACATTACTCCAAGTTAATGATGAACATTTTCATATTAGTAGAAATTGAAGAATCTTTACGAAATTTAGCAATCCAGTATAATAACAATTCTGTTCCACAAACTGGACGTCAAATTAGAAAACATTTACAAAAGAAAGCCTTTAATGCTTGAGCTAGTCTTCAGAATAAAGGAAAAGGAGTATCAGTTTTCCAAGATGAACAAGAGAAAATTCTTGAATGAGTGACAGAAAAGGATTATAGTCATCAGAATGGACCACTGCCATTAAAATGTCATACAATACTGCAGCAGTAAGATCAGTACCAGGGCGAACAACGACTTCACGACAGTGTAGAACTCCAGGATGTGAGGCGACTGAGGCTCTTGGTCATGTGCTAGGATTGTGTCCTAAAGGAGATTTATTGAGCAATGTACGTCATCATAGTGTCCGCTCTCATATTGCCTCACATTTAAGGAAAAATAAAAATCTTAAAATACATGAAGAATTACATCGTGTATCTGAGGATGACGGTAACAGACTAGAAGATATAGTTGGTCTTAATAGACAGACGAAAAAGACAGTAATATCAGTCCAACTCTACGGTTCGAAAGCATTAGCGGTGATCAAGAAAAACAAGTCATTTACCGCCCATGTGTTCCTCACATGAGTGAGAGATATAATGCAATTGATTACATACGGGAGGTGAGGGGTTTACATTTTTGTGCCCGCGGATCGCGTATAAATATACTACTATATATAATGTTTAATTTTTAAACTTTCTAAATTGTATATTGTACTATGATTATTACCTATTTTATTGATATATTTCTTATTTCTCTCTATTCCATATATGAATTTTTTAAGTGTTTTCCGGACCTTTATGGTCATCCGTTATGGCAGGCGGATGTATTAATAAACGTAGGCCTAACAAGGACACATGTACGATTAATATGATACCGTTTATAGCCTACTTTTTATCAAGTGTCGTTAACATAGGAAGAGATCGCACTTTAATACTTCGAACTGGCCAGAATTACCGTGTTAAAAATAGTTGAATTTTGTGGTCGGTGAAGTTGGTATTCTAGTAGCGAACATGACGACCGAACATGTTGGCGTCATGTTGGTCTGACGTTACATTTAATGGCAGTCTTAACAGTTACAAATCACACGCGCGACATCTGCATGTCCGACACTTGAACATCGCCGCTGAATATTTCCTGTGCTGTCCGATCTGTGTGGCCGTGGAAAGAGATTCGTCTGCTAACTACCAATAATGAAGCTGCACATCGAGTACTTTGCAATCTGGAATGATCTGTTAATTTCCGCATGTTTTTAATTTATTTGTTTGTTCCCACTTCCCTTCAATTTTAATTAATTTCTCATCGTAGACATCTCAAGTCTCAGTAGCTAAAAACAAAAATTGTAAAATACAGAGTAATTTCTACAGGTAATATATAATGCAAAATTCTTCGTTATTTCTACGTCAGTTAAGTTTACTGTGTATGAAAATTACATGTTTGTGTAAATAAAGTTTACTGTCAAAGGAAACTCCGAGATCTTTGGTACTATCTCTTCCGTTCATGTGATTTTGACTTAAATTTTGGTTGATTTTATCATCATCTGTGGTCATACAGCCCTTTTAGTTTAGCCTTGACCTCCTTAAAAATTCCCGCCCAATCTTCCCTCTCTAGGGCTCTCCGTCTCAATCTCTTAATTCCTGCTTTAACTAGATCATCCTGAACATCATCCAACCATCGTAGTTTAGGTCTTCCTGCTCTTCTTTTACCACTTAGCGTGGCATCTAGTAATCTTTTAGGAATATTATTATTGTCCATTCTGATAATGTGGCCCAGCCACTCCAGCCGTCTAATTTTTATATCAGAAACACTTTTCTTAGTAAAAGTTATTATATTAATTTCGGAAACATTAAGTTTTATGCATTTTTCTCTAGAATAGCGGTCATCAGCACAGAGCACCCTTGGGCTAGCGTCTTTTATCCGCGGAGAACACAGTGCACTGTGGTGCATTTGTAGCTGCTAGCAGGTATGCTCTCTACCTCTTCCTGCTGCACGACAGGGCACACGGGACGGCTCCGCTTACCCTTTACCCATTTCAGCGAGTGCTGACGACCACTGCTCTAGAACATCTTACTATAGCGTCTGTGGCATATTAAAGAGATTGGCAGTTTGCAATATTTCTATTGCACATGAGCAAATTTACAACTTTCTCTTCTAAGATATCAGCTATGAAAATTATAAATAGGGAAGGACCCACGGTTAAGTTTCTTGACAATAATAATAAAAATAATAATAAAAGTAATTATTATTATTATTATTATTATTATTATTTTTATTGTGGTTGTTGTGTAACAATATTAGTGTCTCTATCACTATCTCCACTTCACCATCACTGATATTTTCTTCACGACCTGCCTGTCACCGGCGTAAGTAGGTTTGAATGAGCAAGAGGAATTCGTGCTTCGAGATTGAGCGTGGGCGTGAATTCGAATTCCGCTTGGACTGTTAGTTATTTGGCCTTTGTCTGAAGTTTCTCCAACTCTAATGTGAATATTAGGCAATTCCATCGCGAATCTCGGACTCATCTCGCTAAACACCATCTGGCTATTTCGATATCAATAATTCCACTGAATCGGAAGTAATGTCATTAATTTTATAGCGTGTTTTGGGAAAACCATTGATTTAATTCCCAATCTTCTCAGTCACTTTAAGAGAGTACTGTATTGTGACAATATATGATTAAAAGAATTTTAGCTTTGTCCTTTAAATGTGCAGAAATTTGATCCGAACAAATGTAACTTTTCGTTCTGCAAACAAATTTTACAATGTTACATTTGTTTCCGATCAAATTTCTGCACATTTATAGAACAAAGCTAAAATTCTTTCAATAATTTATTATCATGATACTCTGACTGGGCATATTGGGAATTGAATCAATGGCTTTCCCAAAACACGCTATGAAATGTTTCATATAACTAAAACAAATTTTATCTCGACAAGGAAGCAAAAACGATCAGAATTGTATTGAACTTTCTTTGTTTGAAATATCTCGGTGAATAGCCCCCTGAAATTATCAATTGACTTTACTTACGGTTCAGGCTTTATATCCGCGCATTTGGTAGAGCGTCATCAAATGACTTATAAGAGTATACATCTGTATCATTTTTTATTATTTTTATCATTTGCATTTCCTTAGGAATATGTATTAACATTATTATTATTATTATTATTATTATTATTATTATTATTATTATTAATATATTTAACTTTAACTTTATTTCAATCGGTAATTACGTATGGAATTATAGGATGGGGTAGCTCATTTAAATCCAAATTTAATCCACTTTATTTATTACAGAAGAAAATAATTAAAATATGTCTTGATAAACCTATTGATTTTCCATCTCAAAATTTGTTTCTAGACTTTAATGTACTTAACGTAAGACAAATTTATTATATTGTATTAATAAAATTCATACATAAAAATCGAAATAATTTTGAATTGTATTCTCATTGGTATGAAACAAAAGGTATGAATTCTTTGATTGTTTGAACCAAAATGCAACACTGTTACAGTATTTAATCATAGTCAATTCTAATAGTTCTGGTATTAAATTAAAAAAGTTATGTATGGATTTTATAAAAATTGAAAAATTGTAAATTAAAATTTATATACTATAATTGCACAGTAGACATAAGACAAATTGTATTGTATAATTATTAATTTCAATTCAGGAATCCGCCCCTGAGCACGAGTTCTATTCTTTCAAGAACGAGCTAAAGTTTTTCTGTATATATTATATTATATGTTACAATTATTAGCAAAATAACAAATGAATAAATAAATAAATTATTATTATTATTAATATTATTATTATTTGCCAAACTTCCATAACGGCCCCGAGGTTTACTCAGCCTCCTATCAAATTGAGTACCGGCTCTTTCCCGGGAGTAAAAGGCGGTCAGAGCGTGGTGCCGACCACACCACCTCATTCTAGTGACTAGGTCAAGAAAGCATGGAGCTCTACCTCCATGCTCCCCAAGTGCCTTCATGGCATATAAAGGGGATACACTTACCTTTACCTTTTTACCTTTTTATAATAATAATAATAATAATAATAATAATAACAATTATTATTATTATTATTATTATTATTATTATTAACGTGTCATTATGATTATATTTATATTCTCATCGTCATTGTGTTTTGAATATTAAGTGATAATGTCACTCTCACCATTGTGTAAAATATTTTCAAAATTCAGTTATTGATCGATTAAACTTAAGGAAATGACATGCGTATTGCACGTTTGGAAAATTGTTTACCGTAAATCTTTAAACGAATTAATGCAATTTGAAATAATAGTGCGACAAATAATTATTACCTATTTTGCTAATGAAAAGGAATGATTCACCGAATGAGGTGCACTATAGATAGTCTCTGACGAACTATGTGGTCTACGCTTCTCGGCACTAGCGTCATCTATGAGCCACTCTCGTAAAGTCGGGCGAATAACTGCAAGTTAAGAGCCCTGCCACTGTATAATAAAAGTGGCAGGGGTCTCATAGAATCCCCATAATTAGCGAAACATTTATGCAGTTCGTGGTAGTTATTGTGAGCATGGTTAGGATAGTAAGTATGTTTGTGATGTGAATAAAAGTTTGATATTTCTTTTCATTTCTGTTTTTATATTCTACGCATTAAATTTAACAAGGTGAAGCCTTCTTAATTCCATGAATCCTAATCTTGGAACGAAATGCAATTAGTCGAAACGATTCACACATGAAAATGAATCTAATGAGTTATTTAAAATTGTAATGTATAATAATATCGTTGCAACATAATTGGATTTATTGGATCTGAATACGTAATTCAGACATGAAAAAATGTTGGCATAATCGTGCGCTTCATTTAAGATGTGGAATTACGTGGAAGCCAATTGATAGTAGATTAAGAGTGGATGTTGCAGCATAATCAAATGTCTAGTAGGCTATTTTAAGTTCAAAGGAAAGATTGGTGAGATGACACATTGATGATTAAACAAGTTTTGAACTTAATAAGATCAAAATTATTAGTTTATTTATGATGATAAATAATAATGATGAAGATGATGATTAACCACCGGCATAGCTCAGTCGGTAGCGCGTTTCGCTTCTTATTTGGAGATGCGTTCGGGAGTGGGTTCGATTCTCACTTGAGTTGATTACCTGTTTTTATCCCCGAGATTTCCCCAAACCGTAAGGCGAATGTCAGGTAATCTGTTTTGAATCCTCGGCCTCATCTCGCAAATTCCATCGACGCTAAATAACCTAGTAGTTGATACAGCGTTGTTAAATAAGTAAAGATGATGATGATGATGATTATGAGAAAAGAGAACAACGTGTTATATAAAATTTAAATGTTATTGTATGCTAAGTAACTTATTTAGTAGTGTAATAAGATTTAAGAAATTGAAATGATGTAGGCTCCTACTTAAATAAAATGTTTAAATTTTTTTGTATTCAATACCTACATGTTGGTGTACACTATTTGGGTTTTGCATTCACTCTCGTGATATTATTTCTACAAATATTAGGAAATGTTGTTGAACTAGTATTTAATCCAAATATTGGAGATCAGTAAACCTTGCTTTGAGTCTAAAACATACAGTACTCATTTATTCACACATAATAAAATTCCTGATAAAGTAAAATTAATTATTTAGACAACAGTTGTCAGCGTGCTTACTATGCCATGAAATCTCATTTTAATTTGCCTCTGAAAATTAATTAGACAGGTCTCGATTTCATATACATATATATTTTAAATGTAATTACAATTTTTTAAAGTAAAATTCAGAGAAATTTTTTTGCACGAGCATGTCCTCTGATTGAAGTTTTGGCTCATACGTACATCTATTTTCAGGCAGTACAGCTCACTTGATATCTGTCAGAGGAAGAACAATTGTTTGTATTCATTTGAAATCTGACTAATGTAACATGTAGGCTAGCTAGTCGGCGATGTATGCAAAGGAGGGGGAAAGGAACCGGCCACTCTATCGCAATATTTCCTGTCCTAGTTGCCTCATCAGTGGTGCCTTCTTGATATCACTTGTAAGGTTCAGACCTGTCTTCGAACAGTTGATTAAACGACATATCTTTTTATTGTACATACTGCTATTGTTGACTGGCCTTGTAAGTTGGATTTAAAACACGCGGACTGGTTGTTAGAGACAAGTCATAGATAGTAGCGTAGTGTTGTTATGGGACGAAACAGTACCAACGAATTACAACTTTCTGTAAGTCAACAATATTTATTTTCACGGACAAGTCAGAATCATCGCTTTCTATCATCTTAGCTGCTATGATGACAGGAGATATTAAAGATCAACTTTTACGTGAATGTGTAATAGTTATATTGACTACATTACGGAACATCAATAAACTCTGTTCTTGGAGTTATTTAATTGTCTATTGGCTTATCAATGAAACAATACAGGAAGCCCTTAAAAATAAATGTACTATTTTCAAAGTAAACATATATCGTAAAAAATTGTACGGTATTTGAAATTCTAAAAATATGATCGTACAAAAAAATGGTATGCAATACACATGTGTTAAGTGCATAACAGAATCTCGGAAATAGAAAAAAGTAGATTTGTTTAGTCTTTTTTAACTTTTCCTCGATTCTGTTATAATGCACTTACCACTCTTGCATCAGAAAATACTATAACGATAGCATTTGTTATTCCTCGTTATCCGAAGAATGAAATAGGCCTACTGTAAGGCAGCAACAAAATATTTATTTCTAGATTTTCACTGAAACGGAAGTCTCCAATATCCTTGACACCAGAAGAGAGGTGTTAGATATGACGTCTATCTTCTCTCTGTGTATAATAATTTCTCCGGAACTATTGGACGAATTTTATTTGTATTTATTGTCTAGAAATCTATTTATCTGATTATAATGTATATGAAATACAACTATGTTTGTTAGATTTAGATTTAAAATCAAGAACACTCAACAATTCACTCGAAGTCATGTTATTCAGTTCATTTCGTCAGTTTTTGGTCGGCCTGGGTAGCGCAGTCGGTATAGCGCTGGCCTTCTGTGCTCGAGGTTGCCAGGTCGATGGCATTTAAATGTGCTTAAATGCGACAGGCTCATGTCAGTAGATTTACTGGCATATGAAAGAACTCCTGCGGGACAAAATTAGGCCACATGGCAACACTGATTTAACCTGGGCAGTTGCGATCGTCGTTAAATAAACCAAAATTTATTGATTTTTTAGTCTACAGAAGAAATTGACAATTACCTGGGTTGTAATGTTTTATACCTGTATACAAATGATCCAGAACCGAAGTTGCAAAGATTCGAACACATTATAAGTACAATAGAAATAACTCTTCGATAAGGTTCAAAAAGAGACAATATTAGAGTTTTATAATGTTATAGCCGTACCTGTGTTTATGTATAGCTCAGAAACCTGGAATCTGACGGCTATCCAGGAGAGAAGAATTGAAGCAACTGAAATGAGACTTCAAAGGTCGGGCAGCAGGATATCAGCTAGGCCTATTAGATCATGGGCTAAAGAAACTAGGAAATCCTCGAGCAGCTTGAAGTAACGTAAATACTTGATAAATTACAACAGTATAGACGAGAATGACATGAAAACCTATTAAGAATGGACAAACACCATATACCAAGAAGAATGTATAATTATCAACCCCGAGGAAGAAGAAGCGTTGTACGACCATGGAGAGATGGCATGATTGGCTGTAAAATGTTTGATCTCGGAACGGGCAGATTGCCTAAACTGTGTATGTAAGCTTACTTGGTGATGATGAAATTAACAAATGAAACACTGGAGATATTCTTGGAATAAAATCTTAAGATAAATTATTTCTATAGAAATGTTTAATATTTTTTTACGAGTTTAGTCTTACCCTTTTATTTTCTTCGGCTAGAAGACGAAAAAGCTTATAGGCTATATCTTAAAGGTTTCACGGTCACTATTTACTTGTGCGTGGATGAATTTCCGTACGATCGAGGTCGTCGTCCATCATCATCATCATCATCATCATTATCATCATCATCATCATCATCATCATCATCATCATCATCATCATCAGCGCTTAGGTCTTTTGTTCATTTCCGTCTCCTCTAAAAATTGATCTCGCAAACATTTTATTGGCCTTTCTACTGACATTTTCTCTTTTGGATTATAGACTAATTCAAGGCTGCGCTTGCAACACGTGTAGCTGGCATTCTGTCGATATGATCTCCCCAATTCTCTTGATATTGTTTCATAATCTGTAGAATATTTTCAATGTTTAATTCAACTCCTACATAGTGACTTCTTTTTCTCTGAGAGAGTATATGCAGCTACATATATAAAGAACATCATTTTACCTGCTTCAATTCCCATTCTTGATTGTTAAGACCCAACTTTCGCTACCGTATAACGATGCAGAAATTTTCATTACTATATCAAATTTCATTAGGGTTTTTTTTTCAGAATGTTTTTCCTAATGTTCGACGAAGTATTTCATAGAAGTAATTAAACTTATTTAATTGTTCTTCAGTTTCATTGCTCTTATATGATATGAATCAGTAAAGATACACAGGTTGGAAATGAAATAATCCTGCAGATACGTAGAAAAGGACGATAGGGTATACTTTAAGGAATAGAAAACCTGTATTAAGTTTTGTGATTACAATACACAGTTAAATAATGCACAGAATATTAAGATGGAAGTTTCAGCAGTCTGGCAACATCGCATAGGCCTATAACACACTCTTCTCGTAATATATATGTAAGAGGTCAACGAACTCAGGTCTTTCGCCCTAGGTGAACCTCTGGAGGAGAGGTTGCAATCTGTTGGCATCGTTCAGTGGCTTGAAATTAAATTTACACAAAAACCGTCCACGCTATTAAAATACGACAGTGAGATAAATTCTTTATTCGATTTTCTATCGATATGGACAAAAATCACG
This sequence comes from Periplaneta americana, assembly GCF_040183065.1. NCBI lineage: Eukaryota > Metazoa > Arthropoda > Insecta > Blattodea > Blattidae > Periplaneta > Periplaneta americana. The sequence goes on along the minus strand of NC_091118.1, from coordinate 111,145,429 downwards.
ATCCTACTCGCAATAGTTACATAATAAGAGGGTGTTAAACATTTGATAAGAATACATGTTTACTGAGAAAACTATAAACGTCATACAAATATGGAGTTACACTTTTTCTTACATACAACATGAACTATTCGCTCTGAAAATCTGCAGGGTTATTTCACTTCCACGCTGTATAAAGGCTTTTACTTGTTCGATTGTTTTGCTAGTTTTACTTTCATATGTAGTTGCTTTAGGACTTACAGTGTTTTAATTTTATCTGTAGATATTTGCATATGGCCATTTGATTCAATTTAAAAATATTTTTCTGTGAAGCATTTTCGGTTTGACTGATAACTACTTAATCATCAGCAAATAAAAGAAATAGTAAAATTTATATTAGGTATTTTAAAAGTCGCAAACATTCTATTTCGTCATATTTCAATTACTTCGTCTCTTTATACATAAAAAAGTGTCTGTGATTGGGAACACCTTCGTCGGACTCCTTAATTCATTTCACAGTCGAGGACTTGTAAAATTTGTAATCATTGCAACATGTGAAAGGGAAGAAAGATATTAGAATCTCTCTACAGAATACTAATACATTTATAAAAGAAATAAAATATATTACTTGTAGGATTATGAAGACTATGTTCGCTGTATAATGAAAGAAATGAAAGTTTACCTTATTTGGATACAAAGAAAATTATTGAAATACCGTATATGTTTTAAATGATAGGCCAAGAAAATAAACTAGGAACATTAATATCTTTCTCAATATGATAAAATTACTAAATTTGTCATGAAACTCATAAATCAAATAATAAGAAGGTATGTAGCATCTTTGCAATATTCAAATTTTACTATGTAGGACTGTGAATCAAATAAGCCTGTTATTTTTCTTCTTGACCTTACGTCTATACGTATTAATTGAATTGATATATGAAGAAGTTTTGTAATTGTATTAGTCTTTATGTGTATTAAAGTAAGGTCAGAATAAATTTCATGTTTATAGAACTAAACTGGAGTAACTCATCCCCATATGGATGAATAGCTTTAAATAATTTACAAGGTGCAGTAGAAACAATTAGATGATTTGAATTTGGCAATACACCCACATTTTAATAGATTACAAATTAAAACAAGGGATAATTTACAGACAGCAATTCATAATATGGTAGGCATGTATATTTGGTCGAAACAATTTTGGGAATGTACTGTGGACACACAAAGAATATCTTAACGGTCATATACAAAGTGATTCACGAGAATTTACGTCCTTTACGGAGCTTATTTCCGAAGACATTCTGAGCAAAAAATATCGTATAAACATGGGTCCTATTCTCAATATTTACAGAGTTACGTTTCGTTATTGGAACGCATTGCTGTGAACGCGTGATCTTGGTCAGCGTGCAGTCAGCAGAGAGCCGTTCACAAGCGTGCGGCCAAGTGTACTCAAGCGGACGACGACATTTTTTAAAATGTGTTGTAAACTCTCCAAGACTGTAAATTAGGATGCAAAACTGAACTGCAAATAATTACGTCGGTGGAAGTGGTGTGATTTGTAATGATTATTGTGGTAAGTGCATAAGAATAATGTAATTTTCTGGTTAAAAAAAGAAAAAGATGTCTGTACGAAGCAACTAAGGAGTTCACAGCACATTTTTAGCTTCATAATACTTGCCAATTAAAGAAATAATACTTCTGAATGGTTCATTCTCTATTTGAATTATTTTTGTACCTTCAAACTAAAGAAAAAACGTATTTTACAAACAACTTTAAATTAGTGTAACTCTGAAAATACTGAGAATAGGAACTATGTTTACATGATATTTTTTGCTCAAAATGTCTTCAGAAATAAGCTCAGTAAGAGACGGTAAATCCTCGTGAATCACCCTGTTTACTGTATATTACATTCTCATTATAATTTCGCAACAATTCAGTTTCTGTATTATATTATATTGTGAGTTATATTATTTGCTACAATTTACTTTATTCAAGCTTCAACACTAATATCATAAGTGATTGTAGCGTTTTGAAAATTTCATTGAGCTTAACGAATAGAGATAAATATTTAGAGACCGAAGGTCGAGAAATAATTATCTTATAAGGCACATGGCTATAAAACGAAATTAAATAAAATTATCACCACGAGTGGTACTCAGATTTCATTTAAAATAATCATAATAGCATAATAGCATTCCATTATTTTTCTGTGAAATCAAATATTATAGCTACATATCTAATCCCTTTCAAATATGAAATTCGTTGATATATATTTGAGAAAATTAAAACCTTGGCCTTCTTGCAATAAAATAAGTGAATATTATTGAGGTTAATACTATATATTATGACGCTTTATTCTGAAATGCTTAAGTTTTTATGTATTTTAAAATTATTATATATATATATATATATATATATATATATCTTTTTTTCGAACTAGGTATTATTTATTTGTGTTTGAAAATTATCCTATTAAATATTTATTTCGAACCCACTTTAATAGTAATTTATAGTACAATTGATATAATTAATGACAGTTTCATGTTGAGTTTGTGTGCTTGATGTAAACATTTGATTGCTAGCATTTCATCTTAAATTTTCTATCATGTTGGAATAAAACAGTTGAAATCATTGAAAAAAAAAATAGCGATAACTTATTACTTTTGAACAGCATACAACCACAGCCTAGTATATACAGTCACGAAGCTCAATAGTAGGGAATATACATCCATAGATAGTTGCTAACCACTAGGATCGCTACTATCGCCTCATCACAGACAATGCAAAATAGTACCGGCACAGTCTATTGTTTCTAGTACCCTCAACAACTCAAGCTTTGTGACTGTATTTATTAGACTGTAATACAACTGTGAGAGACAATTTTGCTTTGTTTTTAATTTAGAGACTATTTTTAGTTCATACATATTTACGTATGACATCTTCGTTTCCTAAGTCCATGCATCTTTTACAGATACTGTTCAAAATGGCAATAAGTTGTAATATAGGCTTCTAAACGCCGCATCATGGACTGTCATACTCTTTCTCATATTCCAAGTGTCTGTTGTATCTGTTAACATTCTTCTTCAACACCTGACAAAGAATTTCAATGTTCCCAATAGGCGTTGATTAAGCAATTACTTTTAAATGTCCCAATAATTAAAAATCCATGATGTATTTATTTTAGAAGCCTATACTATAGCTAATTGTGGCCATTTTGAGAACTATCTATAGAATTATGCATGGAATTTATTAACAAGGATATACAATTAAGTTGTAATAAACAAACATGCATGGAGACTGAAAACAGGCAGCGCACGTTCGTTCCCAAACAAGTTAGGAAAGTTATCGCTTAGTATATCCTGGAGTTTTAGGGTTGAAATTCTGATCCTAAATGCTTATCTTAGGAAGCTACGATAGATATAACATAGTTCGATAAATAATAATAATAATAATAATAATAATAATAATAATAATAATAATAATAATAATAATTGAGCATGACAACTGAAAACACGTAACTGGAATTGCTACTAAATTAAAATGATCTTTCCAGGTACTTTTTAACTATATAAACGCATTAATACTGCGAAATTAGCGCTCTACAACATACCTGCACAAACAGCGCTCAACGAGCGCGCGCGCTCTTTCGGAGCGGGAAAGCTGTGTTTTCCGCTCGCCGAATCGGAGAGGAAGATACGTCAGAATGACAAGACTTGCTATGGGTAGAGGAGAGGGAAACGACCACTCAGCTATCTAGTGGAGTGCAGTGCGTATTCTCAGTAACTGTTTCACGTTGTTCTACTGCTACAGTACGGTATGGAGGAATCTAAAAGACAGAAAAGTGGTGATCAGGCAAATTCTTTCAAAGTTGCATGGAAAAATGCTTATTTTTTCATAGCTGCTAGAGTATATACTCAGTGCTTTATCTGCCACAACATTTTGAAAGGTAGAAAGAACATAACATAATGCGTCCTTACGACTCCAGACATAAAGATACTAAAGATATTAATCTTCAACAATTTAAATATCTCTCTTCAGGGAAAAGGCCAGCTCAGTGTTGAAATGTTGAAAAAATTACGGGATTTCAGTCGTAAACTTAACTTTTCGTAAGTCAGTTTCGGGAAGGTAATATGGCTTACTTTCGAACGATAGAAACTGCTCGTGATGAAGCCATGTTAAACGATTATGTGCAAATATTAATTGAAATTCAAAATGAATTTAATTCTAGGTTCCAAGATCTTGTCTTAAGGTCCACACCTGTCGAGTAACGCGAAACCAGGTGGCCCGGGTTCGATTCCCGGTCGGGTCAAGTTATCTGGTTGAGATTTTTCCGAAGTTTCCCCTCAACTCAGTATGAGCAAACGCTGAGTAACTTTCGGTGTTGGACCCCGGACTCATTTCACCGGCATTATCACCTTCTTCTCATTCAGACGCTAAATAACATAAGCTGTTTATAAAGCGTCGTAAAATAACCTACTAAAAATCTTGTCTTAATTGGAAAGAAGTTTAAAGTTATCATAATAAATTCAACACCAGTTGAAACAATGTCATATAAGTTGCAGGTGGGCCTGTTTGGCGCAATTGGTATAGCGCTAGCCTTCTATGCCCGAGGTTGCGGATTCGATTCCGGGCCAGGTCGATTGCATTTAAATGTGCTCATATAACCTCGGCAGTTGCGAGCGTCATTAAATAAAACATAACATTTAACGATTTACAGCTCGGATTTATTGATCTTCAATGTGGCCTGAGGGCTAAAGATCGTTTGAATAATACTACTAGCCTGGTTGAGTTTTACAATACTAAACATTAGCAATAATATCCACGACTACACAGGCTGGCTGTGAAAATGATTGTTATGTTTGGCTCAACATTTATATTTGTGAGCAACTGTTTTCTATAATCAACTTTAATAAAGGCAGACATCGAACATCTGTAACTGATGTTTCAGTACGGTCAGTAGGCTACTGTTCCTTTCAGCTGCCAACAGCATAAAACCTCGTTTTCATGTACTGATAAATAAAAATATAACAAAATGATAGTGTACATTTAAGTAGGTATAAAATTTCTATTATTTCTGTAAAATAAATATTTCTGTATTAATTAATAAGTCCAATATAGTTTTGCAAACACTGAACGGGAATTGATTTCATAAACACTCGTACTAGTACTTCCTTTTGTATATATTTTGTACGAGATCACCCCTTCTTCCAGTTCCACCCTATACTGAGCGCAGCTAATATCTGCATTCCGCTCATGAGCTGTGAGTCGGCTCGGAGAGCGCAAACCTTGTGCGGGCCTGCTCTACAAAATATTAGTGCTACATATGGCGGGAAATATAATTAAATCGATAATAGTACTGAACTAATATACCGTATGCAATAGGATTATAGAACATAATAATAAATATGATACACATAAACTGTAAACACTTTATATATAATATATGCAATTAATTCAGTTAACGAAATCAGCTCCTTTACGGTGAACAAAAACATATATTCTGAGATTATGAAATTCATATCTTTTACTATAACTGGCAGTAAAATTTTTTTTAAGCTAAGAAAATGTTCTTCCTACGTCACATGAAGTTACAGCGACAAAATAATAATAACAAAAATCAATATACAAATTAGCAATATTTACATTTCACACAATATATACAAAAAAATTAATTTATCAAAACCTATCCCGTTGCAGTGAACGAAATCATACAGTATATTCTGAAGGTTATGAAATGTAAATCTTTTACGAACATCACATAACATTTGTCATACATAAATTTAATAGTGTTAATTAAATCTGATGTCAGCATATATTCGTTTCTCTAAAATCGCCTATACTTCACTTGCTTTCATTCTATCATACTGTAATCTTTACAGAGCCTAGAAATAACCTATACATAAGTTTTAATTTCCTCGATGTTTTTCTAACAATTTCTAAAGAAAAGTACATCAATGCTAGTTACTTTACAGAACTCACATTGTTTCTCTTGTAACATCACATGGGTACCGAAAATCTAAAACAGGAAATATCCGAAGTTTTACAATTAGTCCGCTCCTAAACAAAGACATAGTACGGATTTTTATTGGGCAATATTTTGGAATTCCGTTTGAACTCGCGAATTTTCATGACAACCATGCGACTAATAACGATATGACAATACATCAGGATTGTTTCCTTGGGAACGTAACTGAGAAATAAATTATAACTACTATCTTGAACTGTAGTAATCTATAAAGCAATTGTGCCATATTTGAAATGAAAATATCCACTCATTTGCGTTGGTGCACGAGTGAAAGTATAACTTTGTGTTATTAAATACAGAGGGATGGACGCTTCCGGGCAGCGGGTGTGTTTCATGTAGGACAGGGCTGACATCTCCCTGCCCAACGACAAGCGTAGGTCATTTCATTAGCGCAGGCAAGTAACTAATGAAAAACGCCGCGGGGTGTCGTTTAGAGTTTGCCGAAATGTCCGCAACGAGCGCTGTCAATGCTACAGGATTTTTTAACGTGTCTCTCCCTTCATACTAACAGAAGAGTTTATACGATCGTCGAACAACACAAGTTGAAACTGGCCCCAAAAATGTTATATGCTTCTGGGGTTCATATCGCGGTTTTGTAATATTCACACTCAAAATTGATTACTTTATCTAAAGTAAAGTCTATCAATAAAGTACTGTCCTGTGGGAATTGGAGCGAGAACTGATGTTTTCACACCAACAGCTAGTTTTATGAATTATAATCAGCATGTCTTGACGAAAAAGCAAATTTTATTGATTTTCGAAGGGAATATTCTTATTTAAAATTGTTCACAATGTTTGATAGTCGTCGAATCAATGGTCAGAATTAAGTATTAGACTGTGTCTTAACGGGAGAGTAAAATATCTTACACTAGATCTCGGACACCGAGTTTCCGTGTTAAGACACAGCGACACTGCTCTACTGGCCCTCTTAACAAGGGAACTAGGTGTCTGAGATCTAGTGTCGGACATTTTACTCTCCCGTTAAGACCCAGCCTTAGACTTTTCCTTAATTGAATTGATCATTGTCAAATTAGTGTCAAAAGATGACACAGTACGTCATGCTGTACACATTAAACGAAGATAATATGCTTTATTCTACACAGTATTAGGCAAAATTCAATAAATTGTCCACACCTGTGGAGTAACGGTTAGCGCGTCTGACCGCGAAACCAGGTGGCTCGGGTTCGATTCCTGGGCGGGGTAAGTTACCTGGTTGAGGTTTTTTCCTTCAACCCAATACGAGTAAATGCTGGGTAACTTTGGATGCTGGACCCCGGATTCATTTCACCGGCATCATCATCTTCATCTCATTCAGACGCTAAATAACCTAAGATTTTTATAAAGCGTCGTAAAATAATCTACTAAAAAATAAAAATTCACTAAATTTTAGAGACATCGTAGGTAATTATGATGCTAAACTTTTGTATTTTGAGTATTTATAGAATATGTGATAGACCTAAATATATGTTACTGAAAATTAATACTGTATTATATGTATTTAAGGATAATGACAAATTTATAATATGATGCCGCTTGTTAAAACAAATCATGTTAATAATGAAGGTCTCTAGACCAAAGAACAATTATTCTATTATTCACGCCTTGAATTAAGTTATTAGCTTCTAGATAACAGTTCATCATGCTTTCTAAGACTCTGTTCAGGTTTATTTAACAAATTTAATAGCATTATTATTTGACCATGACACTTATTTGCATTTAAAACCTTTAACACATCTGTGTTCAGCGACTATTAGTCTATACCTCTACGGAGTATTACTCCAAATTCATATTTGGAATGTTTTGAACCTAATATTAGACGAGCCAACAGCAATATTCTCTTGACGGACGTGAGGTTATTCGACTCCGTGCCTACACTGAAGATGTCACATGTCAACATATTTACCATGTTCAAACCTATTTCGCAGGATGTAAGAGTATTATAATCCATGCTTCCAGAAAGCAGCACAGTTGCGATATTAGTCGTTGCACGCACCTAATACAATCCTTTTTATTACATCTTTATACAAAAGAGGATTCTTATCTTGAGAAAACCTTTCGAGACTCAGGAAAATACTGATGGAATAATCGTTTTGTGGTCTATCTAAGAGTACTCTTTCCGGGATTCATTCGTTCGTTCCGTCCGTCCGTCCATCCATCCATCCATCCATCCATCCATCCATCCATCCATCCATCCACCATCCATCCTACAGGTGTTCTTTATTGTATTTTCCGTATTTTTATGTCTTAAACCATATGATTACCAGATGATGATGATGATGATGATGATTATTATTATTGCTATTATTATTATTATTATTATTATTATTATTATTATTATTATTATTATTATTGTGTTCTCCTTTGATACGTAATGTAACCGTATATACAGCTATTGATCTCAAGCATGGCCTAATTTGGGATATTAATTATTTACCACTATCAAGCTAATTGTCTCATATGATGTGCTTCTGATCTTTCCCTATCTTTATTCGAACGTATAATTTCATTTTCCTAATATTTTGTTCAGGTGCAGGAATTTTTAAAATCATCATTTAGTAGACAGACTGAGCAACCAGCAGCGTCTTCAAAAAATCACACAACCATCCCTAATACTATAAAAATGTACCTATATACAGTAACTTCAAATATGCACCACTGAACTTGCGCCGTTGAAGGCACATTTTCTGTCTACAAACTGTTGCTTACAGACAAGAGGCACAAACTGACGCCTGTGAACTCGCAAAAAATCCTCGTAACCTACTGCAATTTGAACTACATATAGACTTTTACTGAATATTGATTATATGTAACTTTCCCTAATTAGCATGTAGCGTTTCGGTTTCAGTCAATCGGTTTTGCTTATTTTGAACATATTTTTTATATTTTTTCTGAATATTGCACGCTTATTTTGAGCAGTATTATTTGCATAACTTCCGAAGTCTGGTGATGAATATAATAGTGAGGAGAATGATTATTAAAACAGTGACGACAATGCGCGAATTTATTCTGAGGGAGTGATGATATTTGAAATAAAATATTATAGGCGTATTGAAGCTCGACCCCGGCACAGATCAGGTCGTGTGAACAGTGTGCGATCTGCAACACGTGCTGTGCAATAAGGCTGTTTCCTTGGAATACTTGGATTTCCTCTGCCTCCAAGTTTAAGTGAAACACGCCCCCTTGCGTGTGGCTGCCGCCTCACCTGTTACTCGACTGCCTGTGATAATTCATTTTCAAGTGGCTCCACAGGTGGATCCAACGTCATTCGTCACGAGATCGAAAACCAACGGTGTACATAGCACTAAACAAAATGCAGGAGGAAAACGGTTGCCATTCATGAGGCTGAAGCAAAAAACTTCAAGCGATCAACATGTTTTCGAACTGCATACAGAAAACTAACATTTCTTTGCTTTAATCTCTAGAAACAACAACAAAGCCAAGTGGAAATAGTTGTAGTGCAGTATTATCCATAAAACAAATTTTCTCGTTTTAAAATTGAAATATGTTACGATAATGTCAACTCTAGAAATGGCAGATGAAATCAATTGCAAATAGTTACGGTATGATACTAGCTGTAGTATAAAACTCTCCTTAAAATAGCAGATAATAGAAAAAAATGTCCTAAATATGCACTAAATACTAATAATGCCACCGAGAATGGATGGGATGTCCACTGCAAAGAATTCTAGGCTTAGTTTACAAGACTCCGATATCTAACAACAGATAAACTAGTCGAGTGGACTGGAGGATGCATCTTGTAAACCGCTAGCTGACGTGTTAAGTGTCAGATAAGGTTGTTAACGTAATATAAACAAAATACCAACAATATTTTATTAACGACCCTAATTGTCATTTTTTTTCTTGTTAGGAAGGAAGGGAACATCCCACGCATTACAACCTGAGGTCTATTGTACACCACCCTATATGAGATAAGTTGCGTGCCCAGCGATCCTCTACGCGCACCGACCTAACCACTTGACTCCCTTAACGACCGGTCGCTACAGCCAACAGACTCCATGTACCACTCCTGCTTCGGAAATCCCCCAAGGCTCCCTTAACGATCCCAAGCGGAAGTCCTCCCCCTAGAAGGTCTGCCCCTGGTTCCGTTGCAGAAGCTGTCCATCATCACTTGAATAGAATCCACGGAGGCCGGTCGAGAGGGCCAGCAGCTTCGGAGGACCGCCTGTAGAGCGATCTGAAAACCAGAAGAAGTAACGGGATGATGAATAAAAGGATGATAGGGGAGGAAAGGCAGTGGCGAAGATGAGTGGGGTTCCAATCGCCTGATAAAGTTACCTGATATTCATCCATAGGAATGAAGGGGGAAAAACCCCGAAAAAACCTTACCCAGGCAATTCGTCCCGACCGGGAATCGAACCCGGCCCACTGGGTTCGGAGTTAGACTCGCTAACACCTCAGCCACAACGGTAGACTAAATTGTCACTTAGGGCAGACTCGGCTAATTTTGTGATAATAAAGTTCTGGTGCAAAAATAAGGTTCACATTAAAAATTAGTGTTTTAATGTACGTACATTATTAGATTTCAGGAAGTCACATGTCACCATTTTTACCTCAAATAAATTTATACAATAGTTATAAACATACAATGAATATAAAAAAATATGGACCGGTTGATATAATTTCCTGATAGTGCAAGGGTATTTTCATGTTAGTACTTACATTCAAAATATTTAGGCATATTCAGTTAGATTTTAAAGTCTTCAGTATGATTCAAACTTATAACCCAAAAAATTAAAGCTCTTTCGGTATTTTGAATGGTCTTGACACGTTTCATGAAACCACTGATCACAACTGACGCACTGAATCCATCTTCCACCATGCTTGTCGTCCATGAAATTTCCTGAGCAAGATCACAACAAATCGTTAGGCTGATCATTCGGTTTTTCTTTAAGCACAGATCTTCTTTGTTTGGCTCTTGAAGATGATGCTGTTTCGTTATCTATCTCTTTTAACTCACATGAGAATCTGGAAATGTCATTATTCTTGACTGCTGCTTTGGTCCCATATGGTCCTCGTCGAACTTGACAAAACATACGAGGTTTCTCTGCTGCAGTTTTCCTTTGTTTAATACACAATAAATTGCCTCTTTCATATCATTTATATTGTATTACTTTCCAAATTCGACTCTGTGATTATTTACTACTTGCAACATGCACAATATGAG